>NC_090444.1:1191752803-1192070928 GCF_031143425.1 Pleurodeles waltl
GTCTCTAGTTTTCAAAAATGCACAGGTTTGGTAGGTTTCCATAGGTGCCGGCTGAGCTAGAGGCCAAAATCTACAGGTAGGCACTTTACAAAAAACACCTCTGTTTTCTTTCAAAGAATGTGATGTGCCCATGTTGTGTTTTGGGGCGTTTGCTGTCACGGGCGCTAGGCCTACCCACAGAAGTGAGGTATCATTTTTATCGGGAGACTTTCGGGGAACGCTGGGTGGAAGGAAATTTGTGGCTCCTCTCAGATTCCAGAACTTTCTGTCACCGAAATGTGAGGAAAACTTGGTTTTTTAGCCAAATTTTGAGGTTTGCAAAGGATTCTGGGTAACAGAACCTGGTCAGAGCACCACAAGTCACCCCATCTTGGATTCCCCTTGGTCTCTAGTTTTCAAAAATGCACAGGTTTGGTAGGTTTCCCTAGGTGCCGGCTTAGATAGAGGCCAAAATCTACAGGTAGGCACTTTGCAAAAAACACCTCTGTTTTCTTTCAAAAAATGTGATGTGTCCACGTTGTGTTTTGGGGCGTTTCCTGTCACGGGCGCTAGGCCTACCCACAGAAGTGAGGTATCATTTTTATCAGGAGACTTGGGGGAATACTGGGTGGAAGGAAATTTGTGGCTCCTCTCAGATTCCAGAACTTTCTGTCACCGAAATGTGAGGCAAACTTGTTTTTTTAGCCAAATTTTGAGGTTTGCAAAGGATTCTGGGTAACAGAACCTGGTCAGAGCACCACAAGTCACCCCATCTTGGATTCCCCTTGGTCTCTAGTTTTCAAAAATGCACAGGTTTGGTAGGTTTCCATAGGTGCCGGCTGAGCTAGAGGCCAAAATCTACAGGTAGGCACTTTGCAAAAAACACCTCTGTTTTCTTTCAAAGAATGTGATGTGCCCATGTTGTGTTTTGGGGCGTTTGCTGTCACGGGCGCTAGGCCTACCCACAGAAGTGAGGTATCATTTTTATCGGGAGACTTTCGGGGAACGCTGGGTGGAAGGAAATTTGTGGCTCCTCTCAGATTCCAGAACTTTCTGTCACCGAAATGTGAGGCAAACTTGTTATTTTAGCCAAATTTTGAGGTTTGCAAAGGATTCTGGGTAACAGAACCTGGTCAGAGCACCACAAGTCACCCCATCTTGGATTCCCCTTGGTCTCTAGTTTTCAAAAATGCACAGGTTTGGTAGGTTTCCATAGGTGCCGGCTGAGCTAGAGGCCAAAATCTACAGGTAGGCACTTTGCAAAAAACACCTCTGTTTTCTTTCAAAGAATGTGATGTGCCCATGTTGTGTTTTGGGGCGTTTGCTGTCACGGGCGCTAGGCCTACCCACAGAAGTGAGGTATCATTTTTATCGGGAGACTTTCGGGGAACGCTGGGTGGAAGGAAATTTGTGGCTCCTCTCAGATTCCAGAACTTTCTGTCACCGAAATGTGAGGAAAACTTGGTTTTTTAGCCAAATTTTGAGGTTTGCAAAGGATTCTGTGTAACAGAATCTGGTCAGAGCCCCACAAGTCACCCCATATTGGATTCCCCTAGGTCTCTAGTTTTAAAAAATGCACAGGTTTGGCAGGTTTCCCTATGTGCCGGCTGAGGTAGGGGCCAAAATCTACAGGTAGGCACTTTGCAAAAAACACCTCTGTTTTCTTTCAAAAAATGTGATGTGTCCACGTTGTGTTTTGGGGCGTTTCCTGTCACGGGCGCTAGGCCTACCCACAGAAGTGAGGTATCATTTTTATCAGGAGACTTGGGGGAATACTGGGTGGAAGGAAATTTGTGGCTCCTCTCAGATTCCAGAACTTTCTGTCACCGAAATGTGAGGCAAACTTGTTTTTTTAGCCAAATTTTGAGGTTTGCAAAGGATTCTGGGTAACAGAACCTGGTCAGAGCACCACAAGTCACCCCATCTTGGATTCCCCTTGGTCTCTAGTTTTCAAAAATGCACAGGTTTGGTAGGTTTCCCTAGGTGCCGGCTGAGCTAGAGGCCAAAATCTACAGGTAGGCACTTTGCAAAAAACACCTCTGTTTTCTTTCAAAGAATGTGATGTGCCCATGTTGTGTTTTGGGGCGTTTGCTGTCACGGGCGCTAGGCCTACCCACAGAAGTGAGGTATCATTTTTATCAGGAGACTTTCGGGGAACGCTGGGTGGAAGGAAATTTGTGGCTCCTCTCAGATTCCAGAACTTTCTGTCACCGAAATGTGAGGCAAACTTGTTATTTTAGCCAAATTTTGAGGTTTGCAAAGGATTCTGGGTAACAGAACCTGGTCAGAGCACCACAAGTCACCCCATCTTGGATTCCCCTTGGTCTCTAGTTTTCAAAAATGCACAGGTTTGGTAGGTTTCCCTAGGTGCCGGCTTAGATAGAGGCCAAAATCTACAGGTAGGCACTTTGCAAAAAACACCTCTGTTTTCTTTCAAAAAATGTGATGTGTCCACGTTGTGTTTTGGGGCGTTTCCTGTCACGGGCGCTAGGCCTACCCACAGAAGTGAGGTATAATTTTTATCAGGAGACTTGGGGGAATACTGGGTGGAAGGAAATTTGTGGCTCCTCTCAGATTCCAGAACTTTCTGTCACCGAAATGTGAGGAAAACTTGTTTTTTTAGCCAAATTTTGAGGTTTGCAAAGGATTCTGGGTAACAGAACCTGGTCAGAGCACCACAAGTCACCCCATCTTGGATTCCCCTTGGTCTCTAGTTTTCAAAAATGCACAGGTTTGGTAGGTTTCCCTAGGTGCCGGGTTAGCTAGAGGCCAAAATCTACAGGTAGGCACTTTGCAAAAAACACCTCTGTTTTCTTTAAAAAAATGTGATGTGTCCACGTTGTGTTTTGGGGCGTTTCCTGTCACGGGCGCTAGGCCTACCCACAGAAGTGAGGTATCATTTTTATCGGGAGACTTGGGGGAATACTGGGTGGAAGGAAATTTGTGGCTCCTCTCAGATTCCATAATTTTCTGTCACCAAAATGTGAGGAAAACTTGTTTTTTTAGCCAAATTTTGAGGTTTGCAAAGGATTCTGGGTAACAGAACCTGGTCAGAGCCCCACAAGTCACCCCATCTTGGATTCCCCTAGGTCTCTAGTTTTAAAAAATGCACAGGTTTGGCAGGTTTCCCTATGTGCCGGCTGAGCTAGGGGCCAAAATCTACAGGTAGGCACTTTGCAAAAAACACCTCTGTTTTCTTGCAAAAAATGTGATGTGTCCACGTTGTGTTTTGGGGCGTTTCCTCTCACGGGCGCTAGGCCTACCCACAGAAGTGAGGTATCATTTTTATCGGGAGACTTTCGGGGAACGCTGGGTGGAAGGATATTTGTGGCTCCTCTCAGATTCCAGAACTTTCTGTCACCGAAATGTGAGGAAAACTTGTTTTTTTAGCCAAATTTTGAGGTTTGCAAAGGATTCTGGGTAACAGAACCTGGTCAGAGCACCACAAGTCACCCCATCTTGGATTCCCCTTGGTCACTAGTTTTCAAAAATTCACAGGTTTGGTAGGTTTCCCTAGGTTCCGGCTGAGCTAGAGGCCAAAATCTACAGGTAGGCACTTTGCAAAAAACACCTCTGTTTTCTTTCAAAAAATGTGATGTGTCCACGTTGCGTTTTGGGGCATTTCCTGTCGCGGGCGCTAGGCCTACCCACACAAGTGAGGTATCATTGTTATCGGGAGACTTGGGGGAACGCTGAGTGGAAGGAAATGTGTGGCTCCTCTCAGATTCCAGAACTTTCTGTCACCGAAATGTGAGGAAAATGTGTTTTTTAGCCAAATTTTGAAGTTTGCAAAGGATTCTGGGTAACAGAACCTGGTCAGAGGCCCAAAAGTCACTCCATAGTGGATTCCCCTAGGTCTCTAGTTTTCAAAAATGCGCAGGTTTGGTAGGTTTCCCTAGGTGCCGGCTGAGGTAGAGGCCAAAATCTACAGGTAGGCACTTTGCAAAAAACACCTCTGTTTTCTTTCAAAAAATGTGATGTGTCCACGTTGCGTTTTGGGGCGTTTCCTGTCACGGGCGCTAGGCCTACCCACACAAGTCAGGTATCATTTTTATGGGGAGACTTGGGGAAACGCTGGGTGGAAGGAAATTTGTGGCTCATCTCAGATTCCAGAACTTTCTGTCACCGAAATGTGAGGAAAATGTGTTTCTTTATTCAAATTTTGAGGTTTGCAAAGGATTCTGGGTGACAGAACCTGGTCAGAGCCCCACAAGTCACCCCATCGTGGATTCCCCTAGGTCTCTAGTTTTAAAAAATGCACAGGTTTGGTAGACTTCCCTAGGTGGCGGCTGAGGTAGAGGCCAAAATCTACAGGTAGGCACTTTGCAAAAAACACCTCTGTTTTCTTTCAAAAAATGTGATGTGTCCACGTTGTATTTTGGGGCGGTTCCTGTCTCGGGCGCTAGGCCTACCCACACAAGTGAGGTATCATTTTTATCGGGAGACTTGGGGGAACGCTGGATGGAAGGAAATTTGTGGCTCCTCTCAGATTCTAGAACTTTCTGTCACCGAAATGTGAGGAAAACTTGTTTTTTTTAGCCAAATTTTGAGGTTTGCAAAGGATTCTGGGTAACAGAACCTGGTCAGAGCCCCACAAGTCACCCCATCTTGGATTCCCCTAGGTCTCTAGTTTTAAAGAATACACAGGTTTGGCAGGTTTCCCTATGTGCCGGCTGAACTAGAGGCCAAAATCTACAGGTAGGCACTTTGCAAAAAACACCTCTGTTTTCTTACAAAAAATGTGATGTGTCCACGTTGCGTTTTGGGGCGTTTCCTGTCGCGGGCGCTAGGCCTCCCCACACAAGTGAGGTATCATTTTTATCGGGAGACTTGGGGGAACGCTGGGTGGACGGAAATTTGTGGCTCCTCTCAGATTCCATAACTTTCTGTCACCGAAATGTGAGGCAAACTTGTTTTTTTAGCCTAATTTTAAGGTTTGCAAAGGATTCTGGGTAACAGAACCTGGTCAGAGCACCACAAGTCACCCCATCTTGGATTCCCCTTGGTCTCTAGTTTTCAAAAATGCACAGGTTTGGTAGGTTTCCCTAGGTGCCGGCTTAGATAGAGGCCAAAATCTACAGGTAGGCACTTTGCAAAAAACACCTCTGTTTTCTTGCAAAAAATGTGATGTGTCCACGTTGTGTTTTGGGGCGTTTCCTGTCACGGGCGCTAGGCCTACCCACAGAAGTGAGGTATCATTTTTATCAGGAGACTTGGGGGAACGCTGGGTGGAAGGAAATTTGTGGCTCCTCTCAGATTCCAGAACTTTCTGTCACCGAAATGTGAGGCAAACTTGTTATTTTAGCCAAATTTTGAGGTTTGCAAAGGATTCTGGGTAACAGAACCTGGTCAGAGCACCACAAGTCACCCCATCTTGGATTCCCCTTGGTCTCTAGTTTTAAAAAATGCACAGGTTTGGTAGGTTTCCCTAGGTGCCGGCTGAGCTAGAGGGAAAAATCTACAGGTAGGCACTTTGCAAAAAACACCTCTGTTTTCTTTCAAAGAATGTGATGTGCCCACGTTGTGTTTTGGGGCGTTTGCTGTCACGGGCGCTAGGCCTACCCACAGAAGTGAGGTATCATTTTTATCGGGAGACTTTCGGGGAACGCTGGGTGGAAGGAAATTTGTGGCTCCTCTCAGATTCCAGGACTTTCTGTCACCGAAATGTGAGGAAAACTTGTTTTTTTAGCCAAATTTTGAGGTTTGCAAAGGATTCTGGGTAACAGAACCTGGTCAGAGCACCACAGGTCACCCCATCTTGGATTCCCCTTGGTCTCTAGTTTTCAAAAATTCACAGGTTTGGTAGGTTTCCCTAGGTTCCGGCTGAGCTAGAGGCCAAAATCTACAGGTAGGCACTTTGCAAAAAACACCTCTGTTTTCTTTCAAAAAATGTGATGTGTCCACGTTGCGTTTTGGGGCGTTTCCTGTCGCGGGCGCTAGGCCTACTCACACAAGTGAGGTATAATTTTTATCGGGAGACTTGGGGGAACACTGGGTGGAAGGAAATTTGTGGCTCCTCTCAGATTCCAGAACTTTCTGTCACCGAAATGTGAGGCAAACTTGTTTTTTTAGCCAAATTTTGAGGTTTGCAAAGGATTCTGGGTAACAGAACCTGGTCAGAGCACCACAAGTCACCCCATCTAGGATTCCCCTTGGTCTCTAGTTTTCAAAAATGCACAGGCTTGGTAGGTTTCCATAGGTGCCGGCTGAGCTAGAGGCCAAAATCTACAGGTAGGCACTTTGCAAAAAACACCTCTGTTTTCTTTCAAAGAATGTGATGTGCCCATGTTGAGTTTTGGGGCGTTTGCTGTCACGGGCGCTAGGCCTACCCACAGAAGTGAGGTATCATTTTTATCGGGAGACTTTCGGGGAACGCTGGGTGGAAGGAAATTTGTGGCTCCTCTCAGATTCCAGAACTTTCTGTCACTGAAATGTGAGGAAAACTTGTTTTTTTAGCCAAAATTTGAGGTTTGCAAAGGATTCTGGGTAACAGAACGTGGTCAGAGCACCACAAGTCACCCCATCTTGGATTCCCCTTGGTCTCTAGTTTTCAAGAATTCACAGGTTTGGTAGGTTTCCCTAGGTTCCGGCTGAGCTAGAGGCCAAAATCTACAGGTAGGCACTTTGCAAAAAACACCTCTGTTTTCTTTCAAAAAATGTGATGTGTCCACGTTGTGTTTTGGGGCGTTTCCTGTCACGGGCGCTAGGACTACCCACAGAAGTGAGGTATCATTTTTATCAGGAGACTTGGGGGAATACTGGGTGGAAGGAAATTTGTGGCTCCTCTCAGATTCCAGAACTTTCTGTCACCGAAATGTGAGGAAAACTTGTTTTTTTAGCCAAATTTTGAGGTTTGCAAAGGATTCTGTGTAACAGAACCTGGTCAGAGCCCCACAAGTCACCCCATCTTGGATTCCCCTAGGTCTCTAGTTTTCAAAAATGCACAGGTTTGGCAGGTTTCCCTATGTGCCGGCTGTGCTAGGGGCCAAAATCTACAGGTAGGCACTTTGCAAAAAACACCTCGGTTTTCTTGCAAAAAATGTGATGTGTCCACGTTGTGTTTTGGGGCGTTTCCTGTCACGGGTGCTAGGCCTACCCACAGAAGTGAGGTATCATTTTTATCAGGAGACTTAGGGGAACGCTGGGTGGAAGGAAATTTGTGGCTCCTCTCAGGTTCCAGAACTTTCTGTCACCGAAATGTGAGGCAAACTTGTTATTTTAGCCAAATTTTGAGGTTTGCAAAGGATTCTGGGTAACAGAACCTGGTCAGAGCACCACAAGTCACCCCATCTTGGATTCCCCTTGGTCTCTAGTTTTCAAAAATGCACAGGTTTGGTAGGTTTCCCTAGGTGCCGGCTGAGCTACAGGCAAAAATCTACAGGTAGGCACTTTGCAAAAAACACCTCTGTTTTCTTTCAAAGAATGTGATGTGCCCACGTTGTGTTTTGGGGCGTTTGCTGTCACGGGCGCTAGGCCTACCCACAGAAGTGAGGTATCATTTTTATCGGGAGACTTTCGGGGAACGCTGGGTGGAAGGAAATTTGTGGCTCCTCTCAGATTCCAGGACTTTCTGTCACCGAAATGTGAGGAAAACTTGTTTTTTTAGCCAAATTTTGAGGTTTGCAAAGGATTCTGGGTAACAGAACCTGGTCAGAGCACCACAGGTCACCCCATCTTGGATTCCCCTTGGTCTCTAGTTTTCAAAAATTCACAGGTTTGGTAGGTTTCCCTAGGTTCCGGCTGAGCTAGAGGCCAAAATCTACAGGTAGGCACTTTGCAAAAAACACCTCTGTTTTCTTTCAAAAAATGTGATGTGTCCACGTTGCGTTTTGGGGCGTTTCCTGTCGCGGGCGCTAGGCCTACTCACACAAGTGAGGTATAATTTTTATCGGGAGACTTGGGGGAACGCTGGGTGGAAGGAAATTTGTGGCTCCTCTCAGATTCCAGAACTTTCTGTCACCGAAATGTGAGGAAAACTTGTTTTTTTAGCCAAATTTTGAGGTTTGCAAAGGATTCTGGGTAACAGAACCTGGTCAGAGCACCACAAGTCACCCCATCTTGGATTCCCCTTGGTCTCTAGTTTTCAAAAATTCACAGGTTTGGTAGGTTTCCCTAGGTGCCGGGTTAGCTAGAGGCCAAAATCTACAGGTAGGCACTTTGCAAAAAACACCTCTGTTTTCTTTAAAAAAATGTGATGTGTCCACGTTGTGTTTTGGGGCGTTTCCTGTCACGGGCGCTAGGCCTACCCACAGAAGTGAGGTATCATTTTTATCGGGAGACTTGGGGGAATACTGGGTGGAAGGAAATTTGTGGCTCCTCTCAGATTACATAATTTTCTGTCACCAAAATGTGAGGAAAACTTGTTTTTTTAGCCAAATTTTGAGGTTTGCAAAGGATTCTGGGTAACAGAACCTGGTCAGAGCCCCACAAGTCACCCCATCTTGGATTCCCCTAGGTCTCTAGTTTTCAAAAATGCACAGGTTTGGCAGGTTTCCCTATTTGCCGGCTGAGCTAGGGGCCAAAATCTACAGGTAGGCACTTTGCAAAAAACACCTCTGTTTTCTTTCAAAGAATGTGATGTGCCCACGTTGTGTTTTGGGGCGTTTGCTGTCACGGGCGCTAGGCCTACCCACAGAAGTGAGGTATCATTTTTATCGGGAGACTTTCGGGGAACGCTGGGTGGAAGGAAATTTGTGGCTCCTCTCAGATTCCAGGACTTTCTGTCACCGAAATGTGAGGAAAACTTGTTTTTTTAGCCAAATTTTGAGGTTTGCAAAGGATTCTGGGTAACAGAACCTGGTCAGAGCACCACAGGTCACCCCATCTTGGATTCCCCTTGGTCTCTAGTTTTCAAAAATTCACAGGTTTGGTAGGTTTCCCTAGGTTCCGGCTGAGCTAGAGGCCAAAATCTACAGGTAGGCACTTTGCAAAAAACACCTCTGTTTTCTTTCAAAAAATGTGATGTGTCCACGTTGCGTTTTGGGGCGTTTCCTGTCGCGGGCGCTAGGCCTACTCACACAAGTGAGGTATAATTTTTATCGGGAGACTTGGGGGAACACTGGGTGGAAGGAAATTTGTGGCTCCTCTCAGATTCCAGAACTTTCTGTCACCGAAATGTGAGGCAAACTTGTTTTTTTAGCCAAATTTTGAGGTTTGCAAAGGATTCTGGGTAACAGAACCTGGTCAGAGCACCACAAGTCACCCCATCTTGGATTCCCCTTGGTCTCTAGTTTTCAAAAATGCACAGGCTTGGTAGGTTTCCATAGGTGCCGGCTGAGCTAGAGGCCAAAATCTACAGGTAGGCACTTTGCAAAAAACACCTCTGTTTTCTTTCAAAGAATGTGATGTGCCCATGTTGAGTTTTGGGGCGTTTGCTGTCACGGGCGCTAGGCCTACCCACAGAAGTGAGGTATCATTTTTATCGGGAGACTTTCGGGGAACGCTGGGTGGAAGGAAATTTGTGGCTCCTCTCAGATTCCAGAACTTTCTGTCACCGAAATGTGAGGAAAACTTGTTTTTTTAGCCAAAATTTGAGGTTTGCAAAGGATTCTGGGTAACAGAACGTGGTCAGAGCACCACAAGTCACCCCATCTTGGATTCCCCTTGGTCTCTAGTTTTCAAGAATTCACAGGTTTGGTAGGTTTCCCTAGGTTCCGGCTGAGCTAGAGGCCAAAATCTACAGGTAGGCACTTTGCAAAAAACACCTCTGTTTTCTTTCAAAAAATGTGATGTGTCCACGTTGTGTTTTGGGGCGTTTCCTGTCACGGGCGCTAGGACTACCCACAGAAGTGAGGTATCATTTTTATCAGGAGACTTGGGGGAATACTGGGTGGAAGGAAATTTGTGGCTCCTCTCAGATTCCAGAACTTTCTGTCACCGAAATGTGAGGAAAACTTGTTTTTTTAGCCAAATTTTGAGGTTTGCAAAGGATTCTGTGTAACAGAACCTGGTCAGAGCCCCACAAGTCACCCCATCTTGGATTCCCCTAGGTCTCTAGTTTTCAAAAATGCACAGGTTTGGCAGGTTTCCCTATGTGCCGGCTGAGCTAGGGGCCAAAATCTACAGGTAGGCACTTTGCAAAAAACACCTCGGTTTTCTTGCAAAAAATGTGATGTGTCCACGTTGTGTTTTGGGGCGTTTCCTGTCACGGGTGCTAGGCCTACCCACAGAAGTGAGGTATCATTTTTATCAGGAGACTTAGGGGAACGCTGGGTGGAAGGAAATTTGTGGCTCCTCTCAGGTTCCAGAACTTTCTGTCACCGAAATGTGAGGCAAACTTGTTATTTTAGCCAAATTTTGAGGTTTGCAAAGGATTCTGGGTAACAGAACCTGGTCAGAGCACCACAAGTCACCCCATCTTGGATTCCCCTTGGTCTCTAGTTTTCAAAAATGCACAGGTTTGGTAGGTTTCCCTAGGTGCCGGCTGAGCTACAGGCAAAAATCTACAGGTAGGCACTTTGCAAAAAACACCTCTGTTTTCTTTCAAAGAATGTGATGTGCCCACGTTGTGTTTTGGGGCGTTTGCTGTCACGGGCGCTAGGCCTACCCACAGAAGTGAGGTATCATTTTTATCGGGAGACTTTCGGGGAACGCTGGGTGGAAGGAAATTTGTGGCTCCTCTCAGATTCCAGGACTTTCTGTCACCGAAATGTGAGGAAAACTTGTTTTTTTAGCCAAATTTTGAGGTTTGCAAAGGATTCTGGGTAACAGAACCTGGTCAGAGCACCACAGGTCACCCCATCTTGGATTCCCCTTGGTCTCTAGTTTTCAAAAATTCACAGGTTTGGTAGGTTTCCCTAGGTTCCGGCTGAGCTAGAGGCCAAAATCTACAGGTAGGCACTTTGCAAAAAACACCTCTGTTTTCTTTCAAAAAATGTGATGTGTCCACGTTGCGTTTTGGGGCGTTTCCTGTCGCGGGCGCTAGGCCTACTCACACAAGTGAGGTATAATTTTTATCGGGAGACTTGGGGGAACGCTGGGTGGAAGGAAATTTGTGGCTCCTCTCAGATTCCAGAACTTTCTGTCACCGAAATGTGAGGCAAACTTGTTTTTTTAGCCAAATTGTGAGGTTTGCAAAGGATTCTGGGTAACAGAACCTGGTCAGAGCACCACAAGTCACCCCATCTTGGATTCCCCTTGGTCTCTAGTTTTCAAAAATGCACAGGTTTGGTAGGTTTCCCTAGGTGCCGGGTTAGCTAGAGGCCAAAATCTACAGGTAGGCACTTTGCAAAAAACACCTCTGTTTTCTTTAAAAAAATGTGATGTGTCCACGTTGTGTTTTGGGGCGTTTCCTGTCACGGGCGCTAGGCCTACCCACAGAAGTGAGGTATCATTTTTATCGGGAGACTTGGGGGAATACTGGGTGGAAGGAAATTTGTGGCTCCTCTCAGATTACATAATTTTCTGTCACCAAAATGTGAGGAAAACTTGTTTTTTTAGCCAAATTTTGAGGTTTGCAAAGGATTCTGGGTAACAGAACCTGGTCAGAGCCCCACAAGTCACCCCATCTTGGATTCCCCTAGGTCTCTAGTTTTCAAAAATGCACAGGTTTGGCAGGTTTCCCTATTTGCCGGCTGAGCTAGGGGCCAAAATCTACAGGTAGGCACTTTGCAAAAAACACCTCTGTTTTCTTTCAAAGAATGTGATGTGCCCACGTTGTGTTTTGGGGCGTTTGCTGTCACGGGCGCTAGGCCTACCCACAGAAGTGAGGTATCATTTTTATCGGGAGACTTTCGGGGAACGCTGGGTGGAAGGAAATTTGTGGCTCCTCTCAGATTCCAGGACTTTCTGTCACCGAAATGTGAGGAAAACTTGTTTTTTTAGCCAAATTTTGAGGTTTGCAAAGGATTCTGGGTAACAGAACCTGGTCAGAGCACCACAGGTCACCCCATCTTGGATTCCCCTTGGTCTCTAGTTTTCAAAAATTCACAGGTTTGGTAGGTTTCCCTAGGTTCCGGCTGAGCTAGAGGCCAAAATCTACAGGTAGGCACTTTGCAAAAAACACCTCTGTTTTCTTTCAAAAAATGTGATGTGTCCACGTTGCGTTTTGGGGCGTTTCCTGTCGCGGGCGCTAGGCCTACTCACACAAGTGAGGTATAATTTTTATCGGGAGACTTGGGGGAACACTGGGTGGAAGGAAATTTGTGGCTCCTCTCAGATTCCAGAACTTTCTGTCACCGAAATGTGAGGAAAACTTGTTTTTTTAGCCAAATTTTGAGGTTTGCAAAGGATTCTGGGTAACAGAACCTGGTCAGAGCACCACAAGTCACCCCATCTTGGATTCCCCTTGGTCACTAGTTTTCAAAAATTCACAGGTTTGGTAGGTTTCCCTAGGTTCCGGCTGAGCTAGAGGCCAAAATCTACAGGTAGGCACTTTGCAAAAAACACCTCTGTTTTCTTTCAAAAAATGTGATGTGTCCACGTTGCGTTTTGGGGCGTTTCCTGTCGCGGGCGCTAGGCCTACCCACACAAGTGAGGTATCATTGTTATCGGGAGACTTGGGGGAACGCTGAGTGGAAGGAAATTTGTGGCTCCTCTCAGATTCCAGAACTTTCTGTCACCGAAATGTGAGGAAAAGGTGTTTTTTAGCCAAATTTTGAAGTTTGCAAAGGATTCTGGGTAACAGAACCTGGTCAGAGGCCCAAAAGTCACTCCATAGTGGATTCCCCTAGGTCTCTAGTTTTCAAAAATGCGCAGGTTTGGTAGGTTTCCCTAGGTGCCGGCTGAGGTAGAGGCCAAAATCTACAGGTAGGCACTTTGCAAAAAACACCTCTGTTTTCTTTCAAAAAATGTGATGTGTCCACGTTGTGTTTTGGGGCGTTTCCTGTCACGAGCGCTAGGCCTACCCACACAAGTCAGGTATCATTTTTATCGGGAGACTTGGGGGAACACTGGATAGAAGGAAATTTGTGGCTCCTCTCAGATTCTAGAACTTTCTGTCACCGAAATATGAGGAAAACTTGTTTTTTTTAGCCAAATTTTGAGGTTTGCAAAGGATTCTGGGTAACAGAACCTGGTCAGAGCCCCACAAGTCGCCCCATCTTGGATTCCCCTAGGTCTCTAGTTTTAAAGAATACACAGGTTTGGCAGGTTTCCCTATGTGCCGGCTGAACTAGAGGCCAAAATCTACAGGTAGGCACTTTGCAAAAAACACCTCTGTTTTCTTACAAAAAATGTGATGTGTCCACGTTGCGTTTTGGGGCGTTTCCTGTCGCGGGCGCTAGGCCTCCCCACACAAGTGAGGTATCATTTTTATCGGGATACTTGGGGGAACGCTGGGTGGACGGAAATTTGTGGCTCCTCTCAGATTCCATAACTTTCTGTCACCGAAATGTGAGGCAAACTTGTTTTTTTAGCCTAATTTTAAGGTTTGCAAAGGATTCTGGGTAACAGAACCTGGTCAGAGCACCACAAGTCACCCCATCTTGGATTCCCCTTGGTCTCTAGTTTTCAAAAATGCACAGGTTTGGTAGGTTTCCCTAGGTGCCGGCTTAGATAGAGGCCAAAATCTACAGGTAGGCACTTTGCAAAAAACACCTCTGTTTTCTTGCAAAAAATGTGATGTGTCCACGTTGTGTTTTGGGGCGTTTCCTGTCAGGGGCGCTAGGCCTACCCACAGAAGTGAGGTATCATTTTTATCAGGAGAGTTGGGGGAACGCTGGGTGGAAGGAAATTTGTGGCTCCTCTCAGATTCCAGAACTTTCTGTCACCGAAATGTGAGGCAAACTTGTTATTTTAGCCAAATTTTGAGGTTTGCAAAGGATTCTGGGTAACAGAACCTGGTCAGAGCACCACAAGTCACCCCATCTTGGATTCCCCTTGGTCTCTAGTTTTAAAAAATGCACAGGTTTGGTAGGTTTCCCTAGGTGCCGGCTGAGCTAGAGGCAAAAATCTACAGGTAGGCACTTTGCAAAAAACACCTCTGTTTTCTTTCAAAAAATGTGATGTGTCCACGTTGCGTTTTGGGGCGTTTCCTGTCGCGGGCGCTAGGCCTACCCACAGAAGTGAGGTATCATTTTTATCGGGAGACTTTCGGGGAACGCTGGGTGGAAGGAAATTTGTGGCTCCTCTCAGATTCCAGAACTTTCTGTCACCAAAATGTGAGGAATAGTTGATTTTTTAGCCAAAATTTGAGGTTTGCAAAGGATTCTGGGTAACAGAACCTGGTCAGAGCACCACAAGTCACCCCATCTTGGATTTCCCTTGGTCTCTAGTTTTCAAAAATTCACAGGTTTGGTAGGTTTCCCTAGGTTCCGGCTGAGCTAGAGGCCAAAATCTACAGGTAGGCACTTTGCAAAAAACACCTCACATTTTTTGAAAGAAAACAGATGTGTCCACGTTGTGTTTTGGGGCGTTTCCTGTCACGGGCGCTAGGCCTACCAACAGAAGTGAGGTATCATTTTTATCAGGAGACTTGGGGGAACGCTGGGTGGAAGGAAATTTGTGGCTCCTCTCAGATTCCAGAACTTTCTGTCACCGAAATGTGAGGCAAACTTGTTATTTTAGCCAAATTTTGAGGTTTGCAAAGGATTCTGGGTAACAGAACCTGGTCAGAGCACCACAAGTCACCCCATCTTGGATTCCCCTTGGTCTCTAGTTTTCAAAAATGCACAGGTTTGGTAGGTTTCCCTAGGTGCCGGCTTAGATAGAGGCCAAAATCTACAGGTAGGCACTTTGCAAAAAACACCTCTGTTTTCTTTCAAAAAATGTGATGTGTCCACGTTGTGTTTTGGGGCGTTTCCTGTCACGGGCGCTAGGCCTACCCACAGAAGTGAGGTATCATTTTTATCAGGAGACTTGGGGGAATACTGGGTGGAAGGAAATTTGTGGCTCCTCTCAGATTCCAGAACTTTCTGTCACCGAAATGTGAGGAAAACTTGTTTTTTTAGCCAAATTTTGAGGTTTGCAAAGGATTCTGTGTAACAGAACCTGGTCAGAGCCCCACAAGTCACCCCATCTTGGATTCCTCTAGGTCTCTAGTTTTCAAAAATGCACAGGTTTGGCAGGTTTTCCTATGTGCCGGCTGAGCTAGGGGCCAAAATCTACAGGTAGGCACTTTGCAAAAAACACCTCTGTTTTCTTGCAAAAAATGTGATGTGTCCACGTTGTGTTTTGGGGTGTTTCCTGTCACGGGTGCTAGGCCTACCCACAGAAGTGAGGTATCATTTTTATCAGGAGACTTGGGGGAAGGCTGGGTGGAAGGAAATTTGTGGCTCCTCTCAGGTTCCAGAACTTTCTGTCACCGAAATGTGAGGCAAACTTGTTATTTTAGCCAAATTTTGAGGTTTGCAAAGGATTCTGGGTAACAGAACCTGGTCAGAGCACCACAAGTCACCCCATCTTGGATTCCCCTTGGTCTCTAGTTTTCACAAATGCACAGGTTTGGTAGGTTTCCCTAGGTTCCGGCTGAGCTAGAGGCCAAAATCTACAGGTAGGCACTTTGCAAAAAACACCTCTGTTTTCTTTCAAAAAATGTGATGTGTCCACGTTGTGTTTTGGGGCGTTTCCTGTCACGGGCGCTAGGCCTACCAACAGAAGTGAGGTATCATTTTTATCAGGAGACTTGGGGGAACGCTGGGTGGAAGGAAATTTGTGGCTCCTCTCAGATTCCAGAACTTTCTGTCACCGAAATGTGAGGCAAACTTGTTATTTTAGCCAAATTTTGAGGTTTGCAAAGGATTCTGGGTAACAGAACCTGGTCAGAGCACCACAAGTCACCCCATCTTGGATTCCCCTTGGTCTCTAGTTTTCAAAAATGCACAGGTTTGGTAGGTTTCCCTAGGTGCCGGCTTAGATAGAGGCCAAAATCTACAGGTAGGCACTTTGCAAAAAACACCTCTGTTTTCTTTCAAAAAATGTGATGTGTCCACGTTGTGTTTTGGGGCGTTTCCTGTCACGGGCGCTAGGCCTACCCACAGAAGTGAGGTATCATTTTTATCAGGAGACTTGGGGGAATACTGGGTGGAAGGAAATTTGTGGCTCCTCTCAGATTCCAGAACTTTCTGTCACCGAAATGTGAGGAAAACTTGTTTTTTTAGCCAAATTTTGAGGTTTGCAAAGGATTCTGTGTAACAGAACCTGGTCAGAGCCCCACAAGTCACCCCATCTTGGATTCCTCTAGGTCTCTAGTTTTCAAAAATGCACAGGTTTGGCAGGTTTTCCTATGTGCCGGCTGAGCTAGGGGCCAAAATCTACAGGTAGGCACTTTGCAAAAAACACCTCTGTTTTCTTGCAAAAAATGTGATGTGTCCACGTTGTGTTTTGGGGTGTTTCCTGTCACGGGTGCTAGGCCTACCCACAGAAGTGAGGTATCATTTTTATCAGGAGACTTGGGGGAAGGCTGGGTGGAAGGAAATTTGTGGCTCCTCTCAGGTTCCAGAACTTTCTGTCACCGAAATGTGAGGCAAACTTGTTATTTTAGCCAAATTTTGAGGTTTGCAAAGGATTCTGGGTAACAGAACCTGGTCAGAGCACCACAAGTCACCCCATCTTGGATTCCCCTTGGTCTCTAGTTTTCACAAATGCACAGGTTTGGTAGGTTTCCCTAGGTGCCGGCTGAGCTACAGGCAAAAATCTACAGGTAGGCACTTTGCAAAAAACACCTCTGTTTTCTTTCAAAGAATGTGATGTGCCCACGTTGTGTTTTGGGGCGTTTGCTGTCACGGGCGCTAGGCCTACCCACAGAAGTGAGGTATCATTTTTATCAGGAGACTTTCAGGGAACGCTGGGTGGAAGGAAATTTGTGGCTCCTCTCAGATTCCAGAACTTTCTGTCACCGAAATGTGAGGAAAACTTGTTTTTTTAGCCAAATTTTGAGGTTTGCAAAGGATTCTGGGTAACAGAACCTGGTCAGAGCACCACAGGTCACCCCATCTTGGATTCCCCTTGGTCTCTAGTTTTCAAAAATTCACAGGTTTGGTAGGTTTCCCTAGGTTCCGGCTGAGCTAGAGGCCAAAATCTACAGGTAGGCACTTTGCAAAAAACACCTCTGTTTTCTTTCAAAAAATGTGATGTGTCCACGTTGCGTTTTGGGGCGTTTCCTGTCGCGGTCGCTAGGCCTACCCACACAAGTGAGGTATAATTTTTATCGGGAGACTTGGGGGAACGCTGGGTGGAAGGAAATTTGTGGCTCCTCTCAGATTCCAGAACTTTCTGTCACCGAAATGTGAGGCAAACTTGTTTTTTTAGCCAAATTTTGAGGTTTGCAAAGGATTCTGGGTAACAGAACCTCGTCAGAGCACCACAAGTCACCCCATCTTGGATTCCCCTTGGTCTCTAGTTTCCAAAAATGCACAGGTTTGGTAGGTTTCCCTAGGTGCCGGCTTAGCTAGAGGCCAAAATCTACAGGTAGGCACTTTGCAAAAAACACCTCTGTTTTCTTTCAAAAAATGTGATGTGTCCACGTTGTGTTTTGGGGCGTTTCCTGTCACGGGCGCTAGGCCTACCCACAGAAGTGAGGTATCATTTTTATCGGGAGACTTGGGGGAATACTGGGTGGAAGGAAATTTGTGGCTCCTTTCAGATTCCATAATTTTCTGTCACCAAAATGTGAGGAAAACTTGTTTTTTTAGCCAAATTTTGAGGTTTGCAACGGATTCTGGGTAACAGAACCTGGTCAGAGCCCCACAAGTCACCCCATCTTGGATTCCCCTAGGTCTCTAGTTTTCAAAAATGCACAGGTTTGGCAGGTTTCCCTATGTGCCGGCTGAGCTAGGGGCCAAAATCTACAGGTAGGCACTTTGCAAAAAACACCTCTGTTTTCTTGCAAAAAATGTGATGTGTCCACGTTGTGTTTTGGGGCGTTTCCTGTCACGGGCGCTAGGCCTACCCACAGAAGTGAGGTATCATTTTTATCGGGAGACTTTCGGGGAACGCTGGGTGGAAGGATATTTGTGGCTCCTCTCAGATTCTAGAACTTTCTGTCACCGAAATGTGAGGAAAACTTGTTTTTTTAGCCAAATTTTGAGGTTTGCAAAGGATTCTGGGTAACAGAACCTGGTCAGAGCACCACAAGTCACCCCATCTTGGATTCCCCTTGGTCACTAGTTTTCAAAAATTCACAGGTTTGGTAGGTTTCCCTAGGTTCCGGCTGAGCTAGAGGCCAAAATCTACAGGTAGGCACTTTGCAAAAAACACCTCTGTTTTCTTTCAAAAAATGTGATGTGTCCACGTTGCGTTTTGGGGGGTTTCCTGTCGCGGGCGCTAGGCCTACCCACACAAGTGAGGTATCATTGTTATCGGGAGACTTGGGGGAACGCTGAGTGGAAGGAAATTTGTGGCTCCTCTCAGATTCCAGAACTTTCTGTCACCGAAATGTGAGGAAAATGTGTTTTTTAGCCAAATTTTGAAGTTTGCAAAGGATTCTGGGTAACAGAACCTGGTCAGAGGCCCACAAGTCACTCCATAGTGGATTCCCCTAGGTCTCTAGTTTTCAAAAATGCGCAGGTTTGGTAGGTTTCCCTAGGTGCCGGCTGAGGTAGAGGCCAAAATCTACAGATAAGCACTTTGTAAAAAACACCTCTGTTTTCTTTCAAAAAATTTGATGTGTCCACGTTGTGTTTTGGGGCGTTTCCTGTCACGGGCGCTAGGCCTACCCACACAAGTCAGGTATCATTTTTATCGGGAGACTTGGGGAAACGCTGGGTGGAAGGAAATTTGTGGCTCATCTCAGATTCCAGAACTTTCTGTCACCGAAATGTGAGGAAAACGTGTTTCTTTAGCCAAATTTTGAGGTTTGCAAAGGATTCTGGGTGACAGAACCTGGTCAGAGCCCCACAAGTCACCCCATTGTGGATTCCCCTAGGTCTCTAGTTTTAAAAAATGCACAGGTTTGGTAGACTTCCCTAGGTGGCGGCTGAGGTAGAGGCCAAAATCTACAGGTAGGCACTTTGCAAAAAACACCTCTGTTTTCTTTAAAAAAATGTGATGTGTCCATGTTGTATTTTGGGGCGTTTCCTGTCTCGGGCGCTAGGCCTACCCACACAAGTGAGGTATCATTTTTATCGGGAGACTTGGGGGAACGCTGGATGGAAGGAAATTTGTGGTTCCTCTCAGATTCTAGAACTTTCTGTCACCGAAATGTGAGGAAAACTTGTTTTTTTAGCCAAATTTTGAGGTTTGCAAAGGATTCTGGGTAACAGAACCTGGTCAGAGCCCCACAAGTCACCCCATCTTGGATTCCCCTAGGTCTCTAGTTTTAAAGAATGCACAGGTTTGGCAGGTTTCCCTATGTGCCGGCTGAACTAGAGGCCAAAACTACAGGTAGGCACTTTGCAAAAAACACCTTTGTTTTCTTACAAAAAATGTGATGTGTCCACGTTGCGTTTTGGGGCGTTTCCTGTCGCGGGCGCTAGGCCTCCCCACACAAGTGAGGTATCATTTTTATCGGGAGACTTGGGGGAACGCTGGGTGGACGGAAATTTGTGGCTACTCTCAGATTCCAGAACTTTCTGTCACCGAAATGTGAGGCAAACTTGTTTTTTTAGCCTAATTTTAAGGTTTGCAAAGGATTCTGGGTAACAGAACCTGGTCAGAGCTCCACAAGTCACCCCATCTTGGATTCCTCTAGGTCTCTAGTTTTCAAAAATGCACAGGTTTGGCAGGTTTTCCTATGTGCCGGCTGAGCTAGGGGCCAAAATCTACAGGTATGCACTTTGCAAAAAACACCTCTGTTTTCTTGCAAAAAATGTGATGTGTCCACGTTGTGTTTTGGGGCGTTTCCTGTCACGGGTGCTAGGCCTACCCACAGAAGTGAGGTATCATTTTTATCAGGAGACTTGGGGGAAGGCTGGGTGGAAGGAAATTTGTGGCTCCTCTCAGGTTCCAGAACTTTCTGTCACCGAAATGTGAGGCAAACTTGTTGTTTTAGCCAAATTTTGAGGTTTGCAAAGGATTCTGGGTAACAGAACCTGGTCAGAGCACCACAAGTCACCCCATCTTGGATTCCCCTTGGTCTCTAGTTTTCACAAATGCACAGGTTTGGTAGGTTTCCCTAGGTGCCGGCTGAGCTACAGGCAAAAATCTACAGGTAGGCACTTTGCAAGAAACACCTCTGTTTTCTTTCAAAGAATGTGATGTGCCCACGTTGTGTTTTGGGGCGTTTGCTGTCACGGGCGCTAGGCCTACCCACAGAAGTGAGGTATCATTTTTATCAGGAGACTTTCAGGGAACGCTGGGTGGAAGGAAATTTGTGGCTCCTCTCAGATTCCAGAACTTTCTGTCACCGAAATGTGAGGAAAACTTGTTTTTTTAGCCAAATTTTGAGGTTTGCAAAGGATTCTGGGTAACAGAACCTGGTCAGAGCACCACAGGTCACCCCATCTTGGATTCCCCTTGGTCTCTAGTTTTCAAAAATTCACAGGTTTGGTAGGTTTCCCTAGGTTCCGGCTGAGCTAGAGGCCAAAATCTACAGGTAGGCACTTTGCAAAAAACACCTCTGTTTTCTTTCAAAAAATGTGATGTGTCCACGTTGCGTTTTGGGGCGTTTCCTGTCGCGGTCGCTAGGCCTACCCACACAAGTGAGGTATAATTTTTATCGGGAGACTTTCGGGGAACGCTGGGTGGAAGGAAATTTGTGGCTCCTCTCAGATTGCAGAACTTTCTGTCACCAAAATGTGAGGAAAACTTGTTTTTTTAGCCAAATTTTGAGGTTTGCAAAGGATTCTGGGTAACAGAACCTGGTCAGAGCACCACAAGTCACCCCATCTTGGATTCCCCTTGGTCTCTATTTTTCAAAAATTCACAGGTTTGGTAGGTTTCCCTAGGTTCCGGCTGAGCTAGAGGCCAAAATCTACAGGTAGGCACTTTGCAAAAAACATCTCTGTTTTCTTTAAAAAAATGTGATGTGTCCACGTTGCTTTTTGGGGCGTTTCCTGTTGCGGGCGCTAGGCCTACCCACAGAAGTGAGGTATCATTTTTATCAGGAGACTTGGGGGAACGCTGGGTGGAAGGAAATTTGTGGCTCCTCTCAGATTCCAGAACTTTCTGTCACCGAAATGTGAGGCAAACTTGTTATTTTAGCCAAATTTTGAGGTTTGCAAAGGATTCTGGGTAACAGAACCTGGTCAGAGCACCACAGGTCACCCCATCTTGGATTCCCCTTGGTCTCTAGTTTTCAAAAATTCACAGGTTTGGTAGGTTTCCCTAGGTTCCGGCTGAGCTAGAGGCCAAAATCTATAGGTAGGCACTTTGCAAAAAACACCTCTGTTTTCTTTCAAAAAATGTGATGTGTCCACGTTGCGTTTTGGGGCGTTTCCTGTCGCGGGCGCTAGGCCTACCCACACAAGTGAGGCATAATTTTTATCGGGAGACTTGGGGGAACGCTGGGTGGAAGGAAATTTGTGGCTCCTCTCAGATTCCAGAACTTTCCGTCACTGAAATGTGAGGCAAACTTGTTTTTTTAGCCAAATTTTGAGGTTTGCAAAGGATTCTGGGTAACAGAACCTGGTCAGAGCACCACAAGTCACCCCATCTTGGATTCCCCTTGGTCTCTAGTTTTAAAAAATGCACAGGTTTGGTAGGTTTCCCTAGGTGCCGGCTTAGCTAGAGGCCAAAATCTACAGGTAGGCACTTTGCAAAAAACACCTCTGTTTTCTTTCAAAAAATGTGATGTGTCCACGTTGTGTTTTGGGGCGTTTCCTGTCACGGGCGCTAGGCCTACCCACAGAAGTGAGGTATCATTTTTATCGGGAGACTTGGGGGAATACTGGGTGGAAGGAAATTTGTGGCTCCTCTCAGATTCCATAATTTTCTGTCACCAAAATGTGAGGAAAACTTGTTTTTTTAGCCAAATTTTGAGGTTTGCAAAGGATTCTGGGTAACAGAACCTGGTCAGAGCCCCACAAGTCACCCCATCTTGGATTCCCCTAGGTCTCTAGTTTTCAAAAATGCACAGGTTTGGCAGGTTTCCCTATGTGCCGGCTGAGCTAGGGGCCAAAATCTACAGGTAGGCACTTTGCAAAAAACACCTCTGTTTTCTTGCAAAAAATGTGATGTGTCCACGTTGTGTTTTGGGGCGTTTCCTCTCACGGGCGCTAGGCCTACCCACAGAAGTGAGGTATCATTTTTATCGGGAGACTTTCGGGGAACGCTGGGTGGAAGGATATTTGTGGCTCCTCTCAGATTCCAGAACTTTCTGTCACCGAAATGTGAGGAAAACTTGTTTTTTTAGCCAAATTTTGAGGTTTGCAAAGGATTCTGGGTAACAGAACCTGGTCAGAGCACCACAAGTCACCCCATCTTGGATTCCCCTTGGTCTCTAGTTTTAAAAAATGCACAGGTTTGGTAGGTTTCCCTAGGTGCCGGCTGAGCTAGAGGGAAAAATCTACAGGTAGGCACTTTGCAAAAAACACCTCTGTTTTCTTTCAAAGAATGTGATGTGCCCACGTTGTGTTTTGGGGCGTTTGCTGTCACGGGCGCTAGGCCTACCCACAGAAGTGAGGTATCATTTTTATCGGGAGACTTTCGGGGAACGCTGGGTGGA
This sequence comes from Pleurodeles waltl, assembly GCF_031143425.1. NCBI lineage: Eukaryota > Metazoa > Chordata > Amphibia > Caudata > Salamandridae > Pleurodeles > Pleurodeles waltl. The sequence goes on from NC_090444.1 coordinate 1,191,775,263, forward strand.
AGGAAATTTGTGGCTCCTCTCAGATTCCAGGACTTTCTGTCACCGAAATGTGAGGAAAACTTGTTTTTTTAGCCAAATTTTGAGGTTTGCAAAGGATTCTGGGTAACAGAACCTGGTCAGAGCACCACAGGTCACCCCATCTTGGATTCCCCTTGGTCTCTAGTTTTCAAAAATTCACAGGTTTGGTAGGTTTCCCTAGGTTCCGGCTGAGCTAGAGGCCAAAATCTACAGGTAGGCACTTTGCAAAAAACACCTCTGTTTTCTTTCAAAAAATGTGATGTGTCCACGTTGCGTTTTGGGGCGTTTCCTGTCGCGGGCGCTAGGCCTACTCACACAAGTGAGGTATAATTTTTATCGGGAGACTTGGGGGAACACTGGGTGGAAGGAAATTTGTGGCTCCTCTCAGATTCCAGAACTTTCTGTCACCGAAATGTGAGGCAAACTTGTTTTTTTAGCCAAATTTTGAGGTTTGCAAAGGATTATGGGTAACAGAACCTGGTCAGAGCACCACAAGTCACCCCATCTTGGATTCCCCTTGGTCTCTAGTTTTCAAAAATGCACAGGCTTGGTAGGTTTCCATAGGTGCCGGCTGAGCTAGAGGCCAAAATCTACAGGTAGGCACTTTGCAAAAAACACCTCTGTTTTCTTTCAAAGAATGTGATGTGCCCATGTTGAGTTTTGGGGCGTTTGCTGTCACGGGCGCTAGGCCTACCCACAGAAGTGAGGTATCATTTTTATCGGGAGACTTTCGGGGAACGCTGGGTGGAAGGAAATTTGTGGCTCCTCTCAGATTCCAGAACTTTCTGTCACCGAAATGTGAGGAAAACTTGTTTTTTTAGCCAAAATTTGAGGTTTGCAAAGGATTCTGGGTAACAGAACGTGGTCAGAGCACCACAAGTCACCCCATCTTGGATTCCCCTTGGTCTCTAGTTTTCAAGAATTCACAGGTTTGGTAGGTTTCCCTAGGTTCCGGCTGAGCTAGAGGCCAAAATCTACAGGTAGGCACTTTGCAAAAAACACCTCTGTTTTCTTTCAAAAAATGTGATGTGTCCACGTTGTGTTTTGGGGCGTTTCCTGTCACGGGCGCTAGGACTACCCACAGAAGTGAGGTATCATTTTTATCAGGAGACTTGGGGGAATACTGGGTGGAAGGAAATTTGTGGCTCCTCTCAGATTCCAGAACTTTCTGTCACCGAAATGTGAGGAAAACTTGTTTTTTTAGCCAAATTTTGAGGTTTGCAAAGGATTCTGTGTAACAGAACCTGGTCAGAGCCCCACAAGTCACCCCATCTTGGATTCCCCTAGGTCTCTAGTTTTCAAAAATGCACAGGTTTGGCAGGTTTCCCTATGTGCCGGCTGAGCTAGGGGCCAAAATCTACAGGTAGGCACTTTGCAAAAAACACCTCGGTTTTCTTGCAAAAAATGTGATGTGTCCACGTTGTGTTTTGGGGCGTTTCCTGTCACGGGTGCTAGGCCTACCCACAGAAGTGAGGTATCATTTTTATCAGGAGACTTAGGGGAACGCTGGGTGGAAGGAAATTTGTGGCTCCTCTCAGGTTCCAGAACTTTCTGTCACCGAAATGTGAGGCAAACTTGTTATTTTAGCCAAATTTTGAGGTTTGCAAAGGATTCTGGGTAACAGAACCTGGTCAGAGCACCACAAGTCACCCCATCTTGGATTCCCCTTGGTCTCTAGTTTTCAAAAATGCACAGGTTTGGTAGGTTTCCCTAGGTGCCGGCTGAGCTACAGGCAAAAATCTACAGGTAGGCACTTTGCAAAAAACACCTCTGTTTTCTTTCAAAGAATGTGATGTGCCCACGTTGTGTTTTGGGGCGTTTGCTGTCACGGGCGCTAGGCCTACCCACAGAAGTGAGGTATCATTTTTATCGGGAGACTTTCGGGGAACGCTGGGTGGAAGGAAATTTGTGGCTCCTCTCAGATTCCAGGACTTTCTGTCACCGAAATGTGAGGAAAACTTGTTTTTTTAGCCAAATTTTGAGGTTTGCAAAGGATTCTGGGTAACAGAACCTGGTCAGAGCACCACAGGTCACCCCATCTTGGATTCCCCTTGGTCTCTAGTTTTCAAAAATTCACAGGTTTGGTAGGTTTCCCTAGGTTCCGGCTGAGCTAGAGGCCAAAATCTACAGGTAGGCACTTTGCAAAAAACACCTCTGTTTTCTTTCAAAAAATGTGATGTGTCCACGTTGCGTTTTGGGGCGTTTCCTGTCGCGGGCGCTAGGCCTACTCACACAAGTGAGGTATAATTTTTATCGGGAGACTTGGGGGAACGCTGGGTGGAAGGAAATTTGTGGCTCCTCTCAGATTCCAGAACTTTCTGTCACCGAAATGTGAGGCAAACTTGTTTTTTTAGCCAAATTTTGAGGTTTGCAAAGGATTCTGGGTAACAGAACCTGGTCAGAGCACCACAAGTCACCCCATCTTGGATTCCCCTTGGTCTCTAGTTTTCAAAAATGCACAGGTTTGGTAGGTTTCCCTAGGTGCCGGGTTAGCTAGAGGCCAAAATCTACAGGTAGGCACTTTGCAAAAAACACCTCTGTTTTCTTTAAAAAAATGTGATGTGTCCACGTTGTGTTTTGGGGCGTTTCCTGTCACGGGCGCTAGGCCTACCCACAGAAGTGAGGTATCATTTTTATCGGGAGACTTGGGGGAATACTGGGTGGAAGGAAATTTGTGGCTCCTCTCAGATTACATAATTTTCTGTCACCAAAATGTGAGGAAAACTTGTTTTTTTAGCCAAATTTTGAGGTTTGCAAAGGATTCTGGGTAACAGAACCTGGTCAGAGCCCCACAAGTCACCCCATCTTGGATTCCCCTAGGTCTCTAGTTTTCAAAAATGCACAGGTTTGGCAGGTTTCCCTATTTGCCGGCTGAGCTAGGGGCCAAAATCTACAGGTAGGCACTTTGCAAAAAACACCTCTGTTTTCTTTCAAAGAATGTGATGTGCCCACGTTGTGTTTTGGGGCGTTTGCTGTCACGGGCGCTAGGCCTACCCACAGAAGTGAGGTATCATTTTTATCGGGAGACTTTCGGGGAACGCTGGGTGGAAGGAAATTTGTGGCTCCTCTCAGATTCCAGGACTTTCTGTCACCGAAATGTGAGGAAAACTTGTTTTTTTAGCCAAATTTTGAGGTTTGCAAAGGATTCTGGGTAACAGAACCTGGTCAGAGCACCACAGGTCACCCCATCTTGGATTCCCCTTGGTCTCTAGTTTTCAAAAATTCACAGGTTTGGTAGGTTTCCCTAGGTTCCGGCTGAGCTAGAGGCCAAAATCTACAGGTAGGCACTTTGCAAAAAACACCTCTGTTTTCTTTCAAAAAATGTGATGTGTCCACGTTGCGTTTTGGGGCGTTTCCTGTCGCGGGCGCTAGGCCTACTCACACAAGTGAGGTATAATTTTTATCGGGAGACTTGGGGGAACACTGGGTGGAAGGAAATTTGTGGCTCCTCTCAGATTCCAGAACTTTCTGTCACCGAAATGTGAGGAAAACTTGTTTTTTTAGCCAAATTTTGAGGTTTGCAAAGGATTCTGGGTAACAGAACCTGGTCAGAGCACCACAAGTCACCCCATCTTGGATTCCCCTTGGTCTCTAGTTTTCAAGAATTCACAGGTTTGGTAGGTTTCCCTAGGTTCCGGCTGAGCTAGAGGCCAAAATCTACAGGTAGGCACTTTGCAAAAAACACCTCTGTTTTCTTTCAAAAAATGTGATGTGTCCACGTTGTGTTTTGGGGCGTTTCCTGTCACGGGCGCTAGGACTACCCACAGAAGTGAGGTATCATTTTTATCGGGAGACTTTCGGGGAACGCTGGGTGGAAGGAAATTTGTGGCTCCTCTCAGATTCCAGAACTTTCTGTCACTGAAATGTGAGGAAAACTTGTTTTTTTAGCCAAAATTTGAGGTTTGCAAAGGATTCTGGGTAACAGAACGTGGTCAGAGCACCACAAGTCACCCCATCTTGGATTCCCCTTGGTCTCTAGTTTTCAAGAATTCACAGGTTTGGTAGGTTTCCCTAGGTTCCGGCTGAGCTAGAGGCCAAAATCTACAGGTAGGCACTTTGCAAAAAACACCTCTGTTTTCTTTCAAAAAATGTGATGTGTCCACGTTGTGTTTTGGGGCGTTTCCTGTCACGGGCGCTAGGACTACCCACAGAAGTGAGGTATCATTTTTATCAGGAGACTTGGGGGAATACTGGGTGGAAGGAAATTTGTGGCTCCTCTCAGATTCCAGAACTTTCTGTCACCGAAATGTGAGGAAAACTTGTTTTTTTAGCCAAATTTTGAGGTTTGCAAAGGATTCTGTGTAACAGAACCTGGTCAGAGCCCCACAAGTCACCCCATCTTGGATTCCCCTAGGTCTCTAGTTTTCAAAAATGCACAGGTTTGGCAGGTTTCCCTATGTGCCGGCTGAGCTAGGGGCCAAAATCTACAGGTAGGCACTTTGCAAAAAACACCTCGGTTTTCTTGCAAAAAATGTGATGTGTCCACGTTGTGTTTTGGGGCGTTTCCTGTCACGGGTGCTAGGCCTACCCACAGAAGTGAGGTATCATTTTTATCAGGAGACTTAGGGGAACGCTGGGTGGAAGGAAATTTGTGGCTCCTCTCAGGTTCCAGAACTTTCTGTCACCGAAATGTGAGGCAAACTTGTTATTTTAGCCAAATTTTGAGGTTTGCAAAGGATTCTGGGTAACAGAACCTGGTCAGAGCACCACAAGTCACCCCATCTTGGATTCCCCTTGGTCTCTAGTTTTCAAAAATGCACAGGTTTGGTAGGTTTCCCTAGGTGCCGGCTGAGCTACAGGCAAAAATCTACAGGTAGGCACTTTGCAAAAAACACCTCTGTTTTCTTTCAAAGAATGTGATGTGCCCACGTTGTGTTTTGGGGCGTTTGCTGTCACGGGCGCTAGGCCTACCCACAGAAGTGAGGTATCATTTTTATCGGGAGACTTTCGGGGAACGCTGGGTGGAAGGAAATTTGTGGCTCCTCTCAGATTCCAGGACTTTCTGTCACCGAAATGTGAGGAAAACTTGTTTTTTTAGCCAAATTTTGAGGTTTGCAAAGGATTCTGGGTAACAGAACCTGGTCAGAGCACCACAGGTCACCCCATCTTGGATTCCCCTTGGTCTCTAGTTTTCAAAAATTCACAGGTTTGGTAGGTTTCCCTAGGTTCCGGCTGAGCTAGAGGCCAAAATCTACAGGTAGGCACTTTGCAAAAAACACCTCTGTTTTCTTTCAAAAAATGTGATGTGTCCACGTTGCGTTTTGGGGCGTTTCCTGTCACGGGCGCTAGGCCTACCCACAGAAGTGAGGTATCATTTTTATCGGGAGACTTGGGGGAACGCTGGGTGGAAGGAAATTTGTGGCTCCTCTCAGATTCCAGAACTTTCTGTCACCGAAATGTGAGGCAAACTTGTTTTTTTAGCCAAATTTTGAGGTTTGCAAAGGATTCTGGGTAACAGAACCTGGTCAGAGCACCACAAGTCACCCCATCTTGGATTCCCCTTGGTCTCTAGTTTTCAAAAATGCACAGGTTTGGTAGGTTTCCCTAGGTGCCGGGTTAGCTAGAGGCCAAAATCTACAGGTAGGCACTTTGCAAAAAACACCTCTGTTTTCTTTAAAAAAATGTGATGTGTCCACGTTGTGTTTTGGGGCGTTTCCTGTCACGGGCGCTAGGCCTACCCACAGAAGTGAGGTATCATTTTTATCGGGAGACTTGGGGGAATACTGGGTGGAAGGAAATTTGTGGCTCCTCTCAGATTACATAATTTTCTGTCACCAAAATGTGAGGAAAACTTGTTTTTTTAGCCAAATTTTGAGGTTTGCAAAGGATTCTGGGTAACAGAACCTGGTCAGAGCCCCACAAGTCACCCCATCTTGGATTCCCCTAGGTCTCTAGTTTTCAAAAATGCACAGGTTTGGCAGGTTTCCCTATTTGCCGGCTGAGCTAGGGACCAAAATCTACAGGTAGGCACTTTGCAAAAAACACCTCTGTTTTCTTTCAAAGAATGTGATGTGCCCACGTTGTGTTTTGGGGCGTTTGCTGTCACGGGCGCTAGGCCTACCCACAGAAGTGAGGTATCATTTTTATCGGGAGACTTTCGGGGAACACTGGGTGGAAGGAAATTTGTGGCTCCTCTCAGATTCCAGGACTTTCTGTCACCGAAATGTGAGGAAAACTTGTTTTTTTAGCCAAATTTTGAGGTTTGCAAAGGATTCTGGGTAACAGAACCTGGTCAGAGCACCACAGGTCACCCCATCTTGGATTCCCCTTGGTCTCTAGTTTTCAAAAATTCACAGGTTTGGTAGGTTTCCCTAGGTTCCGGCTGAGCTAGAGGCCAAAATCTACAGGTAGGCACTTTGCAAAAAACACCTCTGTTTTCTTTCAAAAAATGTGATGTGTCCACGTTGCGTTTTGGGGCGTTTCCTGTCGCGGGCGCTAGGCCTACTCACACAAGTGAGGTATAATTTTTATCGGGAGACTTGGGGGAACACTGGGTGGAAGGAAATTTGTGGCTCCTCTCAGATTCCAGAACTTTCTGTCACCGAAATGTGAGGCAAACTTGTTTTTTTAGCCAAATTTTGAGGTTTGCAAAGGATTCTGGGTAACAGAACCTGGTCAGAGCACCACAAGTCACCCCATCTTGGATTCCCCTTGGTCTCTAGTTTTCAAAAATGCACAGGCTTGGTAGGTTTCCATAGGTGCCGGCTGAGCTAGAGGCCAAAATCTACAGGTAGGCACTTTGCAAAAAACACCTCTGTTTTCTTTCAAAGAATGTGATGTGCCCATGTTGAGTTTTGGGGCGTTTGCTGTCACGGGCGCTAGGCCTACCCACAGAAGTGAGGTATCATTTTTATCGGGAGACTTTCGGGGAACGCTGGGTGGAAGGAAATTTGTGGCTCCTCTCAGATTCCAGAACTTTCTGTCACCGAAATGTGAGGAAAACTTGTTTTTTTAGCCAAAATTTGAGGTTTGCAAAGGATTCTGGGTAACAGAACGTGGTCAGAGCACCACAAGTCACCCCATCTTGGATTCCCCTTGGTCTCTAGTTTTCAAGAATTCACAGGTTTGGTAGGTTTCCCTAGGTTCCGGCTGAGCTAGAGGCCAAAATCTACAGGTAGGCACTTTGCAAAAAACACCTCTGTTTTCTTTCAAAAAATGTGATGTGTCCACGTTGTGTTTTGGGGCGTTTCCTGTCACGGGCGCTAGGACTACCCACAGAAGTGAGGTATCATTTTTATCAGGAGACTTGGGGGAATACTGGGTGGAAGGAAATTTGTGGCTCCTCTCAGATTCCAGAACTTTCTGTCACCGAAATGTGAGGAAAACTTGTTTTTTTAGCCAAATTTTGAGGTTTGCAAAGGATTCTGTGTAACAGAACCTGGTCAGAGCCCCACAAGTCACCCCATCTTGGATTCCCCTAGGTCTCTAGTTTTCAAAAATGCACAGGTTTGGCAGGTTTCCCTATGTGCCGGCTGAGCTAGGGGCCAAAATCTACAGGTAGGCACTTTGCAAAAAACACCTCGGTTTTCTTGCAAAAAATGTGATGTGTCCACGTTGTGTTTTGGGGCGTTTCCTGTCACGGGTGCTAGGCCTACCCACAGAAGTGAGGTATCATTTTTATCAGGAGACTTAGGGGAACGCTGGGTGGAAGGAAATTTGTGGCTCCTCTCAGGTTCCAGAACTTTCTGTCACCGAAATGTGAGGCAAACTTGTTATTTTAGCCAAATTTTGAGGTTTGCAAAGGATTCTGGGTAACAGAACCTGGTCAGAGCACCACAAGTCACCCCATCTTGGATTCCCCTTGGTCTCTAGTTTTCAAAAATGCACAGGTTTGGTAGGTTTCCCTAGGTGCCGGCTGAGCTACAGGCAAAAATCTACAGGTAGGCACTTTGCAAAAAACACCTCTGTTTTCTTTCAAAGAATGTGATGTGCCCACGTTGTGTTTTGGGGCGTTTGCTGTCACGGGCGCTAGGCCTACCCACAGAAGTGAGGTATCATTTTTATCGGGAGACTTTCGGGGAACGCTGGGTGGAAGGAAATTTGTGGCTCCTCTCAGATTCCAGGACTTTCTGTCACCGAAATGTGAGGAAAACTTGTTTTTTTAGCCAAATTTTGAGGTTTGCAAAGGATTCTGGGTAACAGAACCTGGTCAGAGCACCACAGGTCACCCCATCTTGGATTCCCCTTGGTCTCTAGTTTTCAAAAATTCACAGGTTTGGTAGGTTTCCCTAGGTTCCGGCTGAGCTAGAGGCCAAAATCTACAGGTAGGCACTTTGCAAAAAACACCTCTGTTTTCTTTCAAAAAATGTGATGTGTCCACGTTGCGTTTTGGGGCGTTTCCTGTCGCGGGCGCTAGGCCTACTCACACAAGTGAGGTATAATTTTTATCGGGAGACTTGGGGGAACGCTGGGTGGAAGGAAATTTGTGGCTCCTCTCAGATTCCAGAACTTTCTGTCACCGAAATGTGAGGCAAACTTGTTTTTTTAGCCAAATTTTGAGGTTTGCAAAGGATTCTGGGTAACAGAACCTGGTCAGAGCACCACAAGTCACCCCATCTTGGATTCCCCTTGGTCTCTAGTTTTCAAAAATGCACAGGTTTGGTAGGTTTCCCTAGGTGCCGGGTTAGCTAGAGGCCAAAATCTACAGGTAGGCACTTTGCAAAAAACACCTCTGTTTTCTTTAAAAAAATGTGATGTGTCCACGTTGTGTTTTGGGGCGTTTCCTGTCACGGGCGCTAGGCCTACCCACAGAAGTGAGGTATCATTTTTATCGGGAGACTTGGGGGAATACTGGGTGGAAGGAAATTTGTGGCTCCTCTCAGATTACATAATTTTCTGTCACCAAAATGTGAGGAAAACTTGTTTTTTTAGCCAAATTTTGAGGTTTGCAAAGGATTCTGGGTAACAGAACCTGGTCAGAGCCCCACAAGTCACCCCATCTTGGATTCCCCTAGGTCTCTAGTTTTCAAAAATGCACAGGTTTGGCAGGTTTCCCTATTTGCCGGCTGAGCTAGGGGCCAAAATCTACAGGTAGGCACTTTGCAAAAAACACCTCTGTTTTCTTTCAAAGAATGTGATGTGCCCACGTTGTGTTTTGGGGCGTTTGCTGTCACGGGCGCTAGGCCTACCCACAGAAGTGAGGTATCATTTTTATCGGGAGACTTTCGGGGAACGCTGGGTGGAAGGAAATTTGTGGCTCCTCTCAGATTCCAGGACTTTCTGTCACCGAAATGTGAGGAAAACTTGTTTTTTTAGCCAAATTTTGAGGTTTGCAAAGGATTCTGGGTAACAGAACCTGGTCAGAGCACCACAGGTCACCCCATCTTGGATTCCCCTTGGTCTCTAGTTTTCAAAAATTCACAGGTTTGGTAGGTTTCCCTAGGTTCCGGCTGAGCTAGAGGCCAAAATCTACAGGTAGGCACTTTGCAAAAAACACCTCTGTTTTCTTTCAAAAAATGTGATGTGTCCACGTTGCGTTTTGGGGCGTTTCCTGTCGCGGGCGCTAGGCCTACTCACACAAGTGAGGTATAATTTTTATCGGGAGACTTGGGGGAACACTGGGTGGAAGGAAATTTGTGGCTCCTCTCAGATTCCAGAACTTTCTGTCACCGAAATGTGAGGAAAACTTGTTTTTTTAGCCAAATTTTGAGGTTTGCAAAGGATTCTGGGTAACAGAACCTGGTCAGAGCACCACAAGTCACCCCATCTTGGATTCCCCTTGGTCACTAGTTTTCAAAAATTCACAGGTTTGGTAGGTTTCCCTAGGTTCCGGCTGAGCTAGAGGCCAAAATCTACAGGTAGGCACTTTGCAAAAAACACCTCTGTTTTCTTTCAAAAAATGTGATGTGTCCACGTTGCGTTTTGGGGCGTTTCCTGTCGCGGGCGCTAGGCCTACCCACACAAGTGAGGTATCATTGTTATCGGGAGACTTGGGGGAACGCTGAGTGGAAGGAAATTTGTGGCTCCTCTCAGATTCCAGAACTTTCTGTCACCGAAATGTGAGGAAAAGGTGTTTTTTAGCCAAATTTTGAAGTTTGCAAAGGATTCTGGGTAACAGAACCTGGTCAGAGGCCCAAAAGTCACTCCATAGTGGATTCCCCTAGGTCTCTAGTTTTCAAAAATGCGCAGGTTTGGTAGGTTTCCCTAGGTGCCGGCTGAGGTAGAGGCCAAAATCTACAGGTAGGCACTTTGCAAAAAACACCTCTGTTTTCTTTCAAAAAATGTGATGTGTCCACGTTGTGTTTTGGGGCGTTTCCTGTCACGAGCGCTAGGCCTACCCACACAAGTCAGGTATCATTTTTATCGGGAGACTTGGGGGAACACTGGATAGAAGGAAATTTGTGGCTCCTCTCAGATTCTAGAACTTTCTGTCACCGAAATATGAGGAAAACTTGTTTTTTTTAGCCAAATTTTGAGGTTTGCAAAGGATTCTGGGTAACAGAACCTGGTCAGAGCCCCACAAGTCGCCCCATCTTGGATTCCCCTAGGTCTCTAGTTTTAAAGAATACACAGGTTTGGCAGGTTTCCCTATGTGCCGGCTGAACTAGAGGCCAAAATCTACAGGTAGGCACTTTGCAAAAAACACCTCTGTTTTCTTACAAAAAATGTGATGTGTCCACGTTGCGTTTTGGGGCGTTTCCTGTCGCGGGCGCTAGGCCTCCCCACACAAGTGAGGTATCATTTTTATCGGGATACTTGGGGGAACGCTGGGTGGACGGAAATTTGTGGCTCCTCTCAGATTCCATAACTTTCTGTCACCGAAATGTGAGGCAAACTTGTTTTTTTAGCCTAATTTTAAGGTTTGCAAAGGATTCTGGGTAACAGAACCTGGTCAGAGCACCACAAGTCACCCCATCTTGGATTCCCCTTGGTCTCTAGTTTTCAAAAATGTACAGGTTTGGTAGGTTTCCCTAGGTGCCGGGTTAGATAGAGGCCAAAATCTACAGGTAGGCACTTTGCAAAAAACACCTCTGTTTTCTTGCAAAAAATGTGATGTGTCCACGTTGTGTTTTGGGGCGTTTCCTGTCAGGGGCGCTAGGCCTACCCACAGAAGTGAGGTATCATTTTTATCAGGAGAGTTGGGGGAACGCTGGGTGGAAGGAAATTTGTGGCTCCTCTCAGATTCCAGAACTTTCTGTCACCGAAATGTGAGGCAAACTTGTTATTTTAGCCAAATTTTGAGGTTTGCAAAGGATTCTGGGTAACAGAACCTGGTCAGAGCACCACAAGTCACCCCATCTTGGATTCCCCTTGGTCTCTAGTTTTAAAAAATGCACAGGTTTGGTAGGTTTCCCTAGGTGCCGGCTGAGCTAGAGGCAAAAATCTACAGGTAGGCACTTTGCAAAAAACACCTCTGTTTTCTTTCAAAAAATGTGATGTGTCCACGTTGCGTTTTGGGGCGTTTCCTGTCGCGGGCGCTAGGCCTACCCACAGAAGTGAGGTATCATTTTTATCGGGAGACTTTCGGGGAACGCTGGGTGGAAGGAAATTTGTGGCTCCTCTCAGATTCCAGAACTTTCTGTCACCAAAATGTGAGGAATAGTTGATTTTTTAGCCAAAATTTGAGGTTTGCAAAGGATTCTGGGTAACAGAACCTGGTCAGAGCACCACAAGTCACCCCATCTTGGATTTCCCTTGGTCTCTAGTTTTCAAAAATTCACAGGTTTGGTAGGTTTCCCTAGGTTCCGGCTGAGCTAGAGGCCAAAATCTACAGGTAGGCACTTTGCAAAAAACACCTCACATTTTTTGAAAGAAAACAGATGTGTCCACGTTGTGTTTTGGGGCGTTTCCTGTCACGGGCGCTAGGCCTACCAACAGAAGTGAGGTATCATTTTTATCAGGAGACTTGGGGGAACGCTGGGTGGAAGGAAATTTGTGGCTCCTCTCAGATTCCAGAACTTTCTGTCACCGAAATGTGAGGCAAACTTGTTATTTTAGCCAAATTTTGAGGTTTGCAAAGGATTCTGGGTAACAGAACCTGGTCAGAGCACCACAAGTCACCCCATCTTGGATTCCCCTTGGTCTCTAGTTTTCAAAAATGCACAGGTTTGGTAGGTTTCCCTAGGTGCCGGCTTAGATAGAGGCCAAAATCTACAGGTAGGCACTTTGCAAAAAACACCTCTGTTTTCTTTCAAAAAATGTGATGTGTCCACGTTGTGTTTTGGGGCGTTTCCTGTCACGGGCGCTAGGCCTACCCACAGAAGTGAGGTATCATTTTTATCAGGAGACTTGGGGGAATACTGGGTGGAAGGAAATTTGTGGCTCCTCTCAGATTCCAGAACTTTCTGTCACCGAAATGTGAGGAAAACTTGTTTTTTTAGCCAAATTTTGAGGTTTGCAAAGGATTCTGTGTAACAGAACCTGGTCAGAGCCCCACAAGTCACCCCATCTTGGATTCCTCTAGGTCTCTAGTTTTCAAAAATGCACAGGTTTGGCAGGTTTTCCTATGTGCCGGCTGAGCTAGGGGCCAAAATCTACAGGTAGGCACTTTGCAAAAAACACCTCTGTTTTCTTGCAAAAAATGTGATGTGTCCACGTTGTGTTTTGGGGTGTTTCCTGTCACGGGTGCTAGGCCTACCCACAGAAGTGAGGTATCATTTTTATCAGGAGACTTGGGGGAAGGCTGGGTGGAAGGAAATTTGTGGCTCCTCTCAGGTTCCAGAACTTTCTGTCACCGAAATGTGAGGCAAACTTGTTATTTTAGCCAAATTTTGAGGTTTGCAAAGGATTCTGGGTAACAGAACCTGGTCAGAGCACCACAAGTCACCCCATCTTGGATTCCCCTTGGTCTCTAGTTTTCACAAATGCACAGGTTTGGTAGGTTTCCCTAGGTTCCGGCTGAGCTAGAGGCCAAAATCTACAGGTAGGCACTTTGCAAAAAACACCTCTGTTTTCTTTCAAAAAATGTGATGTGTCCACGTTGTGTTTTGGGGCGTTTCCTGTCACGGGCGCTAGGCCTACCAACAGAAGTGAGGTATCATTTTTATCAGGAGACTTGGGGGAACGCTGGGTGGAAGGAAATTTGTGGCTCCTCTCAGATTCCAGAACTTTCTGTCACCGAAATGTGAGGCAAACTTGTTATTTTAGCCAAATTTTGAGGTTTGCAAAGGATTCTGGGTAACAGAACCTGGTCAGAGCACCACAAGTCACCCCATCTTGGATTCCCCTTGGTCTCTAGTTTTCAAAAATGCACAGGTTTGGTAGGTTTCCCTAGGTGCCGGCTTAGATAGAGGCCAAAATCTACAGGTAGGCACTTTGCAAAAAACACCTCTGTTTTCTTTCAAAAAATGTGATGTGTCCACGTTGTGTTTTGGGGCGTTTCCTGTCACGGGCGCTAGGCCTACCCACAGAAGTGAGGTATCATTTTTATCAGGAAACTTGGGGGAATACTGGGTGGAAGGAAATTTGTGGCTCCTCTCAGATTCCAGAACTTTCTGTCACCGAAATGTGAGGAAAACTTGTTTTTTAGCCAAATTTTGAGGTTTGCAAAGGATTCTGTGTAACAGAACCTGGTCAGAGCCCCACAAGTCACCCCATCTTGGATTCCTCTAGGTCTCTAGTTTTCAAAAATGCACAGGTTTGGCAGGTTTTCCTATGTGCCGGCTGAGCTAGGGGCCAAAATCTACAGGTAGGCACTTTGCAAAAAACACCTCTGTTTTCTTGCAAAAAATGTGATGTGTCCACGTTGTGTTTTGGGGTGTTTCCTGTCACGGGTGCTAGGCCTACCCACAGAAGTGAGGTATCATTTTTATCAGGAGACTTGGGGGAAGGCTGGGTGGAAGGAAATTTGTGGCTCCTCTCAGGTTCCAGAACTTTCTGTCACCGAAATGTGAGGCAAACTTGTTATTTTAGCCAAATTTTGAGGTTTGCAAAGGATTCTGGGTAACAGAACCTGGTCAGAGCACCACAAGTCACCCCATCTTGGATTCCCCTTGGTCTCTAGTTTTCACAAATGCACAGGTTTGGTAGGTTTCCCTAGGTGCCGGCTGAGCTACAGGCAAAAATCTACAGGTAGGCACTTTGCAAAAAACACCTCTGTTTTCTTTCAAAGAATGTGATGTGCCCACGTTGTGTTTTGGGGCGTTTGCTGTCACGGGCGCTAGGCCTACCCACAGAAGTGAGGTATCATTTTTATCAGGAGACTTTCAGGGAACGCTGGGTGGAAGGAAATTTGTGGCTCCTCTCAGATTCCAGAACTTTCTGTCACCGAAATGTGAGGAAAATTTGTTTTTTTAGCCAAATTTTGAGGTTTGCAAAGGATTCTGGGTAACAGAACCTGGTCAGAGCACCACAGGTCACCCCATCTTGGATTCCCCTTGGTCTCTAGTTTTCAAAAATTCACAGGTTTGGTAGGTTTCCCTAGGTTCCGGCTGAGCTAGAGGCCAAAATCTACAGGTAGGCACTTTGCAAAAAACACCTCTGTTTTCTTTCAAAAAATGTGATGTGTCCACGTTGCGTTTTGGGGCGTTTCCTGTCGCGGTCGCTAGGCCTACCCACACAAGTGAGGTATAATTTTTATCGGGAGACTTGGGGGAACGCTGGGTGGAAGGAAATTTGTGGCTCCTCTCAGATTCCAGAACTTTCTGTCACCGAAATGTGAGGCAAACTTGTTTTTTTAGCCAAATTTTGAGGTTTGCAAAGGATTCTGGGTAACAGAACCTCGTCAGAGCACCACAAGTCACCCCATCTTGGATTCCCCTTGGTCTCTAGTTTCCAAAAATGCACAGGTTTGGTAGGTTTCCCTAGGTGCCGGCTTAGCTAGAGGCCAAAATCTACAGGTAGGCACTTTGCAAAAAACACCTCTGTTTTCTTTCAAAAAATGTGATGTGTCCACGTTGTGTTTTGGGGCGTTTCCTGTCACGGGCGCTAGGCCTACCCACAGAAGTGAGGTATCATTTTTATCGGGAGACTTGGGGGAATACTGGGTGGAAGGAAATTTGTGGCTCCTTTCAGATTCCATAATTTTCTGTCACCAAAATGTGAGGAAAACTTGTTTTTTTAGCCAAATTTTGAGGTTTGCAACGGATTCTGGGTAACAGAACCTGGTCAGAGCCCCACAAGTCACCCCATCTTGGATTCCCCTAGGTCTCTAGTTTTCAAAAATGCACAGGTTTGGCAGGTTTCCCTATGTGCCGGCTGAGCTAGGGGCCAAAATCTACAGGTAGGCACTTTGCAAAAAACACCTCTGTTTTCTTGCAAAAAATGTGATGTGTCCACGTTGTGTTTTGGGGCGTTTCCTGTCACGGGCGCTAGGCCTACCCACAGAAGTGAGGTATCATTTTTATCGGGAGACTTTCGGGGAACGCTGGGTGGAAGGATATTTGTGGCTCCTCTCAGATTCTAGAACTTTCTGTCACCGAAATGTGAGGAAAACTTGTTTTTTTAGCCAAATTTTGAGGTTTGCAAAGGATTCTGGGTAACAGAACCTGGTCAGAGCACCACAAGTCACCCCATCTTGGATTCCCCTTGGTCACTAGTTTTCAAAAATTCACAGGTTTGGTAGGTTTCCCTAGGTTCCGGCTGAGCTAGAGGCCAAAATCTACAGGTAGGCACTTTGCAAAAAACACCTCTGTTTTCTTTCAAAAAATGTGATGTGTCCACGTTGCGTTTTGGGGGGTTTCCTGTCGCGGGCGCTAGGCCTACCCACACAAGTGAGGTATCATTGTTATCGGGAGACTTGGGGGAACGCTGAGTGGAAGGAAATTTGTGGCTCCTCTCAGATTCCAGAACTTTCTGTCACCGAAATGTGAGGAAAATGTGTTTTTTAGCCAAATTTTGAAGTTTGCAAAGGATTCTGGGTAACAGAACCTGGTCAGAGGCCCACAAGTCACTCCATAGTGGATTCCCCTAGGTCTCTAGTTTTCAAAAATGCGCAGGTTTGGTAGGTTTCCCTAGGTGCCGGCTGAGGTAGAGGCCAAAATCTACAGATAAGCACTTTGCAAAAAACACCTCTGTTTTCTTTCAAAAAATTTGATGTGTCCACGTTGTGTTTTGGGGCGTTTCCTGTCACGGGCGCTAGGCCTACCCACACAAGTCAGGTATCATTTTTATCGGGAGACTTGGGGAAACGCTGGGTGGAAGGAAATTTGTGGCTCATCTCAGATTCCAGAACTTTCTGTCACCGAAATGTGAGGAAAACGTGTTTCTTTAGCCAAATTTTGAGGTTTGCAAAGGATTCTGGGTGACAGAACCTGGTCAGAGCCCCACAAGTCACCCCATCGTGGATTCCCCTAGGTCTCTAGTTTTAAAAAATGCACAGGTTTGGTAGACTTCCCTAGGTGGCGGCTGAGGTAGAGGCCAAAATCTACAGGTAGGCACTTTGCAAAAAACACCTCTGTTTTCTTTAAAAAAATGTGATGTGTCCATGTTGTATTTTGGGGCGTTTCCTGTCTCGGGCGCTAGGCCTACCCACACAAGTGAGGTATCATTTTTATCGGGAGACTTGGGGGAACGCTGGATGGAAGGAAATTTGTGGTTCCTCTCAGATTCTAGAACTTTCTGTCACCGAAATGTGAGGAAAACTTGTTTTTTTAGCCAAATTTTGAGGTTTGCAAAGGATTCTGGGTAACAGAACCTGGTCAGAGCCCCACAAGTCACCCCATCTTGGATTCCCCTAGGTCTCTAGTTTTAAAGAATGCACAGGTTTGGCAGGTTTCCCTATGTGCCGGCTGAACTAGAGGCCAAAACTACAGGTAGGCACTTTGCAAAAAACACCTTTGTTTTCTTACAAAAAATGTGATGTGTCCACGTTGCGTTTTGGGGCGTTTCCTGTCGCGGGCGCTAGGCCTCCCCACACAAGTGAGGTATCATTTTTATCGGGAGACTTGGGGGAACGCTGGGTGGACGGAAATTTGTGGCTACTCTCAGATTCCAGAACTTTCTGTCACCGAAATGTGAGGCAAACTTGTTTTTTTAGCCTAATTTTAAGGTTTGCAAAGGATTCTGGGTAACAGAACCTGGTCAGAGCTCCACAAGTCACCCCATCTTGGATTCCTCTAGGTCTCTAGTTTTCAAAAATGCACAGGTTTGGCAGGTTTTTCTATGTGCCGGCTGAGCTAGGGGCCAAAATCTACAGGTATGCACTTTGCAAAAAACACCTCTGTTTTCTTGCAAAAAATGTGATGTGTCCACGTTGTGTTTTGGGGCGTTTCCTGTCACGGGTGCTAGGCCTACCCACAGAAGTGAGGTATCATTTTTATCAGGAGACTTGGGGGAAGGCTGGGTGGAAGGAAATTTGTGGCTCCTCTCAGGTTCCAGAACTTTCTGTCACCGAAATGTGAGGCAAACTTGTTATTTTAGCCAAATTTTGAGGTTTGCAAAGGATTCTGGGTAACAGAACCTGGTCAGAGCACCACAAGTCACCCCATCTTGGATTCCCCTTGGTCTCTAGTTTTCACAAATGCACAGGTTTGGTAGGTTTCCCTAGGTGCCGGCTGAGCTACAGGCAAAAATCTACAGGTAGGCACTTTGCAAAAAACACCTCTGTTTTCTTTCAAAGAATTTGATGTGCCCACGTTGTGTTTTGGGGCGTTTGCTGTCACGGGCGCTAGGCCTACCCACAGAAGTGAGGTATCATTTTTATCCGGAGACTTTCAGGGAACGCTGGGTGGAAGGAAATTTGTGGCTCCTCTCAGATTCCAGAACTTTCTGTCACCGAAATGTGAGGAAAACTTGTTTTTTTAGCCAAATTTTGAGGTTTGCAAAGGATTCTGGGTAACAGAACCTGGTCAGAGCACCACAGGTCACCCCATCTTGGATTCCCCTTGGTCTCTAGTTTTCAAAAATTCACAGGTTTGGTAGGTTTCCCTAGGTTCCGGCTGAGCTAGAGGCCAAAATCTACAGGTAGGCACTTTGCAAAAAACACCTCTGTTTTCTTTCAAAAAATGTGATGTGTCCACGTTGCGTTTTGGGGCGTTTCCTGTCGCGGTCGCTAGGCCTACCCACAAAAGTGAGGTATAATTTTTATCGGGAGACTTTCGGGGAACGCTGGGTGGAAGGAAATTTGTGGCTCCTCTCAGATTGCAGAACTTTCTGTCACCAAAATGTGAGGAAAACTTGTTTTTTTAGCCAAATTTTGAGGTTTGCAAAGGATTCTGGGTAACAGAACCTGGTCAGAGCACCACAAGTCACCCCATCTTGGATTCCCCTTGGTCTCTATTTTTCAAAAATTCACAGGTTTGGTAGGTTTCCCTAGGTTCCGGCTGAGCTAGAGGCCAAAATCTACAGGTAGGCACTTTGCAAAAAACACCTCTGTTTTCTTTCAAAAAATGTGATGTGTCCACGTTGTGTTTTGGGGCGTTTCCTGTCACGGGCGCTAGGCCTACCCACAGAAGTGAGGTATCATTTTTATCGGGAGACTTGGGGGAATACTGGGTGGAAGGAAATTTGTGGCTCCTCTCAGATTCCATAATTTTCTGTCACCAAAATGTGAGGAAAACTTGTTTTTTTAGCCAAATTTTGAGGTTTGCAAAGGATTCTGGGTAACAGAACCTGGTCAGAGCCCCACAAGTCACCCCATCTTGGATTCCCCTAGGTCTCTAGTTTTCAAAAATGCACAGGTTTGGCAGGTTTCCCTATGTGCCGGCTGAGCTAGGGGCCAAAATCTACAGGTAGGCACTTTGCAAAAAACACCTCTGTTTTCTTGCAAAAAATGTGATGTGTCCACGTTGTGTTTTGGGGCGTTTCCTCTCACGGGCGCTAGGCCTACCCACAGAAGTGAGGTATCATTTTTATCGGGAGACTTTCGGGGAACGCTGGGTGGAAGGATATTTGTGGCTCCTCTCAGATTCCAGAACTTTCTGTCACCGAAATGTGAGGAAAACTTGTTTTTTTAGCCAAATTTTGAGGTTTGCAAAGGATTCTGGGTAACAGAACCTGGTCAGAGCACCACAAGTCACCCCATCTTGGATTCCCCTTGGTCACTAGTTTTCAAAAATTCACAGGTTTGGTAGGTTTCCCTAGGTTCCGGCTGAGCTAGAGGCGAAAATCTACAGGTAGGCACTTTGCAAAAAACACCTGTGTTTTCTTTCAAAAAATGTAATGTGTCCACGTTGTGTTTTGGGGCGTTTCCTGTCACAGGCGCTAGGCCTACCCACACAAGTCAGGTATCATTTTTATCGGGAGACTTGGGGAAACGCTGGGTGGAAGGAAATTTGTGGCTCATCTCAGATTCCAGAACTTTCTGTCACCGAAATGTGAGGAAAATGTGTTTCTTTAGCCAAATTTTGAGGTTTGCAAAGGATTCTGGGTGACAGAACCTGGTCAGAGCCCCACAAGTCACCCCATCGTGGATTCCCCTAGGTCTCTAGTTTTAAAAAATGCACAGGTTTGGTAGACTTCCCTAGGTGGCGGCTGAGGTAGAGGCCAAAATCTTCAGGTAGGCACTTTGCAAAAAACACCTCTGTTTTCTTTCAAAAAATGTGATGTGTCCACGTTGTATTTTGGGGCGGTTCCTGTCTCGGGCGCTAGGCCTACCCACACAAGTGAGGTATCATTTTTATCGGGAGACTTGGGGGAACGCTGGATGGAAGGAAATTTGTGGCTCCTCTCAGATTCTAGAACTTTCTGTCACCGAAATGTGAGGAAAACTTGTTTTTTTAGCCAAATTTTGAGGTTTGCAAAGGATTCTGGGTAACAGAACCTGGTCAGAGCCCCACAAGTCACCCCATCTTGGATTCCCCTAGGTCTCTAGTTTTAAAGAATGCACAGGTTTGGCAGGTTTCCCTATGTGCCGGCTGAACTAGAGGCCAAAATCTACAGGTAGGCACTTTGCAAAAAACACCTCTGTTTTCTTACAAAAAATGTGATGTGTCTACGTTGCGTTTTGGGGCGTTTCCTGTCGTGGGCGCTAGGCCTCCCCACACAAGTGAGGTATCATTTTTATCGGGAGACTTGGGGGAACGCTGGGTGGACGGAAATTTGTGGCTCCTCTCAGATTCCATAACTTTCTGTCACCGAAATGTGAGGCAAACTTGTTTTTTTAGCCTAATTTTAAGGTTTGCAAAGGATTCTGGGTAACAGAACCTGGTCAGAGCACCACAAGTCACCCCATCTTGGATTCCCCTTGGTCTCTAGTTTTCAAAAATGCACAGGTTTGGTAGGTTTCCCTAGGTGCCGGCTTAGATAGAGGCCAAAATCTACAGGTAGGCACTTTGCAAAAAACACCTCTGTTTTCTTGCAAAAAATGTGATGTGTCCACGTTGTGTTTTGGGGCGTTTCCTGTCACGGGCGCTAGGCCTACCCACAGAAGTAAGGTATCATTTTTATCAAGAGACTTGGGGGAACGCTGGGTGGAAGGAAATTTGTGGCTCCTCTCAGATTCCAGAACTTTCTGTCACCAAAATGTGAGGAAAACTTGTTATTTTAGCCAAAATTTGAGGTTTGCAAAGGATTCTGGGTAACAGAACCTGGTCAGAGCACCACAAGTCACCCCATCTTGGATTCCCCTTGGTCTCTAGTTTTCAAAAATTCACAGGTTTGGTAGGTTTCCCTAGGTGCCGGCTGAGCTAGAGGCCAAAATCTACAGGTAGGCACTTTGCAAAAAACACCTCTGTTTTCTTTCAAAAAATGTGATGTGTCCACGTTGTGTTTTGGGGCGTTTCCTGTCACGGGCGCTAGGCCTACCCACAGAAGTGAGGTATCATTTTTATCGGGAGACTTGGGGGAATACTGGGTGGAAGGAAATTTGTGGCTCCTCTCAGATTCCATAATTTTCTGTCACCAAAATGTGAGGAAAACTTGTTTTTTTAGCCAAATTTTGAGGTTTGCAAAGGATTCTGGGTAACAGAACCTGGTCAGAGCCCCACAAGTCACCCCATCTTGGATTCCCCTAGGTCTCTAGTTTTCAAAAATGCACAGGTTTGGCAGGTTTCCCTATGTGCCGGCTGAGCTAGGGGCCAAAATCTACAGGTAGGCACTTTGCAAAAAACACCTCTGTTTTCTTGCAAAAAATGTGATGTGTCCACGTTGTGTTTTGGGGCGTTTCCTGTCACGGGCGCTAGGCCTACCCACAGAAGTGAGGTATCATTTTTATCGGGAGACTTTCGGGGAACGCTGGGTGGAAGGATATTTGTGGCTACTCTCAGATTCCAGAACTTTCTGTCACCGAAATGTGAGGCAAACTTGTTTTTTTAGCCTAATTTTAAGGTTTGCAAAGGATTCTGGGTAACAGAACCTGGTCAGAGCACCACAAGTCACCCCATCTTGGATTCCCCTTGGTCTCTAGTTTTCAAAAATGCACAGGTTTGGTAGGTTTCCCTAGGTGCCGGCTTAGATAGAGGCCAAAATCTACAGGTAGGCACTTTGCAAAAAACACCTCTGTTTTCTTGCAAAAAATGTGATGTGTCCACGTTGTGTTTTGGGGCGTTTCCTCTCACGGGCGCTAGGCCTACCCACAGAAGTGAGGTATCATTTTTATCGGGAGACTTTCGGGGAACGCTGGGTGGAAGGATATTTGTGGCTCCTCTCAGATTCCAGAACTTTCTGTCACCGAAATGTGAGGAAAACTTGTTTTTTTAGCCAAATTTTGAGGTTTGCAAAGGATTCTGGGTAACAGAACCTGGTCAGAGCACCACAAGTCACCCCATCTTGGATTCCCCTTGGTCACTAGTTTTCAAAAATTCACAGGTTTGGTAGGTTTCCCTAGGTTCCGGCTGAGCTAGAGGCGAAAATCTACAGGTAGGCACTTTGCAAAAAACACCTCTGTTTTCTTTCAAAAAATGTAATGTGTCCACGTTGTGTTTTGGGGCGTTTCCTGTCACAGGCGCTAGGCCTACCCACACAAGTCAGGTATCATTTTTATCGGGAGACTTGGGGAAACGCTGGGTGGAAGGAAATTTGTGGCTCATCTCAGATTCCAGAACTTTCTGTCACCGAAATGTGAGGAAAATGTGTTTCTTTAGCCAAATTTTGAGGTTTGCAAAGGATTCTGGGTGACAGAACCTGGTCAGAGCCCCACAAGTCACCCCATCGTGGATTCCCCTAGGTCTCTAGTTTTAAAAAATGCACAGGTTTGGTAGACTTCCCTAGGTGGCGGCTGAGGTAGAGGCCAAAATCTTCAGGTAGGCACTTTGCAAAAAACACCTCTGTTTTCTTTCAAAAAATGTGATGTGTCCACGTTGTATTTTGGGGCGGTTCCTGTCTCGGGCGCTAGGCCTACCCACACAAGTGAGGTATCATTTTTATCGGGAGACTTGGGGGAACGCTGGATGGAAGGAAATTTGTGGCTCCTCTCAGATTCTAGAACTTTCTGTCACCGAAATGTGAGGAAAACTTGTTTTTTTAGCCAAATTTTGAGGTTTGCAAAGGATTCTGGGTAACAGAACCTGGTCAGAGCCCCACAAGTCACCCCATCTTGGATTCCCCTAGGTCTCTAGTTTTAAAGAATGCACAGGTTTGGCAGGTTTCCCTATGTGCCGGCTGAACTAGAGGCCAAAATCTACAGGTAGGCACTTTGCAAAAAACACCTCTGTTTTCTTACAAAAAATGTGATGTGTCCACGTTGCGTTTTGGGGCGTTTCCTGTCGCGGGCGCTAGGCCTCCCCACACAAGTGAGGTATCATTTTTATCGGGAGACTTGGGGGAACGCTGGGTGGACGGAAATTTGTGGCTCCTCTCAGATTCCAGAACTTTCTGTCACCAAAATGTGAGGAAAACTTGTTATTTTAGCCAAAATTTGAGGTTTGCAAAGGATTCTGGGTAACAGAACCTGGTCAGAGCACCACAAGTCACCCCGTCTTGGATTCCCCTTGGTCTCTAGTTTTCAAAAATTCACAGGTTTGGTAGGTTTCCCTAGGTGCCGGCTGAGCTAGAGGCCAAAATCTACAGGTAGGCACTTTGCAAAAAACACCTCTGTTTTCTTTAAAAAAATGTGATGTGTCCACGTTGTGTTTTGGGGCGTTTCCTGTCACGGGCGCTAGGCCTACCCACAGAAGTGAGGTATCATTTTTATCGGGAGACTTGGGGGAATACTGGGTGGAAGGAAATTTGTGGCTCCTCTCAGATTCCATAATTTTCTGTCACCAAAATGTGAGGAAAACTTGTTTTTTTAGCCAAATTTTGAGGTTTGCAAAGGATTCTGGGTAACAGAACCTGGTCAGAGCCCCACAAGTCACCCCATCTTGGATTCCCCTAGGTCTCTAGTTTTCAAAAATGCACAGGTTTGGCAGGTTTCCCTATGTGCCGGCTGAGCTAGGGGCCAAAATCTACAGGTAGGCACTTTGCAAAAAACACCTCTGTTTTCTTGCAAAAAATGTGATGTGTCCACGTTGTGTTTTGGGGCGTTTCCTGTCACGGGCGCTAGGCCTACCCACAGAAGTGAGGTATCATTTTTATCGGGAGACTTTCGGGGAACGCTGGGTGGAAGGATATTTGTGGCTACTCTCAGATTCCAGAACTTTCTGTCACCGAAATGTGAGGCAAACTTGTTTTTTTAGCCTAATTTTAAGGTTTGCAAAGGATTCTGGGTAACAGAACCTGGTCAGAGCACCACAAGTCACCCCATCTTGGATTCCCCTTGGTCTCTAGTTTTCAAAAATGCACAGGTTTGGTAGGTTTCCCTAGGTGCCGGCTTAGATAGAGGCCAAAATCTACAGGTAGGCACTTTGCAAAAAACACCTCTGTTTTCTTGCAAAAAATGTGATGTGTCCACGTTGTGTTTTGGGGCGTTTCCTGTCACGGGCGCTAGGCCTACCCACAGAAGTGAGGTATCATTTTTTTCAGGAGACTTGGGGGAACGCTGGGTGGAAGGAAATTTGGGGCTCCTCTCAGATTCCAGAACTTTCTGTCACCGAAATGTGAGGCAAACTTGTTATTTTAGCCAAATTTTGAGGTTTGCAAAGGATTCTGGGTAACAGAACCTGGTCAGAGCTCCACAAGTCACCCCATCTTGGATTCCCCTTGGTCTCTAGTTTTCAAAAATGTACAGGTTTGGTAGGTTTCCCTAGGTGCCGGCTGAGCTAGAGGCAAAAATCTACAGGTAGGCACTTTGCAAAAAACACCTCTGTTTTCCTTCAAAAAATGTGATGTGTCCACGTTGCGTTTTGGGGCGTTTCCTGTCGCGGGCGCTAGGCCTACCCACAGAAGTGAGGTATCATTTTTACCGGGAGACTTTCGGGGAACGCTGGGTGGAAGGAAATTTGTGGCTCCTCTCAGATTCCATAACTTTCTGTCACCGAAATGTGAGGCAAACTTGTTTTTTTAGCCTAATTTTAAGGTTTGCAAAGGATTCTGGGTAACAGAACCTGGTCAGAGCACCACAAGTCACCCCATCTTGGATTCCCCTTGGTCTCTAGTTTTCAAAAATGCACAGGTTTGGTAGGTTTCCCTAGGTGCCGGCTTAGATAGAGGCCAAAATCTACAGGTAGGCACTTTGCAAAAAACACCTCTGTTTTCTTGCAAAAAATGTGATGTGTCCACGTTGTGTTTTGGGGCGTTTCCTGTCACGGGCGCTAGGCCTACCCACAGAAGTAAGGTATCATTTTTATCAAGAGACTTGGGGGAACGCTGGGTGGAAGGAAATTTGTGGCTCCTCTCAGATTCCAGAACTTTCTGTCACCAAAATGTGAGGAAAACTTGTTATTTTAGCCAAAATTTGAGGTTTGCAAAGGATTCTGGGTAACAGAACCTGGTCAGAGCACCACAAGTCACCCCATCTTGGATTCCCCTTGGTCTCTAGTTTTCAAAAATTCACAGGTTTGGTAGGTTTCCCTAGGTGCCGGCTGAGCTAGAGGCCAAAATCTACAGGTAGGCACTTTGCAAAAAACACCTCTGTTTTCTTTCAAAAAATGTGATGTGTCCACGTTGTGTTTTGGGGCGTTTCCTGTCACGGGCGCTAGGCCTACCCACAGAAGTGAGGTATCATTTTTATCGGGAGACTTGGGGGAATACTGGGTGGAAGGAAATTTGTGGCTCCTCTCAGATTCCATAATTTTCTGTCACCAAAATGTGAGGAAAACTTGTTTTTTTAGCCAAATTTTGAGGTTTGCAAAGGATTCTGGGTAACAGAACCTGGTCAGAGCCCCACAAGTCACCCCATCTTGGATTCCCCTAGGTCTCTAGTTTTCAAAAATGCACAGGTTTGGCAGGTTTCCCTATGTGCCGGCTGAGCTAGGGGCCAAAATCTACAGGTAGGCACTTTGCAAAAAACACCTCTGTTTTCTTGCAAAAAATGTGATGTGTCCACGTTGTGTTTTGGGGCGTTTCCTGTCACGGGCGCTAGGCCTACCCACAGAAGTGAGGTATCATTTTTATCGGGAGACTTTCGGGGAACGCTGGGTGGAAGGATATTTGTGGCTACTCTCAGATTCCAGAACTTTCTGTCACCGAAATGTGAGGCAAACTTGTTTTTTTAGCCTAATTTTAAGGTTTGCAAAGGATTCTGGGTAACAGAACCTGGTCAGAGCACCACAAGTCACCCCATCTTGGATTCCCCTTGGTCTCTAGTTTTCAAAAATGCACAGGTTTGGTAGGTTTCCCTAGGTGCCGGCTTAGATAGAGGCCAAAATCTACAGGTAGGCACTTTGCAAAAAACACCTCTGTTTTCTTGCAAAAAATGTGATGTGTCCACGTTGTGTTTTGGGGCGTTTCCTCTCACGGGCGCTAGGCCTACCCACAGAAGTGAGGTATCATTTTTATCGGGAGACTTTCGGGGAACGCTGGGTGGAAGGATATTTGTGGCTCCTCTCAGATTCCAGAACTTTCTGTCACCGAAATGTGAGGAAAACTTGTTTTTTTAGCCAAATTTTGAGGTTTGCAAAGGATTCTGGGTAACAGAACCTGGTCAGAGCACCACAAGTCACCCCATCTTGGATTCCCCTTGGTCACTAGTTTTCAAAAATTCACAGGTTTGGTAGGTTTCCCTAGGTTCCGGCTGAGCTAGAGGCGAAAATCTACAGGTAGGCACTTTGCAAAAAACACCTCTGTTTTCTTTCAAAAAATGTAATGTGTCCACGTTGTGTTTTGGGGCGTTTCCTGTCACAGGCGCTAGGCCTACCCACACAAGTCAGGTATCATTTTTATCGGGAGACTTGGGGAAACGCTGGGTGGAAGGAAATTTGTGGCTCATCTCAGATTCCAGAACTTTCTGTCACCGAAATGTGAGGAAAATGTGTTTCTTTAGCCAAATTTTGAGGTTTGCAAAGGATTCTGGGTGACAGAACCTGGTCAGAGCCCCACAAGTCACCCCATCGTGGATTCCCCTAGGTCTCTAGTTTTAAAAAATGCACAGGTTTGGTAGACTTCCCTAGGTGGCGGCTGAGGTAGAGGCCAAAATCTTCAGGTAGGCACTTTGCAAAAAACACCTCTGTTTTCTTTCAAAAAATGTGATGTGTCCACGTTGTATTTTGGGGCGGTTCCTGTCTCGGGCGCTAGGCCTACCCACACAAGTGAGGTATCATTTTTATCGGGAGACTTGGGGGAACGCTGGATGGAAGGAAATTTGTGGCTCCTCTCAGATTCTAGAACTTTCTGTCACCGAAATGTGAGGAAAACTTGTTTTTTTAGCCAAATTTTGAGGTTTGCAAAGGATTCTGGGTAACAGAACCTGGTCAGAGCCCCACAAGTCACCCCATCTTGGATTCCCCTAGGTCTCTAGTTTTAAAGAATGCACAGGTTTGGCAGGTTTCCCTATGTGCCGGCTGAACTAGAGGCCAAAATCTACAGGTAGGCACTTTGCAAAAAACACCTCTGTTTTCTTACAAAAAATGTGATGTGTCCACGTTGCGTTTTGGGGCGTTTCCTGTCGCGGGCGCTAGGCCTCCCCACACAAGTGAGGTATCATTTTTATCGGGAGACTTGGGGGAACGCTGGGTGGACGGAAATTTGTGGCTCCTCTCAGATTCCAGAACTTTCTGTCACCAAAATGTGAGGAAAACTTGTTATTTTAGCCAAAATTTGAGGTTTGCAAAGGATTCTGGGTAACAGAACCTGGTCAGAGCACCACAAGTCACCCCGTCTTGGATTCCCCTTGGTCTCTAGTTTTCAAAAATTCACAGGTTTGGTAGGTTTCCCTAGGTGCCGGCTGAGCTAGAGGCCAAAATCTACAGGTAGGCACTTTGCAAAAAACACCTCTGTTTTCTTTAAAAAAATGTGATGTGTCCACGTTGTGTTTTGGGGCGTTTCCTGTCACGGGCGCTAGGCCTACCCACAGAAGTGAGGTATCATTTTTATCGGGAGACTTGGGGGAATACTGGGTGGAAGGAAATTTGTGGCTCCTCTCAGATTCCATAATTTTCTGTCACCAAAATGTGAGGAAAACTTGTTTTTTTAGCCAAATTTTGAGGTTTGCAAAGGATTCTGGGTAACAGAACCTGGTCAGAGCCCCACAAGTCACCCCATCTTGGATTCCCCTAGGTCTCTAGTTTTCAAAAATGCACAGGTTTGGCAGGTTTCCCTATGTGCCGGCTGAGCTAGGGGCCAAAATCTACAGGTAGGCACTTTGCAAAAAACACCTCTGTTTTCTTGCAAAAAATGTGATGTGTCCACGTTGTGTTTTGGGGCGTTTCCTGTCACGGGCGCTAGGCCTACCCACAGAAGTGAGGTATCATTTTTATCGGGAGACTTTCGGGGAACGCTGGGTGGAAGGATATTTGTGGCTACTCTCAGATTCCAGAACTTTCTGTCACCGAAATGTGAGGCAAACTTGTTTTTTTAGCCTAATTTTAAGGTTTGCAAAGGATTCTGGGTAACAGAACCTGGTCAGAGCACCACAAGTCACCCCATCTTGGATTCCCCTTGGTCTCTAGTTTTCAAAAATGCACAGGTTTGGTAGGTTTCCCTAGGTGCCGGCTTAGATAGAGGCCAAAATCTACAGGTAGGCACTTTGCAAAAAACACCTCTGTTTTCTTGCAAAAAATGTGATGTGTCCACGTTGTGTTTTGGGGCGTTTCCTGTCACGGGCGCTAGGCCTACCCACAGAAGTGAGGTATCATTTTTTTCAGGAGACTTGGGGGAACGCTGGGTGGAAGGAAATTTGGGGCTCCTCTCAGATTCCAGAACTTTCTGTCACCGAAATGTGAGGCAAACTTGTTATTTTAGCCAAATTTTGAGGTTTGCAAAGGATTCTGGGTAACAGAACCTGGTCAGAGCTCCACAAGTCACCCCATCTTGGATTCCCCTTGGTCTCTAGTTTTCAAAAATGTACAGGTTTGGTAGGTTTCCCTAGGTGCCGGCTGAGCTAGAGGCAAAAATCTACAGGTAGGCACTTTGCAAAAAACACCTCTGTTTTCCTTCAAAAAATGTGATGTGTCCACGTTGCGTTTTGGGGCGTTTCCTGTCGCGGGCGCTAGGCCTACCCACAGAAGTGAGGTATCATTTTTACCGGGAGACTTTCGGGGAACGCTGGGTGGAAGGAAATTTGTGGCTCCTCTCAGATTCCATAACTTTCTGTCACCGAAATGTGAGGCAAACTTGTTTTTTTAGCCTAATTTTAAGGTTTGCAAAGGATTCTGGGTAACAGAACCTGGTCAGAGCACCACAAGTCACCCCATCTTGGATTCCCCTTGGTCTCTAGTTTTCAAAAATGCACAGGTTTGGTAGGTTTCCCTAGGTGCCGGCTTAGATAGAGGCCAAAATCTACAGGTAGGCACTTTGCAAAAAACACCTCTGTTTTCTTGCAAAAAATGTGATGTGTCCACGTTGTGTTTTGGGGCGTTTCCTGTCACGGGCGCTAGGCCTACCCACAGAAGTAAGGTATCATTTTTATCAAGAGACTTGGGGGAACGCTGGGTGGAAGGAAATTTGTGGCTCCTCTCAGATTCCAGAACTTTCTGTCACCAAAATGTGAGGAAAACTTGTTATTTTAGCCAAAATTTGAGGTTTGCAAAGGATTCTGGGTAACAGAACCTGGTCAGAGCACCACAAGTCACCCCATCTTGGATTCCCCTTGGTCTCTAGTTTTCAAAAATTCACAGGTTTGGTAGGTTTCCCTAGGTGCCGGCTGAGCTAGAGGCCAAAATCTACAGGTAGGCACTTTGCAAAAAACACCTCTGTTTTCTTTAAAAAAATGTGATGTGTCCACGTTGTGTTTTGGGGCGTTTCCTGTCACGGGCGCTAGCCCTACCCACAGAAGTGAGGTATCATTTTTATCGGGAGACTTGGGGGAATACTGGGTGGAAGGAAATTTGTGGCTCCTCTCAGATTCCATAATTTTCTGTCACCAAAATGTGAGGAAAACTTGTTTTTTTAGCCAAATTTTGAGGTTTGCAAAGGATTCTGGGTAACAGAACCTGGTCAGAGCCCCACAAGTCACCCCATCTTGGATTCCCCTAGGTCTCTAGTTTTCAAAAATGCACAGGTTTGGCAGGTTTCCCTATGTGCCGGCTGAGCTAGGGGCCAAAATCTACAGGTAGGCACTTTGCAAGAAACACCTCTGTTTTCTTGCAAAAAATGTGATGTGTCCACGTTGTGTTTTGGGGCGTTTCCTGTCACGGGCGCTAGGCCTACCCACAGAAGTGAGGTATCATTTTTATCGGGAGACTTTCGGGGAACGCTGGGTGGAAGGATATTTGTGGCTACTCTCAGATTCCAGAACTTTCTGTCACCGAAATGTGAGGCAAACTTGTTTTTTTAGCCTAATTTTAAGGTTTGCAAAGGATTCTGGGTAACAGAACCTGGTCAGAGCACCACAAGTCACCCCATCTTGGATTCCCCTTGGTCTCTAGTTTTCAAAAATGCACAGGTTTGGTAGGTTTCCCTAGGTGCCGGCTTAGATAGAGGCCAAAATCTACAGGTAGGCACTTTGCAAAAAACACCTCTGTTTTCTTGCAAAAAATGTGATGTGTCCACGTTGTGTTTTGGGGCGTTTCCTGTCACGGGCGCTAGGCCTACCCACAGAAGTGAGGTATCATTTTTATCAGGAGACTTGGGGGAACGCTGGGTGGAAGGAAATTTGTGGCTCCTCTCAGATTCCAGAACTTTCTGTCACCGAAATGTGAGGCAAACTTGTTATTTTAGCCAAATTTTGAGGTTTGCAAAGGATTCTGGGTAACAGAACCTGGTCAGAGCTCCACAAGTCACCCCATCTTGGATTCCCCTTGGTCTCTAGTTTTCAAAAATGTACAGGTTTGGTAGGTTTCCCTAGGTGCCGGCTGAGCTAGAGGCAAAAATCTACAGGTAGGCACTTTGCAAAAAACACCTCTGTTTTCTTTCAAAAAATGTGATGTGTCCACGTTGCATTTTGGGGCGTTTCCTGTCGCGGGCGCTAGGCCTACCCACAGAAGTGAGGTATCATTTTTACCGGGAGACTTTCGGGGAACGCTGGGTGGAAGGAAATTTGTGGCTCCTCTCAGATTGCAGAACTTTCTGTCACCAAAATGTGAGGAAAACTTGTTTTTTTAGCCAAATTTTGAGGTTTGCAAAGGATTCTGGGTAACAGAACCTGGTCAGAGCACCACAAGTCACCCCATCTTGGATTCCCCTTGGTCTCTAGTTTTCAAAAATTCACAGGTTTGGTAGGTTTCCCTAGGTTCCTGCTGAGCTAGAGGCCAAAATCTACAGGTAGGCACTTTGCAAAAAACACCTCTGTTTTCTTTAAAAAAATGTGATGTGTCCACGTTGCTTTTTGGGGCGTTTCCTGTTGCGGGCGCTAGGCCTACCCACAGAAGTGAGGTATCATTTTTATCAGGAGACTTGGGGGAACGCTGGGTGGAAGGAAATTTGTGGCTCCTCTCAGATTCCAGAACTTTCTGTCACCGAAATGTGAGGCAAACTTGTTTTTTTAGGCAAATTTTGAGGTTTGCAAAGGATTCTGGGTAACAGAACCTGGTCAGAGCACCACAGGTCACCCCATCTTGGATTCCCCTTGGTCTCTAGTTTTCAAAAATTCACAGGTTTGGTAGGTTTCCCTAGGTTCCGGCTGAGCTAGAGGCCGAAATCTATAGGTAGGCACTTTGCAAAAAACACCTCTGTTTTCTTTCAAAAAATGTGATGTGTCCACGTTGCGTTTTGGGGCGTTTCCTGTCGCGGGCGCTAGGCCTACCCACACAAGTGAGGCATAATTTTTATCGGGAGACTTGGGGGAACGCTGGGTGGAAGGAAATTTGTGGCTCCTCTCAGATTCCAGAACTTTCTGTCACCGAAATGTGAGGCAAACTTGTTTTTTTAGCCAAATTTTGAGGTTTGCAAAGGATTCTGGGTAACAGAACCTGGTCAGAGCACCACAAGTCACCCCATCTTGGATTCCCCTTGGTCTCTAGTTTTCAAAAATGCACAGGTTTGGTAGGTTTCCCTAGGTGCCGGCTTAGCTAGAGGCCAAAATCTACAGGTAGGCACTTTGCAAAAAACACCTCTGTTTTCTTTCAAAAAATGTGATGTGTCCACGTTGTGTTTTGGGGCGTTTCCTGTCACGGGCGCTAGGCCTACCCACAGAAGTGAGGTATCATTTTTATCGGGAGACTTGGGGGAATACTGGGTGGAAGGAAATTTGTGGCTCCTCTCAGATTCCATAATTTTCTGTCACCAAAATGTGAGGAAAACTTGTTTTTTTAGCCAAATTTTGAGGTTTGCAAAGGATTCTGGGTAACAGAACCTGGTCAGAGCCCCACAAGTCACCCCATCTTGGATTCCCCTAGGTCTCTAGTTTTCAAAAATGCACAGGTTTGGCAGGTTTCCCTATGTGCCGGCTGAGCTAGGGGCCAAAATCTACAGGTAGGCACTTTGCAAAAAACACCTCTGTTTTCTTGCAAAAAATGTGATGTGTCCACGTTGTGTTTTGGGGCGTTTCCTCTCACGGGCGCTAGGCCTACCCACAGAAGTGAGGTATCATTTTTATCGGGAGACTTTCGGGGAACGCTGGGTGGAAGGATATTTGTGGCTCCTCTCAGATTCCAGAACTTTCTGTCACCGAAATGTGAGGAAAACTTGTTTTTTTAGCCAAATTTTGAGGTTTGCAAAGGATTCTGGGTAACAGAACCTGGTCAGAGCACCACAAGTCACCCCATCTTGGATTCCCCTTGGTCACTAGTTTTCAAAAATTCACAGGTTTGGTAGGTTTCCCTAGGTGCCGGCTGAGCTAGAGGCGAAAATCTACAGGTAGGCACTTTGCAAAAAACACCTCTGTTTTCTTTCAAAAAATGTGATGTGTCCACGTTGTGTTTTGGGGCGTTTCCTGTCACAGGCGCTAGGCCTACCCACACAAGTCAGGTATAATTTTTATCGGGAGACTTGGGGAAACGCTGGGTGGAAGGAAATTTGTGGCTCATCTCAGATTCCAGAACTTTCTGTCACCGAAATGTGAGGAAAACTTGTTTTTTTAGCCAAATTTTGAGGTTTGCAAAGGATTCTGGGTAACAGAACCTGGTCAGAGCACCACAAGTCACCCCATCTTGGATTCCCCTTGGTCTCTAGTTTTCAAAAATTCACAGGTTTGGTAGGTTTCCCTAGGTTCCGGCTGAGCTAGAGGCCAAAATCTACAGGTAGGCATTTTGCAAAAAACACCTTTGTTTTCTTGCAAAAAATGTGATGTGTCCACGTTGCTTTTTGGGGCGTTTCCTGTTGCGGGCGCTAGGCCTCCCCACACAAGTGAGGTATCATTTTTATCGGGAGACTTGGGGGAACGCTGGGTGGAAGGAAATTTGTGGCTCCTCTCAGATTCCAGAACTTTCTGTCACCGAAATGTGAAGCAAACTTATTTTTTTAGCCTAATTTTGAGGTTTGCAAAGGATTCTGGGTAACAGAACCTGGTCAGAGCACCACAAGTCACCCCATCTTGGATTCCCCTTGGTCTCTAGTTTTCAAAAATGCACAGGTTTGGTAGGTTTCCCTAGGTGCCGGCTTAGATAGAGGCCAAAATCTACAGGTAGGCACTTTGCAAAAAACACCTCTGTTTTCTTTCAAAAAATGTGATGTGTCCACGTTGTGTTTTGGGGCGTTTCCTGTCACGGGCGCTATGCCTACTCACAGAAGTGAGGTATCATTTTTATCAGGAAACTTGGGGGAATACTGGGTGGAAGGAAATTTGTGGCTCCTCTCAGATTCCAGAACTTTCTGTCACCGAAATGTGAGGAAAACTTGGTTTTTTAGCCAAATTTTGAGGTTTGCAAAGGATTCTGTGTAACAGAACCTGGTCAGAGCCCCACAAGTCACCCCATCTTGGATTCCCCTAGGTCTCTAGTTTTCAAAAATGCACAGGTTTGGCAGGTTTCCCTATGTGCCGGCTGAGGTAGGGGCCAAAATCTACAGGTAGGCACTTTGCAAAAAACACCTCTGTTTTCTTGCAAAAAATGTGATGTGTCCACGTTGTGTTTTGGGGCGTTTCCTGTCACGGGCGCTAGGCCTACCCACAGAAGTGAGGTATCATTTTTATCAGGAGACTTGGGGGAACGCTGGGTGGAAGGAAATTTGTGGCTCCTCTCAGATTCCAGAACTTTCTGTCACCGAAATGTGAGGCAAACTTGTTATTTTAGCCAAATTTTGAGGTTTGCAAAGGATTCTGGGTAACAGAACCTGGTCAGAGCACCACAAGTCACCCCATCTTGGATTCCCCTTGGTCTCTAGTTTTCAAAAATGCACAGGTTTGGTAGGTTTCCCTAGGTGCCGGCTTAGATAGAGGCCAAAATCTACAGGTAAGCACTTTGCAAAAAACACCTCTGTTTTCTTTCAAAGAATGTGATGTGCCCACGTTGTGTTTTGGGGCGTTTGCTGTCACGGGCGCTAGGCCTACCCACAGAAGTGAGGTATCATTTTTATCAGGAGACTTTCAGGGAACGCTGGGTGGAAGGAAATTTGTGGCTCCTCTCAGATTCCAGAACTTTCTGTCACCGAAATGTGAGGAAAACTTGTTTTTTTAGCCAAATTTTGAGGTTTGCAAAGGATTCTGGGTAACAGAACCTGGTCAGAGCGCCACAGGTCACCCCATCTTGGATTCCCCTTGGTCTCTAGTTTTCAAAAATTCACAGGTTTGGTAGGTTTCCCTAGGTTCCGGCTGAGCTAGAGGCCAAAATCTACAGGTAGGCACTTTGCAAAAAACACCTCTGTTTTCTTTCAAAAAATGTGATGTGTCCACGTTGCGTTTTGGGGCGTTTCCTGTCGCGGGAGCTAGGCCTACCCACACAAGTGAGGTATAATTTTTATCGGGAGACTTGGGGGAACGCTGGGTGGAAGGAAATTTGTGGCTCCTCTCAGATTCCAGAACTTTCTGTCACCGAAATGTGAGGCAAACTTGTTTTTTTAGCCAAATTTTGAGGTTTGCAAAGGATTCTGGGTAACAGAACCTGGTCAGAGCACCACAAGTCACCCCATCTTGGATTCCCCTTGGTCTCTAGTTTTCAAAAATGCACAGGTTTGGTAGGTTTCCATAGGTGCCGGCTTAGCTAGAGGCCAAAATCTACAGGTAGGCACTTTGCAAAAAACACCTCTGTTTTCTTTCAAAAAATGTGATGTGTCCACGTTGTGTTTTGGGGCGTTTCCTGTCACGGGCGCTAGGCCTACCCACAGAAGTGAGGTATCATTTTCATCGGGAGACTTGGGGGAATACTGGGTGGAAGGAAATTTGTGGCTCCTCTCAGATTCCATAATTTTCTGTCACCAAAATGTGAGGAAAACTTGTTTTTTTAGCCAAATTTTGAGGTTTGCAAAGGATTCTGGGTAACAGAGCCTGGTCAGAGCCCCACAAGTCACCCCATCTTGGATTCCCCTAGGTCTCTAGTTTTTAAAAATGCACAGGTTTGGCAGGTTTCCCTATCTGCCGGCTGAGCTAGGGGCCAAAATCTACAGGTAGGCACTTTGCAAAAAACACCTCTGTTTTCTTGCAAAAAATGTGATGTGTCCACGT
This sequence comes from Pleurodeles waltl, assembly GCF_031143425.1. Lineage (NCBI taxonomy): Eukaryota > Metazoa > Chordata > Amphibia > Caudata > Salamandridae > Pleurodeles > Pleurodeles waltl. The sequence goes on from NC_090444.1 coordinate 1,191,810,046, forward strand.
TGTGTTTTGGGGCGTTTCCTGTCACGGGCTCTAGGCCTACCCACAGAAGTGAGGTATCATTTTTATTGGGAGACTTTCGGGGAACGCTGGGTGGAAGGATATTTGTGGCTCCTCTCAGATTCTAGAACTTTCTGTCACCGAAATGTGAGGAAAACTTGTTTTTTTAGCCAAATTTTGAGGTTTGGAAAGGATTCTGGGTAACAGAACCTGCTCAGAGCACCACAAGTCACCCCATCTTGGATTCCCCTTGGTCACTAGTTTTCAAAAATTCACAGGTTTGGTAGGTTTCCCTCGGTTCCGGCTGAGCTAGAGGCCAAAATCTACAGGTAGGCACTTTGCAAAAAACACCTCTGTTTTCTTTAAAAAAATGTGATGTGTCCACGTTGCGTTTCGGGGCGTTTCCTGTCGCGGGCGCTAGGCCTACCCACACAAGTGAGGTATCATTGTTATCGGGAGACTTGGGGGAACGCTGAGTGGAAGGAAATTTGTGGCTCCTCTCAGATTCCAGAACTTTCTGTCACCGAAATGTGAGGAAAATATGTTTTTTAGCCAAATTTTGAAGTTTGCAAAGGATTCTGGGTAACAGAACCTGGTCAGAGGCCCACAAGTCACTCCATAGTGGATTCCCCCAGGTCTCTAGTTTTCAAAAATGCGCAGGTTTGGTAGGTTTCCCTAGGTGCCGGCTGAGGTAGAGGCCAAAATCTACAGATAGGCACTTTGCAAAAAACACCTCTGTTTTCTTTAAAAAAATGTGATGTGTCCACGTTGTGTTTTGGGGCGTTTCCTGTCACGGGCGCTAGGCCTACCCACACAAGTCAGGTATCATTTTTATCGGGAGACTTGGGGAAACGCTGGGTGGAAGGAAATTTGTGGCTCATCTCAGATTCCAGAACTTTCTGTCACCGAAATGTGAGGAAAACGTGTTTCTTTAGCCAAATGTTGAGGTTTGCAAAGGATTCTGGGTGACAGAACCTGGTCAGAGCCCCACAAGTCACCCCATCGTGGATTCCCCTAGGTCTCTAGTTTTAAAAAATGCACAGGTTTGGTAGACTTCCCTAGGTGGCGGCTGAGGTAGAGGCCAAAATCTACAGGTAGGCACTTTGCAAAAAACACCTCTGTTTTCTTTCAAAAAATGTGATGTGTCCACGTTGTATTTTGGGGCGTTTCCTGTCTCGGGCGCTAGGCCTACCCACACAAGTGAGGTATCATTTTTATCGGGAGACTTGGGGGAACGCTGGATGGAAGGAAATTTGTGGCTCCTCTCAGATTCTAGAACTTTCTGTCACCGAAATGTGAGGAAAACTTGTTTTTTTAGCCAAATTTTGAGGTTTGCAAAGGATTCTGGGTAACAGAACCTGGTCAGAGCCCCACAAGTCACCCCATCTTGGATTCCCCTAGGTCTCTAGTTTTAAAGAATGCACAGGTTTGGCAGGTTTCCCTATGTGCCGGCTGAACTAGAGGCCAAAATCTACAGGTAGGCACTTTGCAAAAAACACCTCTGTTTTCTTTCAAAAAATGTGATGTGTCCACGTTGTATTTTGGGGCGTTTCCTGTCTCGGGCGCTAGGCCTACCCACACAAGTGAGGTATCATTTTTATCGGGAGACTTGGGGGAACGCTGGATGGAAGGAAATTTGTGGCTCCTCTCAGATTCCAGAACTTTCTGTCACCGAAATGTGAGGCAAACTTGTTTTTTTAGCCTAATTTTAAGGTTTGCAAAGGATTCTGGGTAACAGAACCTGGTCAGAGCACCACAAGTCACCCCATCTTGGATTCCCCTTGGTCTCTAGTTTTCAAAAATGCACAGGTTTGGTAGGTTTCCATAGGTGCCGGCTTAGCTAGAGGCCAAAATCTACAGGTAGGCACTTTGCAAAAAACACCTCTGTTTTCTTTCAAAAAATGTGATGTGTCCACGTTGTGTTTTGGGGCGTTTCCTGTCACGGGCGCTAGGCCTACCCACAGAAGTGAGGTATCATTTTCATCGGGAGACTTGGGGGAATACTGGGTGGAAGGAAATTTGTGGCTCCTCTCAGATTCCATAATTTTCTGTCACCAAAATGTGAGGAAAACTTGTTTTTTTAGCCAAATTTTGAGGTTTGCAAAGGATTCTGGGTAACAGAGCCTGGTCAGAGCCCCACAAGTCACCCCATCTTGGATTCCCCTAGGTCTCTAGTTTTCAAAAATGCACAGGTTTGGCAGGTTTCCCTATGAGCCGGCTGAGCTAGGGGCCAAAATCTACAGGTAGGCACTTTGCAAAAAACACCTCTGTTTTCTTGCAAAAAATGTGATGTGTCCACGTTGTGTTTTGGGGCGTTTCCTGTCACGGGCTCTAGGCCTACCCACAGAAGTGAGGTATCATTTTTATTGGGAGACTTTCGGGGAACGCTGGGTGGAAGGAAATTTGTGGCTCCTCTCAGATTGCAGAACTTTCTGTCACCAAAATGTGAGGAAAACTTGTTTTTTTAGCCAAAATTTGAGGTTTGCAAAGGATTCTGGGTAACAGAACCTGGTCAGAGCACCACAAGTCACCCCATCTTGGATTCCCCTTGGTCTCTAGTTTTCAAAAATTCACAGGTTTGGTAGGTTTCCCTAGGTTCCAGCTGAGCTAGAGGCCAAAATCTACAGGTAGGCACTTTGCAAAAAACACCTCTGTTTTCTTTAAAAAAATGTCATGTGTCCACGTTGCTTTTTGGGGCGTTTCCTGTTGCGGGCGCTAGGCCTCCCCACACAAGTGAGGTATCATTTTTATCGGGAGACTTGGGGGAACGCTGGGTGGAAGGAAATTTGTGGCTCCTCTCAGATTCCAGAACTTTCTGTCACCGAAATGTGAAGCAAACTTGTTTTTTTAGCCTAATTTAGAGGTTTGCAAAGGATTCTGGGTAACAGAACCTGGTCAGAGCACCACAAGTCACCCCATCTTGGATTCCCCTTGGTCTCTAGTTTTCAAAAATGCACAGGTTTGGTAGGTTTCCCTAGGTGCCGGCTTAGATAGAGGCCAAAATCTACAGGTAGGCACTTTGCAAAAAACACCTCTGTTTTCTTTAAAAAAATGTGATGTGTCCACGTTGTGTTTTGGGGCGTTTCCTGTCACGGGCGCTAGGCCTACCCACAGAAGTGAGGTATCATTTTTATCAGGAAACTTGGGGGAATACTGGGTGGAAGGAAATTTGTGGCTCCTCTCAGATTCCAGAACTTTCTGTCACCGAAATGTGAGGAAAACTTGGTTTTTTAGCCAAATTTTGAGGTTTGCAAAGGATTCTGTGTAACAGAACCTGGTCAGAGCCCCACAAGTCACCCCATCTTGGATTCCCCTAGGTCTCTAGTTTTAAAAAATGCACAGGTTTGGCAGGTTTCCCTATGTGCCGGCTGAGGTAGGGGCCAAAATCTACAGGTAGGCACTTTGCAAAAAACACCTCTGTTTTCTTGCAAAAAATGTGAAGTGTCCACGTTGTGTTTTGGGGCGTTTCCTGTCACGGGCGCTAGGCCTACCCACAGAAGTGAGGTATCATTTTTATCGGGAGACTTTCAGGGAACGCTGGGTGGAAGGATATTTGTGGCTCCTCTCAGATTCTAGAACTTTCTGTCACCGAAATGTGAGGAAAACTTGTTTTTTTAGCCAAATTTTGAGGTTTGCAAAGGATTCTGGGTAACAGAACCTGGTCAGAGCACCACAAGTCACCCCATCTTGGATTCCCCTTGGTCACTAGTTTTCAAAAATTCACAGGTTTGGTAGGTTTCCCTAGGTGCCGGCTTAGATAGAGGCCAAAATCTACAGGTAGGCACTTTGCAAAAAACACCTCTGTTTTCTTGCAAAAAATGTGATGTGTCCACGTTGTGTTTTGGGGCGTTTCCTGTCACGGGCGCTAGGCCTACCCACACAAGTGAGGTATCATTGTTATCGGGAGACTTGGGGGAACGCTGAGTGGAAGGAAATTTGTGGCTCATCTCAGATTCCAGAACTTTCTGTCACCGAAATGTGAGGAAAATGTGTTTTTTAGCCAAATTTTGAAGTTTGCAAAGGATTCTGGGTAACAGAACCTGGTCAGAGGCCCACAAGTCACTCCATAGTGGATTCCCCTAGGTCTCTAGTTTTCAAAAATGCGCAGGTTTGGTAGGTTTCCCTAGGTGCCGGCTGAGGTAGAGGCCAAAATCTACAGGTAAGCACTTTGCAAAAAACACCTCTGTTTTCTTTCAAAAAATGTGATGTGTCCACGTTGTATTTTGGGGCGTTTCCTGTCTCGGGCGCTAGGCCTACCCACACAAGTGAGGTATCATTTTTATCGGGAGACTTGGGGGAACGCTGGATGGAAGGAAATTTGTGGCTCCTCTCAGATTCTAGAACTTTCTGTCACCGAAATGTGAGGAAAACTTGTTTTTTTAGCCAAATTTTGAGGTTTGCAAAGGATTCTGGGTAACAGAACCTGGTCAGAGCCCCACAAGTCACCCCATCTTGGATTCCCCTAGGTCTCTAGTTTTAAAGAATGCACAGGTTTGGCAGGTTTCCCTATGTGCCGGCTGAACTAGAGGCCAAAATCTACAGGTAGGCACTTTGCAAAAAACACCTCTGTTTTCTTACAAAAAATGTGATGTGTCCACGTTGCGTTTTGGGGCGTTTCCTGTCGCGGGCGCTAGGCCTCCCCACACAAGTGAGGTATCATTTTTATCGGGAGACTTGGGGGAACGCTGGGTGGACGGAAATTTGTGGCTCCTCTCAGATTCCAGAACTTTCTGTCACCGAAATGTGAGGCAAACTTGTTATTTTAGCCAAATTTTTAGGTTTGCAAAGGATTCTGGGTAACAGAACCTGGTCAGAGCACCACAAGTCACCCCATCTTGGATTCCCCTTGGTCTCTAGTTTTCAAAAATGTACAGGTTTGGTAGGTTTCCCTAGGTGCCGGCTGAGCTAGAGGCAAAAATCTACAGGTAGGCACTTTGCAAAAAACACCTCTGTTTTCTTTCAAAAAATGTGATGTGTCCACGTTGCGTTTTGGGGCGTTTCCTGTCGCGGGCGCTAGGCCTACCCACAGAAGTGAGGTATCATTTTTACCGGGAGACTTTCGGGGAACGCTGGGTGGAAGGAAATTTGTGGCTCCTCTCAGATTGCAGAACTTTCTGTCACCAAAATGTGAGGAAAACTTGTTTTTTTAGCCAAAATTTGAGGTTTGCAAAGGATTCTGGGTAACAGAACCTGGTCAGAGCACCACAAGTCACCCCATCTTGGATTCCCCTTGGTCTCTAGTTTTCAAAAATTCACAGGTTTGGTAGGTTTCCCTAGGTTCCGGCTGAGCTAGAGGCCAAAATCTACAGGTAGGCACTTTGCAAAAAACACCTCTGTTTTCTTTAAAAAAATGTGATGTGTCCACGTTGCTTTTTGGGGCGTTTCCTGTTGCGGGCGCTAGGCCTCCCCACACAAGTGAGGTATCATTTTTATCGGGAGACTTGGGGGAACGCTGGGTGGAAGGAAATTTGTGGCTCCTCTCAGATTCCAGAACTTTCTGTCACCGAAATGTGAAGCAAACTTGTTTTTTTAGCCTAATTTAGAGGTTTGCAAAGGATTCTGGGTAACAGAACCTGGTCAGAGCACCACAAGTCACCCCATCTTGGATTCCCCTTGGTCTCTAGTTTTCAAAAATGCACAGGTTTGGTAGGTTTCCCTAGGTGCCGGCTTAGATAGAGGCCAAAATCTACAGGTAGGCACTTTGCAAAAAACACTTCTGTTTTCTTTCAAAAAATGTGATGTGTCCACGTTGTGTTTTGGGGCGTTTCCTGTCACGGGCGCTAGGCCTACCCACAGAAGTGAGGTATCATTTTTATCAGGAAACTTGGGGGAATACTGGGTGGAAGGAAATTTGTGGCTCCTCTCAGATTCCAGGGAGTTTCTGTCACCGAAATGTGAGGAAAACTTGGTTTTTTAGCCAAATTTTGAGGTTTGCAAAGGATTCTGTGTAACAGAACCTGGTCAGAGCCCCACAAGTCACCCCATCTTGGATTCCCCTAGGTCTCTAGTTTTCAAAAATGCACAGGTTTGGCAGGTTTCCCTATGTGCCGGCTGAGGTAGGGGCCAAAATCTACAGGTAGGCACTTTGCAAAAAACACCTCTGTTTTCTTGCAAAAAATGTGATGTGTCCACGTTGTGTTTTGGGGCGTTTCCTGTCACGGGCGCTAGGCCTACCCACAGAAGTGAGGTATCATTTTTATCAGGAGACTTGGGGGAATACTGGGTGGAAGGAAATTTGTGGCTCCTCTCAGATTCCAGAACTTTCTGTCACCGAAATGTGAGGAAAACTTGTTTTTTTAGCCAAATTTTGAGGTTTGCAAAGGATTCTGTGTAACAGAACCTGGTCAGAGCCCCACAAGTCACCCCATCTTGGATTCCCCTAGGTCTCTAGTTTTCAAAAATGCACAGGTTTGGCAGGTTTCCCTATATGCCGGCTGAGCTAGGGGCCAAAATCTACAGGTAGGCACTTTGCAAAAAACACCTCTGTTTTCTTGCAAAAAATGTGATGTGTCCACGTTGTGTTTTGGGGCGTTTCCTGTCACGGGTGCTAGGCCTACCCACCGAAGTGAGGTATCATTTTTATCAGGAGACTTGGGGGAACGCTGGGTGGAAGGAAATTTGTGGCTCCTCTCAGGTTCCAGAACTTTCTGTCACCGAAATGTGAGGCAAACGTGTTATTTTAGCCACATTTTGAGGTTTGCAAAGGATTCTGGGTAACAGAACCTGGTCAGAGCACCACAAGTCACCCCATCTTGGATTCCCCTTGGTCTCTAGTTTTCAAAAATGCACAGGTTTGGTAGGTTTCCCTAGGTGCCGGCTGAGCTACAGGCAAAAATCTACAGGTAGGCACTTTGCAAAAAACACCTCTGTTTTCTTTCAAAGAATGTGATGTGCCCACGTTGTGTTTTGGGGCGTTTGCTGTCACGGGCGCTAGGCCTACCCACAGAAGTGAGGTATCATTTTTATCAGGAGACTTTCAGGGAACGCTGGGTGGAAGGAAATTTGTGGCTCCTCTCAGATTCCAGAACTTTCTGTCACCGAAATGTGAGGAAAACTTGTTTTTTTAGCCAAATTTTTTAGGTTTGCAAAGGATTCTGGGTAACAGAACCTGGTCAGAGCACCACAAGTCACCCCATCTTGGATTCCCCTTGGTCTCTAGTTTTCAAAAATTCACAGGTTTGGTAGGTTTCCCTAGGTTCCGGCTGAGCTAGAGGCCAAAATCTACAGGTAGGCACTTTGCAAAAAACACCTCTGTTTTCTTTAAAAAAATGTAATGTGTCCACGTTGCGTTTTGGGGCGTTTCCTGTCGCGGGCGCTAGGCCTACCCACACAAGTGAGGTATAATTTTTATCGGGAGACTTGGGGGAACGCTGGGTGGAAGGAAATTTGTGGCTCCTCTCAGATTCCAGAACTTTCTGTCACCGAAATGTGAGGCAAACTTGTTTTTTTAGCCAAATTTTGAGGTTTGCAAAGGATTCTGTGTAACAGAACCTGGTCAGAGCACCACAAGTCACCCCATCTTGGATTCCCCTTGGTCTCTAGTTTTCAAAAATGCACAGGTTTGGTAGGTTTCCCTAGGTGCCGGCTTAGCTAGAGGCCAAAATCTACAGGTAGGCACTTTGCAAAAAACACCTCTGTTTTCTTTAAAAAAAATGTGATGTGTCCACGTTGTGTTTTGGGGCGTTTCCTGTCACGGGCGCTAGGCCTACCCACAGAAGTGAGGTATCATTTTTATCGGGAGACTTTCGGGGAACGCTGGGTGGAAGGATATTTGTGGCTCCTCTCAGATTCTAGAACTTTCTGTCACCGAAATGTGAGGAAAACTTGTTTTTTTAGCCAAATTTTGAGGTTTGCAAAGGATTCTGGGTAACAGAACCTGGTCAGAGCACCACAAGTCACCCCATCTTGGATTCCCCTTGGTCACTAGTTTTAAAAAATTCACAGGTTTGGTAGGTTTCCCTAGGTTCCGGCTGAACTAGAGGCCAAAATCTACAGGTAGGCACTTTGCAAAAAACACCTCTGTTTTCTTTAAAAAAATGTGATGTGTCCACGTTGCGTTTTGGGGTGTTTCCTGTCGCGGGCGCTAGGCCTACCCACAGAAGTGAGGTATCATTGTTATCGGGAGACTTGGGGGAACGCTGAGTGGAAGGAAATTTGTGGCTCCTCTCAGATTCCAGAACTTTCTGTCACCGAAATGTGAGGAAAATGTGTTTTTTAGCCAAATTTTGAAGTTTGCAAAGGATTCTGGGTAACAGAACCTGGTCAGAGTCCCACAAGTCACTCCATAGTGGATTCCCCTAGGTCTCTAGTTTTCAAAAATGCGCAGGTTTGGTAGGTTTCCCTAGGTGCCGGCTGAGGTAGAGGCCAAAATCTACAGATAGGCACTTTGCCAAAAACACCTCTGTTTTCTTTCAAAAAATGTGATGTGTCCACGTTGTGTTTTGGGGCGTTTCCTGTCACGGGCGCTAGGCCTACCCACACAAGTCAGGTATCATTTTTATCGGGAGACTTGGGGAAACGCTGGGTGGAAGGAAATTTGTGGCTCATCTCAGATTCCAGAACTTTCTGTCACCGAAATGTGAGGAAAACGTGTTTCTTTAGCCAAATTTTGAGGTTTGCAAAGGATTCTGGGTGACAGAACCTGGTCAGAGCCCCACAAGTCACCCCATCGTGGATTCCCCTATATCTCTAGTTTTAAAAAATGCACAGGTTTGGTAGACTTCCCTAGGTGGCGGCTGAGGTAGAGGCCAAAATCTACAGGTAGGCACTTTGCAAAAAACACCTCTGTTTTCTTTAAAAAAATGTGATGTGTCCACGTTGTATTTTGGGGCGTTTCCTGTCTCGGGCGCTAGGCCTACCCACACAAGTGAGGTATCATTTTTATCGGGAGACTTGGGGGAACGCTGGATGGAAGGAAATTTGTGGCTCCTCTCAGATTCTAGAACTTTCTGTCACCGAAATGTGAGGAAAACTTGTTTTTTTAGCCAAATTTTGAGGTTTGCAAAGGATTCTGGGTAACAGAACCTGGTCAGAGCCCCACAAGTCACCCCATCTTGGATTCCCCTAGGTCTCTAGTTTTAAAGAATGCACAGGTTTGGCAGGTTTCCCTATGTGCCGGCTGAACTAGAGGCCAAAATCTACAGGTAGGCACTTTGCAAAAAAAACCTCTGTTTTCTTACAAAAAATGTGATGTGTCCACGTTGCGTTTTGGGGCGTTTCCTGTCGCGGGCGCTAGGCCTCCCCACACAAGTGAGGTATCATTTTTATCGGGAGACTTGGGGGAACGCTGGGTGGACGGAAATTTGTGGCTCCTCTCAGATTCCATAACTTTCTGTCACCGAAATGTGAGGCAAACTTGTTTTTTTAGCCTAATTTTAAGGTTTGCAAAGGATTCTGGGTAACAGAACCTGGTCAGAGCACCACAAGTCACCCCATCTTGGATTCCCCTTGGTCTCTAGTTTTCAAAAATGCACAGGTTTGGTAGGTTTCCCTAGGTGCCGGCTTAGATAGAGGCCAAAATCTACAGGTAGCCACTTTGCAAAAAACACCTCTGTTTTCTTGCAAAAAATGTGATGTGTCCACGTTGTGTTTTGGGGCGTTTCCTGTCACGGGCGCTAGGCCTACCCACAGAAGTGAGGTATCATTTTTATCAGGAGACTTGGGGGAACGCTGGGTGGAAGGAAATTTGTGGCTCCTCTCAGATTCCAGAACTTTCTGTCACCGAAATGTGAGGCAAACTTGTTATTTTAGCCAAATTTTGAGGTTTGCAAAGGATTCTGGGTAACAGAACCTGGTCAGAGCACCACAAGTCACCCCATCTTGGATTCCCCTTGGTCTCTAGTTTTCAAAAATGTACAGGTTTGGTAGGTTTCCCTAGGTGCCGGCAGAGCTAGAGGCAAAAATCTACAGGTAGGCACTTTGCAAAAAACACCTCTGTTTTCTTTAAAAAAATGTGATGTGTCCACGTTGCGTTTTGGGGCGTTTCCTGTCGCGGGCGCTAGGCCTACCCACAGAAGTGAGGTATCATTTTTACCGGGAGACTTTCGGGGAACGCTGGGTGGAAGGAAATTTGTGGCTCCTCTCAGATTGCAGAACTTTCTGTCACCAAAATGTGAGGAAAACTTGTTTTTTTAGCCAAATTTTTTAGGTTTGCAAAGGATTCTGGGTAACAGAACCTGGTCAGAGCACCACAAGTCACCCCATCTTGGATTCCCCTTGGTCTCTAGTTTTCAAAAATTCACAGGTTTGGTAGGTTTCCCTAGGTTCCGGCTGAGCTAGAGGCCAAAATCTACAGGTAGGCACTTTGCAAAAAACACCTCTGTTTTCTTTAAAAAAATGTAATGTGTCCACGTTGCGTTTTGGGGCGTTTCCTGTCGCGGGCGCTAGGCCTACCCACACAAGTGAGGTATAATTTTTATCGGGAGACTTGGGGGAACGCTGGGTGGAAGGAAATTTGTGGCTCCTCTCAGATTCCAGAACTTTCTGTCACCGAAATGTGAGGCAAACTTGTTTTTTTAGCCAAATTTTGAGGTTTGCAAAGGATTCTGTGTAACAGAACCTGGTCAGAGCACCACAAGTCACCCCATCTTGGATTCCCCTTGGTCTCTAGTTTTCAAAAATGCACAGGTTTGGTAGGTTTCCCTAGGTGCCGGCTTAGCTAGAGGCCAAAATCTACAGGTAGGCACTTTGCAAAAAACACCTCTGTTTTCTTTAAAAAAAATGTGATGTGTCCACGTTGTGTTTTGGGGCGTTTCCTGTCACGGGCGCTAGGCCTACCCACAGAAGTGAGGTATCATTTTTATCGGGAGACTTTCGGGGAACGCTGGGTGGAAGGATATTTGTGGCTCCTCTCAGATTCTAGAACTTTCTGTCACCGAAATGTGAGGAAAACTTGTTTTTTTAGCCAAATTTTGAGGTTTGCAAAGGATTCTGGGTAACAGAACCTGGTCAGAGCACCACAAGTCACCCCATCTTGGATTCCCCTTGGTCACTAGTTTTAAAAAATTCACAGGTTTGGTAGGTTTCCCTAGGTTCCGGCTGAACTAGAGGCCAAAATCTACAGGTAGGCACTTTGCAAAAAACACCTCTGTTTTCTTTAAAAAAATGTGATGTGTCCACGTTGCGTTTTGGGGTGTTTCCTGTCGCGGGCGCTAGGCCTACCCACAGAAGTGAGGTATCATTGTTATCGGGAGACTTGGGGGAACGCTGAGTGGAAGGAAATTTGTGGCTCCTCTCAGATTCCAGAACTTTCTGTCACCGAAATGTGAAGAAAATGTGTTTTTTAGCCAAATTTTGAAGTTTGCAAAGGATTCTGGGTAACAGAACCTGGTCAGAGTCCCACAAGTCACTCCATAGTGGATTCCCCTAGGTCTCTAGTTTTCAAAAATGCGCAGGTTTGGTAGGTTTCCCTAGGTGCCGGCTGAGGTAGAGGCCAAAATCTACAGATAGGCACTTTGCCAAAAACACCTCTGTTTTCTTTCAAAAAATGTGATGTGTCCACGTTGTATTTTGGGGCGTTTCCTGTCTCGGGCGCTAGGCCTACCCACACAAGTGAGGTATCATTTTTATCGGGAGACTTGGGGGAACGCTGGATGGAAGGAAATTTGTGGCTCCTCTCAGATTCTAGAACTTTCTGTCACCGAAATGTGAGGAAAACTTGTTTTTTTAGCCAAATTTTGAGGTTTGCAAAGGATTCTGGGTAACAGAACCTGGTCAGAGCCCCACAAGTCACCCCATCTTGGATTCCCCTAGGTCTCTAGTTTTAAAGAATGCACAGGTTTGGCAGGTTTCCCTATGTGCCGGCTGAACTAGAGGCCAAAATCTACAGGTAGGCACTTTGCAAAAAAAACCTCTGTTTTCTTACAAAAAATGTGATGTGTCCACGTTGCGTTTTGGGGCGTTTCCTGTCGCGGGCGCTAGGCCTCCCCACACAAGTGAGGTATCATTTTTATCGGGAGACTTGGGGGAACGCTGGGTGGACGGAAATTTGTGGCTCCTCTCAGATTCCATAACTTTCTGTCACCGAAATGTGAGGCAAACTTGTTTTTTTAGCCTAATTTTAAGGTTTGCAAAGGATTCTGGGTAACAGAACCTGGTCAGAGCACCACAAGTCACCCCATCTTGGATTCCCCTTGGTCTCTAGTTTTCAAAAATGCACAGGTTTGGTAGGTTTCCCTAGGTGCCGGCTTAGATAGAGGCCAAAATCTACAGGTAGCCACTTTGCAAAAAACACCTCTGTTTTCTTGCAAAAAATGTGATGTGTCCACGTTGTGTTTTGGGGCGTTTCCTGTCACGGGCGCTAGGCCTACCCACAGAAGTGAGGTATCATTTTTATCAGGAGACTTGGGGGAACGCTGGGTGGAAGGAAATTTGTGGCTCCTCTCAGATTCCAGAACTTTCTGTCACCGAAATGTGAGGCAAACTTGTTATTTTAGCCAAATTTTGAGGTTTGCAAAGGATTCTGGGTAACAGAACCTGGTCAGAGCACCACAAGTCACCCCATCTTGGATTCCCCTTGGTCTCTAGTTTTCAAAACTGTACAGGTTTGGTAGGTTTCCCTAGGTGCCGGCAGAGCTAGAGGCAAAAATCTACAGGTAGGCACTTTGCAAAAAACACCTCTGTTTTCTTTAAAAAAATGTGATGTGTCCACGTTGCGTTTTGGGGCGTTTCCTGTCGCGGGCGCTAGGCCTACCCACAGAAGTGAGGTATCATTTTTACGGGGAGACTTTCGGGGAACGCTGGGTGGAAGGAAATTTGTGGCTCCTCTCAGATTGCAGAACTTTCTGTCACCAAAATGTGAGGAAAACTTGTTTTTTTAGCCAAATTTTGAGGTTTGCAAAGGATTCTGGGTAACAGAACCTGGTCAGAGCACCACAAGTCACCCCATCTTGGATTCCCCTTGGTCTCTAGTTTTCAAAAATTCACAGGTTTGGTAGGTTTCCCTAGGTTCCGGCTGAGCTAGAGGCCAAAATCTACAGGTAGGCACTTTGCAAAAAACACCTCTGTTTTCTTTAAAAAAATGTGATGTGTCCACGTTGCTTTTTGGGGCGTTTCCTGTTGCGGGCGCTAGGCCTACCCACAGAAGTGAGGTATCATTTTTATCAGGAGACTTGGGGGAACGCTGGGTGGAAGGAAATTTGTGGCTCCTCTCAGATTCCAGAACTTTCTGTCACCGAAATGTGAGGCAAACTTGTTTTTTTAGCCAAATTTTGAGGTTTGCAAAGGATTCTGGGTAACAGAACCTGGTCAGAGCACCACAAGTCACCCCATCTTGGATTCCCCTTGGTCTCTAGTTTTCAAAAATGCACAGGTTTGGTAGGTTTCCATAGGTGCCGGCTGAGCTAGAGGCCAAAATCTACAGGTAGGCACTTTGCAAAAAACACCTCTGTTTTCTTTCAAAGAATGTGATGTGCCCATGTTGTGTTTTGGGGCGTTTGCTGTCACGGGCGCTAGGCCTACCCACAGAAGTGAGGTATCATTTTTATCGGGAGACTTTCGGGGAACGCTGGGTGGAAGGAAATTTGTGGCTCCTCTCAGATTCCAGAACTTTCTGTCACCGAAATGTGAGGAAAACTTGTTTTTTTAGCCAAAATTTGAGGTTTGCAAAGGATTCTGGGTAACAGAACGTGGTCAGAGCACCACAAGTCACCCCATCTTGGATTCCCCTTGGTCTCTAGTTTTCAAAAATTCACAGGTTTGGTAGGTTTCCCTAGGTTCCGGCTGAGCTAGAGGCCAAAATCTATAGGTAGGCACTTTGCAAAAAACACCTCTGTTTTCTTTAAAAAAATGTGATGTGTCCACGTTGCGTTTTGGGGCGTTTCCTGTTGCGGGCGCTAGGCCTCCCCACACAAGTGAGGTATCATTTTTATCGGGAGACTTGGGGGAACGCTGGGTGGAAGGAAATTTGTGGCTCCTCTCAGATTCCAGAACTTTCTGTCACCGAAATGTGAGGCAAACTTGTTTTTTTAGCCTAATTTTGAGGTTTGCAAAGGATTCTGGGTAACAGAACCTGGTCAGAGCACCACAAGTCACCCCATCTTGGATTCCCCTTGGTCTCTAGTTTTCAAAAATGCACAGGTTTGGTAGGTTTCCGTAGGTGCCGGCTTAGATAGAGGCCAAAATCTACAGGTAGGCACTTTGCAAAAAACACCTCTGTTTTCTTTAAAAAAATGTGATGTGTCCACCTTGTGTTTTGGGGCGTTTCCTGTCACGGGCGCTAGGCCTACCCACACAAGTCAGGTATCATTTTTATCGGGAGACTTGGGGAAACGCTGGGTGGAAGGAAATTTGTGGCTCATCTCAGATTCCAGAACTTTCTGTCACCGAAATGTGAGGAAAACGTGTTTCTCTAGCCAAATTTTGAGGTTTGCAAAGGATTCTGGGTGACAGAACCTGGTCAGAGCCCCACAAGTCACCCCATCGTGGATTCCCCTAGGTCTCTAGTTTTAAAGAATGCACAGGTTTGGCAGGTTTCCCTATGTGCCGGCTGAACTAGAGGCCAAAATCTACAGGTAGGCACTTTGCAAAAAACACCTCTGTTTTCTTACAAAAAATGTGATGTGTCCACGTTGCGTTTTGGGGCGTTTCCTGTCGCGGGCGCTAGGCCTCCCCACACAAGTGAGGTATCATTTTTATCGGGAGACTTGGGGGAACGCTGGGTGGACGGAAATTTGTGGCTCCTCTCAGATTCCAGAACTTTCTGTCACCGAAATGTGAGGCAAACTTGTTTTTTTAGCCTAATTTTAAGGTTTGCAAAGGATTCTGGGTAACAGAACCTGGTCAGAGCACCACAAGTCACCCCATCTTGGATTCCCCTTGGTCTCTAGTTTTCAAAAATTCACAGGTTTGGTAGGTTTCCCTAGGTGCCGGCTTAGATAGAGGCCAAAATCTACAGGTAGGCACTTTGCAAAAAACACCTCTGTTTTCTTGCAAAAAATGTGATGTGTCCACGTTGTGTTTTGGGGCGTTTCCTGTCACGGGCGCTAGGCCTACCCACAGAAGTGAGGTATCATTTTTATCAGGAGACTTGGGGGAACGCTGGGTGGAAGGAAATTTGTGGCTCCTCTCAGATTCCAGAACTTTCTGTCACCGAAATGTGAGGCAAACTTGTTATTTTAGCCAAATTTTTAGGTTTGCAAAGGATTCTGGGTAACAGAACCTGGTCAGAGCACCACAAGTCACCCCATCTTGGATTCCCCTTGGTCTCTAGTTTTCAAAAATGTACAGGTTTGGTAGGTTTCCCTAGGTGCCGGCTGAGCTAGAGGCAAAAATCTACAGGTAGGCACTTTGCAAAAAACACCTCTGTTTTCTTTAAAAAAATGTGATGTGTCCACGTTGCGTTTTGGGGCGTTTCCTGTCGCGGGCGCTAGGCCTACCCACAGAAGTGAGGTATCATTTTTACCGGGAGACTTTCGGGGAACGCTGGGTGGAAGGAAATTTGTGGCTCCTCTCAGATTGCAGAACTTTCTGTCACCGAAATGTGAGGCAAACTTGTTTTTTTAGCCAAATTTTGAGGTTTGCAAAGGATTCTGGGTAACAGAACCTGGTCAGAGCACCACAAGTCACCCCATCTTGGATTCCCCTTGGTCTCTAGTTTTCAAAAATGCACAGGCTTGGTAGGTTTCCATAGGTGCCGGCTGAGCTAGAGGCCAAAATCTACAGGTAGGCACTTTGCAAAAAACACCTCTGTTTTCTTTCAAAGAATGTGATGTGCCCATGTTGAGTTTTGGGGCGTTTGCTGTCACGGGCGCTAGGCCTACCCACAGAAGTGAGGTATCATTTTTATCGGGAGACTTTCGGGGAACGCTGGGTGGAAGGAAATTTGTGGCTCCTCTCAGATTCCAGAACTTTCTGTCACCGAAATGTGAGGAAAACTTGTTTTTTTAGCCAAAATTTGAGGTTTGCAAAGGATTCTGGGTAACAGCACGTGGTCAGAGCACCACAAGTCACCCCATCTTGGATTCCCCTTGGTCTCTAGTTTTCAAAAATTCACAGGTTTGGTAGGTTTCCCTAGGTTCCGGCTGAGCTAGAGGCCAAAATCTACAGGTAGGCACTTTGCAAAAAACACCTCTGTTTTCTTTCAAAAAATGTGATGTGTCCACGTTGCGTTTTGGGGCGTTTCCTGTCGCGGGCGCTAGGCCTCCCACACAAGTGAGGTATCATTTTTATCGGGAGACTTGGGGGAACGCTGGGTGGAAGGAAATTTGTGGCTCCTCTCAGATTCCAGAACTTTCTGTCACCGAAATGTGAGGCAAACTTGTTTTTTTAGCCTAATTTTGAGGTTTGCAAAGGATTCTGGGTAACAGAACCTGGTCAGAGCACCACAAGTCACCCCATCTTGGATTCCCCTTGGTCTCTAGTTTTCAAAAATGCACAGGTTTGGTAGGCTTCCGTAGGTGCCGGCTTAGATAGAGGCCAAAATCTACAGGTAGGCACTTTGCAAAAAACACCTCTGTTTTCTTTCAAAAAATGTGATGTGTCCACGTTGTGTTTTGGGGCGTTTCCTGTCACGGGCGCTAGGCCTACCCACACAAGTCAGGTATCATTTTTATCGGGAGACTTGGGGAAACGCTGGGTGGAAGGAAATTTGTGGCTCATCTCAGATTCCAGAACTTTCTGTCACCGAAATGTGAGGAAAACGTGTTTCTTTAGCCAAATTTTGAGGTTTGCAAAGGATTCTGGGTGACAGAACCTGGTCAGAGCCCCACAAGTCACCCCATCGTGGATTCCCCTAGGTCTCTAGTTTTAAAAAATGCACAGGTTTGGTAGACTTCCCTAGGTGGCGGCTGAGGTAGAGGCCAAAATCTACAGGTAGGCACTTTGCAAAAAACACCTCTGTTTTCTTTAAAAAAATGTGATGTGTCCACGTTGTATTTTGGGGCGTTTCCTGTCTCGGGCGCTAGGCCTACCCACACAAGTGAGGTATCATTTTTATCGGGAGACTTGGGGGAACGCTGGATGGAAGGAAATTTGTGGCTCCTCTCAGATTCTAGAACTTTCTGTCACCGAAATGTGAGGCAAACTTGTTTTTTTAGCCTAATTTTAAGGTTTGCAAAGGATTCTGGGTAACAGAACCTGGTCAGAGCACCACAAGTCACCCCATCTTGGATTCCCCTTGGTCTCTAGTTTTCAAAAATGCACAGGTTTGGTAGGTTTCCCTAGGTGCCGGCTTAGATAGAGGCCAAAATCTACAGGTAGGCACTTTGCAAAAAACACCTCTGTTTTCTTGCAAAAAATGTGATGTGTCCACGTTGTGTTTTGGGGCGTTTCCTGTCACGGGCGCTAGGCCTACCCACAGAAGTGAGGTATCATTTTTATCAGGAGACTTGGGGGAACGCTGGGTGGAAGGAAATTTGTGGCTCCTCTCAGATTCCAGAACTTTCTGTCACCGAAATGTGAGGCAAACTTGTTATTTTAGCCAAATTTTTAGGTTTGCAAAGGATTCTGGGTAACAGAACCTGGTCAGAGCACCACAAGTCACCCCATCTTGGATTCCCCTTGGTCTCTAGTTTTCAGAAATGTACAGGTTTGGTAGGTTTCTCTAGGTGCCGGCTGAGCTAGAGGCAAAAATCTACAGGTAGGCACTTTGCAAAAAACACCTCTGTTTTCTTTCAAAAAATGTGATGTGTCCACGTTGCGTTTTGGGGCGTTTCCTGTCGCGGGCGCTAGGCCTACCCACAGAAGTGAGGTATCATTTTTACCGGGAGACTTTCGGGGAACGCTGGGTGGAAGGAAATTTGTGGCTCCTCTCAGATTGCAGAACTTTCTGTCACCAAAATGTGAGGAAAACTTGTTTTTTTAGCCAAATTTTGAGGTTTGCAAAGGATTCTGGGTAACAGAACCTGGTCAGAGCACCACAAGTCACCCCATCTTGGATTCCCCTTGGTCTCTAGTTTTCAAAAATTCACAGGTTTGGTAGGTTTCCCTAGGTTCCGGCTGAGGTAGAGGCCAAAATCTACAGGTAGGCACTTTGCAAAAAACACCTCTGTTTTCTTTAAAAAAATGTGATGTGTCCACGTTGCTTTTTGGGGCGTTTCCTGTTGCGGGCGCTAGGCCTACCCACAGAAGTGAGGTATCATTTTTATCAGGAGACTTGGGGGAACGCTGGGTGGAAGGAAATTTGTGGCTCCTCTCAGATTCCAGAACTTTCTGTCACCGAAATGTGAGGCAAACTTGTTTTTTTAGCCAAATTTTGAGGTTTGCAAAGGATTCTGGGTAACAGAACCTGGTCAGAGCACCACAAGTCACCCCATCTTGGATTCCCCTTGGTCTCTAGTTTTCAAAAATGCACAGGTTTGGTAGGTTTCCATAGGTGCCGGCTGAGCTAGAGGCCAAAATCTACAGGTAGGCACTTTGCAAAAAACACCTCTGTTTTCTTTCAAAGAATGTGATGTGCCCATGTTGTGTTTTGGGGCGTTTGCTGTCACGGGCGCTAGGCCTACCCACAGAAGTGAGGTATCATTTTTATCGGGAGACTTTCGGGGAACGCTGGGTGGAAGGAAATTTGTGGCTCCTCTCAGATTCCAGAACTTTCTGTCACCGAAATGTGAGGAAAACTTGTTTTTTTAGCCAAAATTTGAGGTTTGCAAAGGATTCTGGGTAACAGAACGTGGTCAGAGCACCACAAGTCACCCCATCTTGGATTCCCCTTGGTCTCTAGTTTTCAAAGATTCACAGGTTTGGTAGGTTTCCCTAGGTTCCGGCTGAGCTAGAGGCCAAAATCTACAGGTAGGCACTTTGCAAAAAACACCTCTGTTTTCTTTCAAAAAATGTGATGTGTCCACGTTGCGTTTTGGGGCGTTTCCTGTCGCGGGCGCTAGGCCTCCCCACACAAGTGAGGTATCATTTTTATCGGGAGACTTGGGGGAACGCTGGGTGGAAGGAAATTTGTGGCTCCTCTCAGATTCCAGAACTTTCTGTCACCGAAATGTGAGGCAAACTTGTTTTTTTAGCCTAATTTTGAGGTTTGCAAAGGATTCTGGGTAACAGAACCTGGTCAGAGCACCACAAGTCACCCCATCTTGGATTCCCCTTGGTCTCTAGTTTTCAAAAATGCACAGGTTTGGTAGGTTTCCGTAGGTGCCGGCTTAGATAGAGGCCAAAATCTACAGGTAGGCACTTTGCAAAAAACACCTCTGTTTTCTTTCAAAAAATGTGATGTGTCCACGTTGTGTTTTGGGGCGTTTCCTGTCACGGGCGCTAGGCCTACCCACACAAGTCAGGTATCATTTTTATCGGGAGACTTGGGGAAACGCTGGGTGGAAGGAAATTTGTGGCTCATCTCAGATTCCAGAACTTTCTGTCACCGAAATGTGAGGAAAACGTGTTTCTTTAGCCAAATTTTGAGGTTTGCAAAGGATTCTGGGTGACAGAACCTGGTCAGAGCCCCACAAGTCACCCCATCGTGGATTCCCCTAGGTCTCTAGTTTTAAAAAATGCACAGGTTTGGTAGACTTCCCTAGGTGGCGGCTGAGGTAGAGGCCAAAATCTACAGGTAGGCACTTTGCAAAAAACACCTCTGTTTTCTTTCAAAAAATGTGATGTGTCCACGTTGTATTTTGGGGCGTTTCCTGTCTCGGGCGCTAGGCCTACCCACACAAGTGAGGTATCATTTGTATCGGGAGACTTGGGGGAACGCTGGATGGAAGGAAATTTGTGGCTCCTCTCAGATTCTAGAACTTTCTGTCACCGAAATGTGAGGAAAACTTGTTTTTTTAGCCAAATTTTGAGGTTTGCAAAGGATTCTGGGTAACAGAACCTGGTCAGAGCCCCACAAGTCACCCCATCTTGGATTCCCCTAGGTCTCTAGTTTTAAAGAATGCACAGGTTTGGCAGGTTTCCCTATGTGCCGGCTGAACTAGAGGCCAAAATCTACAGGTAGGCACTTTGCAAAAAACACCTCTGTTTTCTTACAAAAAATGTGATGTGTCCACGTTGCGTTTTGGGGCGTTTCCTGTCGCGGGCGCTAGGCCTTCCCACACAAGTGAGGTATCATTTTTATCGGGAGACTTGGGGGAACGCTGGGTGGACGGAAATTTGTGGCTCCTCTCAGATTCCATAACTTTCTGTCACCGAAATGTGAGGCAAACTTGTTTTTTTAGCCTAATTTTAAGGTTTGCAAAGGATTCTGGGTAACAGAACCTGGTCAGAGCACCACAAGTCACCCCATCTTGGATTCCCCTTGGTCTCTAGTTTTCAAAAATGCACAGGTTTGGTAGGTTTCCCTAGGTGCCGGCTTAGATAGAGGCCAAAATCTACAGGTAGGCACTTTGCAAAAAACACCTCTGTTTTCTTGCAAAAAATGTGATGTGTCCACGTTGTGTTTTGGGGCGTTTCCTGTCACGGGCGCTAGGCCTACCCACAGAAGTGAGGTATCATTTTTATCAGGAGACTTGGGGGAACGCTGGGTGGAAGGAAATTTGTGGCTCCTCTCAGATTCCAGAACTTTCTGTCACCGAAATGTGAGGCAAACTTGTTATTTTAGCCAAATTTTTAGGTTTGCAAAGGATTCTGGGTAACAGAACCTGGTCAGAGCCCCACAAGTCACCCCATCTTGGATTCCCCTAGGTCTCTAGTTTTAAAGAATGCACAGGTTTGGCAGGTTTCCCTATGTGCCGGCTGAACTAGAGGCCAAAATCTACAGGTAGGCACTTTGCAAAAAACACCTCTGTTTTCTTACAAAAAATGTGATGTGTCCACGTTGCGTTTTGGGGCGTTTCCTGTCGCGGGCGCTAGGCCTCCCCACACAAGTGAGGTATCATTTTTATCGGGAGACTTGGGGGAACGCTGGGTGGAAGGAAATTTGTGGCTCCTCTCAGATTCCAGAACTTTCTGTCACCGAAATGTGAGGCAAACTTGTTTTTTTAGCCTAATTTTGAGGTTTGCAAAGGATTCTGGGTAACAGAACCTGGTCAGAGCACCACAAGTCACCCCATCTTGGATTCCCCTTGGTCTCTAGTTTTCAAAAATGCACAGGTTTGGTAGGTTTCCGTAGGTGCCGGCTTAGATAGAGGCCAAAATCTACAGGTAGGCACTTTGCAAAAAACACCTCTGTTTTCTTTCAAAAAATGTGATGTGTCCACGTTGTGTTTTGGGGCGTTTCCTGTCACGGGCGCTAGGCCTACCCACACAAGTCAGGTATCATTTTTATCGGGAGACTTGGGGAAACGCTGGGTGGAAGGAAATTTGTGGCTCATCTCAGATTCCAGAACTTTCTGTCACCGAAATGTGAGGAAAACGTGTTTCTTTAGCCAAATTTTGAGGTTTGCAAAGGATTCTGGGTGACAGAACCTGGTCAGAGCCCCACAAGTCACCCCATCGTGGATTCCCCTAGGTCTCTAGTTTTAAAAAATGCACAGGTTTGGTAGACTTCCCTAGGTGGCGGCTGAGGTAGAGGCCAAAATCTACAGGTAGGCACTTTGCAAAAAACACCTCTGTTTTCTTTCAAAAAATGTGATGTGTCCACGTTGTATTTTGGGGCGTTTCCTGTCTCGGGCGCTAGGCCTACCCACACAAGTGAGGTATCATTTGTATCGGGAGACTTGGGGGAACGCTGGATGGAAGGAAATTTGTGGCTCCTCTCAGATTCTAGAACTTTCTGTCACCGAAATGTGAGGAAAACTTGTTTTTTTAGCCAAATTTTGAGGTTTGCAAAGGATTCTGGGTAACAGAACCTGGTCAGAGCCCCACAAGTCACCCCATCTTGGATTCCCCTAGGTCTCTAGTTTTAAAGAATGCACAGGTTTGGCAGGTTTCCCTATGTGCCGGCTGAACTAGAGGCCAAAATCTACAGGTAGGCACTTTGCAAAAAACACCTCTGTTTTCTTACAAAAAATGTGATGTGTCCACGTTGCGTTTTGGGGCGTTTCCTGTCGCGGGCGCTAGGCCTCCCCACACAAGTGAGGTATCATTTTTATCGGGAGACTTGGGGGAACGCTGGGTGGACGGAAATTTGTGGCTCCTGTCAGATTCCATAACTTTCTGTCACCGAAATGTGAGGCAAACTTGTTTTTTTAGCCTAATTTTAAGGTTTGCAAAGGATTCTGGGTAACAGAACCTGGTCAGAGCACCACAAGTCACCCCATCTTGGATTCCCCTTGGTCTCTAGTTTTCAAAAATGCACAGGTTTGGTAGGTTTCCCTAGGTGCCGGCTTAGATAGAGGCCAAAATCTACAGGTAGGCACTTTGCAAAAAACACCTCTGTTTTCTTGCAAAAAATGTGATGTGTCCACGTTGTGTTTTGGGGCGTTTCCTGTCACGGGCGCTAGGCCTACCCACAGAAGTGAGGTATCATTTTTATCAGGAGACTTGGGGGAACGCTGGGTGGAAGGAAATTTGTGGCTCCTCTCAGATTCCAGAACTTTCTGTCACCGAAATGTGAGGCAAACTTGTTATTTTAGCCAAATTTTTAGGTTTGCAAAGGATTCTGGGTAACAGAACCTGGTCAGAGCCCCACAAGTCACCCCATCTTGGATTCCCCTAGGTCTCTAGTTTTAAAGAATGCACAGGTTTGGCAGGTTTCCCTATGTGCCGGCTGAACTAGAGGCCAAAATCTACAGGTAGGCACTTTGCAAAAAACACCTCTGTTTTCTTACAAAAAATGTGATGTGTCCACGTTGCGTTTTGGGGCGTTTCCTGTCGCGGGCGCTAGGCCTCCCCACACAAGTGAGGTATCATTTTTATCGGGAGACTTGGGGGAACGCTGGGTGGACGGAAATTTGTGGCTCCTCTCAGATTCCATAACTTTCTGTCACCGAAATGTGAGGCAAACTTGTTTTTTTAGCCTAATTTTAAGGTTTGCAAAGGATTCTGGGTAACAGAACCTGGTCAGAGCACCACAAGTCACCCCATCTTGGATTCCCCTAGGTCTCTAGTTTTAAAAAATGCACAGGTTTGGTAGACTTCCCTAGGTGGCGGCTGAGGTAGAGGCCAAAATCTACAGGTAGGCACTTTGCAAAAAACACCTCTGTTTTCTTTAAAAAAATGTGATGTGTCCACGTTGTATTTTGGGGCGTTTCCTGTCTCGGGCGCTAGGCCTACCCACACAAGTGAGGTATCATTTTTATCGGGAGACTTGGGGGAACGCTGGATGGAAGGAAATTTGTGGCTCCTCTCAGATTCTAGAACTTTCTGTCACCGAAATGTGAGGCAAACTTGTTTTTTTAGCCTAATTTTAAGGTTTGCAAAGGATTCTGGGTAACAGAACCTGGTCAGAGCACCACAAGTCACCCCATCTTGGATTCCCCTTGGTCTCTAGTTTTCAAAAATGCACAGGTTTGGTAGGTTTCCCTAGGTGCCGGCTTAGATAGAGGCCAAAATCTACAGGTAGGCACTTTGCAAAAAACACCTCTGTTTTCTTGCAAAAAATGTGATGTGTCCACGTTGTGTTTTGGGGCGTTTCCTGTCACGGGCGCTAGGCCTACCCACAGAAGTGAGGTATCATTTTTATCAGGAGACTTGGGGGAACGCTGGGTGGAAGGAAATTTGTGGCTCCTCTCAGATTCCAGAACTTTCTGTCACCGAAATGTGAGGCAAACTTGTTATTTTAGCCAAATTTTTAGGTTTGCAAAGGATTCTGGGTAACAGAACCTGGTCAGAGCACCACAAGTCACCCCATCTTGGATTCCCCTTGGTCTCTAGTTTTCAGAAATGTACAGGTTTGGTAGGTTTCTCTAGGTGCCGGCTGAGCTAGAGGCAAAAATCTACAGGTAGGCACTTTGCAAAAAACACCTCTGTTTTCTTTAAAAAAATGTGATGTGTCCACGTTGCGTTTTGGGGCGTTTCCTGTCGCGGGCGCTAGGCCTACCCACAGAAGTGAGGTATCATTTTTACCGGGAGACTTTCGGGGAACGCTGGGTGGAAGGAAATTTGTGGCTCCTCTCAGATTGCAGAACTTTCTGTCACCAAAATGTGAGGAAAACTTGTTTTTTTAGCCAAATTTTGAGGTTTGCAAAGGATTCTGGGTAACAGAACCTGGTCAGAGCACCACAAGTCACCCCATCTTGGATTCCCCTTGGTCTCTAGTTTTCAAAAATTCACAGGTTTGGTAGGTTTCCCTAGGTTCCGGCTGAGGTAGAGGCCAAAATCTACAGGTAGGCACTTTGCAAAAAACACCTCTGTTTTCTTTAAAAAAATGTGATGTGTCCACGTTGCTTTTTGGGGCGTTTCCTGTTGCGGGCGCTAGGCCTACCCACAGAAGTGAGGTATCATTTTTATCAGGAGACTTGGGGGAACGCTGGGTGGAAGGAAATTTGTGGCTCCTCTCAGATTCCAGAACTTTCTGTCACCGAAATGTGAGGCAAACTTGTTTTTTTAGCCAAATTTTGAGGTTTGCAAAGGATTCTGGGTAACAGAACCTGGTCAGAGCACCACAAGTCACCCCATCTTGGATTCCCCTTGGTCTCTAGTTTTCAAAAATGCACAGGTTTGGTAGGTTTCCATAGGTGCCGGCTGAGCTAGAGGCCAAAATCTACAGGTAGGCACTTTGCAAAAAACACCTCTGTTTTCTTTCAAAGAATGTGATGTGCCCATGTTGTGTTTTGGGGCGTTTGCTGTCACGGGCGCTAGGCCTACCCACAGAAGTGAGGTATCATTTTTATCGGGAGACTTTCGGGGAACGCTGGGTGGAAGGAAATTTGTGGCTCCTCTCAGATTCCAGAACTTTCTGTCACCGAAATGTGAGGAAAACTTGTTTTTTTAGCCAAAATTTGAGGTTTGCAAAGGATTCTGGGTAACAGAACGTGGTCAGAGCACCACAAGTCACCCCATCTTGGATTCCCCTTGGTCTCTAGTTTTCAAAAATTCACAGGTTTGGTAGGTTTCCCTAGGTTCCGGCTGAGCTAGAGGCCAAAATCTACAGGTAGGCACTTTGCAAAAAACACCTCTGTTTTCTTTAAAAAAATGTGATGTGTCCACGTTGCGTTTTGGGGCGTTTCCTGTCGCGGGCGCTAGGCCTCCCCACACAAGTGAGGTATCATTTTTATCGGGAGACTTGGGGGAACGCTGGGTGGAAGGAAATTTGTGGCTCCTCTCAGATTCCAGAACTTTCTGTCACCGAAATGTGAGGCAAACTTGTTTTTTTAGCCTAATTTTGAGGTTTGCAAAGGATTCTGGGTAACAGAACCTGGTCAGAGCACCACAAGTCACCCCATCTTGGATTCCCCTTGGTCTCTAGTTTTCAAAAATGCACAGGTTTGGTAGGTTTCCGTAGGTGCCGGCTTAGATAGAGGCCAAAATCTACAGGTAGGCACTTTGCAAAAAACACCTCTGTTTTCTTTAAAAAAATGTGATGTGTCCACGTTGTGTTTTGGGGCGTTTCCTGTCACGGGCGCTAGGCCTACCCACACAAGTCAGGTATCATTTTTATCGGGAGACTTGGGGAAACGCTGGGTGGAAGGAAATTTGTGGCTCATCTCAGATTCCAGAACTTTCTGTCACCGAAATGTGAGGAAAACGTGTTTCTTTAGCCAAATTTTGAGGTTTGCAAAGGATTCTGGGTGACAGAACCTGGTCAGAGCCCCACAAGTCACCCCATCGTGGATTCCCCTAGGTCTCTAGTTTTAAAAAATGCACAGGTTTGGTAGACTTCCCTAGGTGGCGGCTGAGGTAGAGGCCAAAATCTACAGGTAGGCACTTTGCAAAAAACACCTCTGTTTTCTTTCAAAAAATGTGATGTGTCCACGTTGTATTTTGGGGCGTTTCCTGTCGCGGGCGCTAGGCCTACCCACACAAGTGAGGTATCATTTGTATCGGGAGACTTGGGGGAACGCTGGATGGAAGGAAATTTGTGGCTCCTCTCAGATTCTAGAACTTTCTGTCACCGAAATGTGAGGAAAACTTGTTTTTTTAGCCAAATTTTGAGGTTTGCAAAGGATTCTGGGTAACAGAACCTGGTCAGAGCCCCACAAGTCACCCCATCTTGGATTCCCCTAGGTCTCTAGTTTTAAAGAATGCACAGGTTTGGCAGGTTTCCCTATGTGCCGGCTGAACTAGAGGCCAAAATCTACAGGTAGGCACTTTGCAAAAAACACCTCTGTTTTCTTACAAAAAATGTGATGTGTCCACGTTGCGTTTTGGGGCGTTTCCTGTCGCGGGCGCTAGGCCTCCCCACACAAGTGAGGTATCATTTTTATCGGGAGACTTGGGGGAACGCTGGGTGGACGGAAATTTGTGGCTCCTCTCAGATTCCATAACTTTCTGTCACCGAAATGTGAGGCAAACTTGTTTTTTTAGCCTAATTTTAAGGTTTGCAAAGGATTCTGGGTAACAGAACCTGGTCAGAGCACCACAAGTCACCCCATCTTGGATTCCCCTTGGTCTCTAGTTTTCAAAAATGCACAGGTTTGGTAGGTTTCCCTAGGTGCCGGCTTAGATAGAGGCCAAAATCTACAGGTAGGCACTTTGCAAAAAACACCTCTGTTTTCTTGCAAAAAATGTGATGTGTCCACGTTGTGTTTTGGGGCGTTTCCTGTCACGGGCGCTAGGCCTACCCACAGAAGTGAGGTATCATTTTTATCAGGAGACTTGGGGGAACGCTGGGTGGAAGGAAATTTGTGGCTCCTCTCAGATTCCAGAACTTTCTGTCACCGAAATGTGAGGCAAACTTGTTATTTTAGCCAAATTTTTAGGTTTGCAAAGGATTCTGGGTAACAGAACCTGGTCAGAGCACCACAAGTCACCCCATCTTGGATTCCCCTTGGTCTCTAGTTTTCAAAAATGTACAGGTTTGGTAGGTTTCCCTAGGTGCCGGCTGAGCTAGAGGCAAAAATCTACAGGTAGGCACTTTGCAAAAAACACCTCTGTTTTCTTTAAAAAAATGTGATGTGTCCACGTTGCGTTTTGGGGCGTTTCCTGTCGCGGGCGCTAGGCCTACCCACAGAAGTGAGGTATCATTTGTATCGGGAGACTTGGGGGAACGCTGGATGGAAGGAAATTTGTGGCTCCTCTCAGATTCTAGAACTTTCTGTCACCGAAATGTGAGGAAAACTTGTTTTTTTAGCCAAATTTTGAGGTTTGCAAAGGATTCTGGGTAACAGAACCTGGTCAGAGCCCCACAAGTCACCCCATCTTGGATTCCCCTAGGTCTCTAGTTTTAAAGAATGCACAGGTTTGGCAGGTTTCCCTATGTGCCGGCTGAACTAGAGGCCAAAATCTACAGGTAGGCACTTTGCAAAAAACACCTCTGTTTTCTTACAAAAAATGTGATGTGTCCACGTTGCGTTTTGGGGCGTTTCCTGTCGCGGGCGCTAGGCCTCCCCACACAAGTGAGGTATCATTTTTATCGGGAGACTTGGGGGAACGCTGGGTGGACGGAAATTTGTGGCTCCTCTCAGATTCCATAACTTTCTGTCACCGAAATGTGAGGCAAACTTGTTATTTTAGCCAAATTTTTAGGTTTGCAAAGGATTCTGGGTAACAGAACCTGGTCAGAGCACCACAAGTCACCCCATCTTGGATTCCCCTTGGTCTCTAGTTTTCAAAAATGTACAGGTTTGGTAGGTTTCCCTAGGTGCCGGCTGAGCTAGAGGCAAAAATCTACAGGTAGGCACTTTGCAAAAAACACCTCTGTTTTCTTTAAAAAAATGTGATGTGTCCACGTTGCGTTTTGGGGCGTTTCCTGTCGCGGGCGCTAGGCCTACCCACAGAAGTGAGGTATCATTTTTACCGGGAGACTTTCGGGGAACGCTGGGTGGAAGGAAATTTGTGGCTCCTCTCAGATTGCAGAACTTTCTGTCACCAAAATGTGAGGAAAACTTGTTTTTTTAGCCAAATTTTGAGGTTTGCAAAGGATTCTGGGTAACAGAACCTGGTCAGAGCACCACAAGTCACCCCATCTTGGATTCCCCTTGGTCTCTAGTTTTCAAAAATTCACAGGTTTGGTAGGTTTCCCTAGGTTCCGGCTGAGCTAGAGGCCAAAATCTACAGGTAGGCACTTTGCAAAAAACACCTCTGTTTTCTTTAAAAAAATGTGATGTGTCCACGTTGCATTTTGGGGCGTTTCCTGTTGCGGGCGCTAGGCCTACCCATAGAAGTGAGGTATCATTTTTATCAGGAGACTTGGGGGAACGCTGGGTGGAAGGAAATTTGTGGCTCCTCTCAGATTCCAGAACTTTCTGTCACCGAAATGTGAGGCAAACTTGTTTTTTTAGCCAAATTTTGAGGTTTGCAAAGGATTCTGGGTAACAGAACCTGGTCAGAGCACCACAAGTCACCCCATCTTGGATTCCCCTTGGTCTCTAGTTTTAAAAAATGCACAGGTTTGGTAGGTTTCCATAGGTGCCGGCTGAGCTAGAGGCCAAAATCTACAGGTAGGCACTTTGCAAAAAACACCTCTGTTTTCTTTCAAAGAATGTGATGTGCCCATGTTGTGTTTTGGGGCGTTTGCTGTCACGGGCGCTAGGCCTACCCACAGAAGTGAGGTATCATTTTTATCGGGAGACATTCGGGGAACGCTGGGTGGAAGGAAATTTGTGGCTCCTCTCAGATTCCAGAACTTTCTGTCACCGAAATGTGAGGAAAACTTGTTTTTTTAGCCAAAATTTGAGGTTTGCAAAGGATTCTGGGTAACAGAACGTGGTCAGAGCACCACAAGTCACCCCATCTTGGATTCCCCTTGGTCTCTAGTTTTAAAAAATTCACAGGTTTGGTAGGTTTCCCTAGGTTCCGGCTGAGCTAGAGGCCAAAATCTACAGGTAGGCACTTTGCAAAAAACACCTCTGTTTTCTTTCAAAAAATGTGATGTGTCCACGTTGCGTTTTGGGGCGTTTCCTGTCGCGGGCGCTAGGCCTCCCCACACAAGTGAGGTATCATTTTTATCGGGAGACTTGGGGGAACGCTGGGTGGAAGGAAATTTGTGGCTCCTCTCAGATTCCAGAACTTTCTGTCACCGAAATGTGAGGCAAACTTGTTTTTTTAGCCTAATTTTGAGGTTTGCAAAGGATTCTGGGTAACAGAACCTGGTCAGAGCACCACAAGTCACCCCATCTTGGATTCCCCTTGGTCTCTAGTTTTCAAAAATGCACAGGTTTGGTAGGTTTCCGTAGGTGCCGGCTTAGATAGAGGCCAAAATCTACAGGTAGGCACTTTGCAAAAAACACCTCTGTTTTCTTTCAAAAAATGTGATGTGTCCACGTTGTGTTTTGGGGCGTTTCCTGTCACGGGCGCTAGGCCTACCCACACAAGTCAGGTATCATTTGTATCGGGAGACTTGGGGAAACTCTGGGTGGAAGGAAATTTGTGGCTCCTCTCAGATTCCAGAACTTTCTGTCACCGAAATGTGAGGCAAACTTGTTATTTTAGCCAAATTTTGAGGTTTGCAAAGGATTCTGGGTAACAGAACCTGGTCAGAGCACCACAAGTCACCCCATCTTGGATTCCCCTTGGTCTCTAGTTTTCAAAAATTCACAGGTTTGGTAGGTTTCCCTTGGTTCCGGCTGAGCTAGAGGCCAAAATCTACAGGTAGGCACTTTGCAAAAAACACCTCTGTTTTCTTTAAAAAAAATGTGATGTGTCCACGTTGCTTTTTGGGGCGTTTCCTGTTGCGGGCGCTAGGCCTACCCACAGAAGTGAGGTATCATTTTTATCGGGAGACTTTCGGGGAACGCTGGGTGGAAGGAAATTTGTGGCTCCTCTCAGATTCCAGAACTTTCTGTCACCGAAATGTGAGGAAAACTTGTTTTTTTAGCCAAAATTTGAGGTTTGCAAAGGATTCTGGGTAACAGAACGTGGTCAGAGCACCACAAGTCACCCCATCTTGGATTCCCCTTGGTCTCTAGTTTTAAAAAATTCACAGGTTTGGTAGGTTTCCCTAGGTTCCGGCTGAGCTAGAGGCCAAAATCTACAGGTAGGCACTTTGCAAAAAACACCTCTGTTTTCTTTCAAAAAATGTGATGTGTCCACGTTGCGTTTTGGGGCGTTTCCTGTCGCGGGCGCTAGGCCTCCCCACACAAGTGAGGTATCATTTTTATCGGGAGACTTGGGGGAACGCTGGGTGGAAGGAAATTTGTGGCTCCTCTCAGATTCCAGAACTTTCTGTCACCGAAATGTGAGGCAAACTTGTTTTTTTAGCCTAATTTTGAGGTTTGCAAAGGATTCTGGGTAACAGAACCTGGTCAGAGCACCACAAGTCACCCCATCTTGGATTCCCCTTGGTCTCTAGTTTTCAAAAATTCACAGGTTTGGTAGGTTTCCGTAGGTGCCGGCTTAGATAGAGGCCAAAATCTACAGGTAGGCACTTTGCAAAAAACACCTCTGTTTTCTTTCAAAAAATGTGATGTGTCCACGTTGTGTTTTGGGGCGTTTCCTGTCACGGGCGCTAGGCCTACCCACACAAGTCAGGTATCATTTTTATCGGGAGACTTGGGGAAACGCTGGGTGGAAGGAAATTTGTGGCTCATCTCAGATTCCAGAACTTTCTGTCACCGAAATGTGAGGAAAACGTGTTTCTTTAGCCAAATTTTGAGGTTTGCAAAGGATTCTGGGTGACAGAACCTGGTCAGAGCCCCACAAGTCACCCCATCGTGGATTAACCTAGGTCTCTAGTTTTAAAGAATGCACAGGTTTGGTAGACTTCCCTAGGTGGCGGCTGAGGTAGAGGCCAAAATCTACAGGTAGGCACTTTGCAAAAAACACCTCTGTTTTCTTTAAAAAAATGTGATGTGTCCACGTTGTATTTTGGGGCGTTTCCTGTCTCGGGCGCTAGGCCTACCCACACAAGTGAGGTATCATTTTTATCGGGAGACTTGGGGGAACGCTGGATGGAAGGAAATTTGTGGCTCCTCTCAGATTCTAGAACTTTCTGTCACCGAAATGTGAGGAAAACTTGTTTTTTTAGCCAAATTTTGAGGTTTGCAAAGGATTCTGGGTAACAGAACCTGGTCAGAGCCCCACAAGTCACCCCATCTTGGATTCCCCTAGGTCTCTAGTTTTAAAGAATGCACAGGTTTGGCAGGTTTCCCTATGTGCCGGCTGAACTAGAGGCCAAAATCTACAGGTAGGCACTTTGCAAAAAACACCTCTGTTTTCTTACAAAAAATGTGATGTGTCCACGTTGCATTTTGGGCGTTTCCTGTCGCGGGCGCTAGGCCTCCCCACACAAGTGAGGTATCATTTTTATCGGGAGACTTGGGGGAACGCTGGGTGGATGGAAATTTGTGGCTCCTCTCAGATTCCATAACTTTCTGTCACCGAAATGTGAGGCAAACTTGTTTTTTTAGCCTAATGTTAAGGTTTGCAAAGGATTCTGGGTAACAGAACCTGGTCAGAGCACCACAAGTCACCCCATCTTGGATTCCCCTTGGTCTCTAGTTTTCAAAAATGCACAGGTTTGGTAGGTTTCCCTAGGTGCCGGCTTAGATAGAGGCCAAAATCTACAGGTAGGCACTTTGCAAAAAACACCTCTGTTTTCTTGCAAAAAATGTGATGTGTCCACGTTGTGTTTTGGGGCGTTTCCTGTCACGGGCGCTAGGCCTACCCACAGAAGTGAGGTATCATTTTTATCAGGAGACTTGGGGGAACGCTGGGTGGAAGGAAATTTGTGGCTCCTCTCAGATTCCAGAACTTTCTGTCACCGAAATGTGAGGCAAACTTGTTATTTTAGCCAAATTTTTAGGTTTGCAAAGGATTCTGGGTAACAGAACCTGGTCAGAGCACCACAAGTCACCCCATCTTGGATTCCCCTTGGTCTCTAGTTTTCAAAAATGTACAGGTTTGGTAGGTTTCCCTAGGTGCCGGCTGAGCTAGAGGCAAAAATCTACAGGTAGGCACTTTGCAAAAAACACCTCTGTTTTCTTTCAAAGAATGTGATGTGCCCATGTTGTGTTTTGGGGCGTTTGCTGTCACGGGCGCTAGGCCTACCCACAGAAGTGAGGTATCATTTTTATCGGGAGACTTTCGGGGAACGCTGGGTGGAAGGAAATTTGTGGCTCCTCTCAGATTCCAGAACTTTCTGTCACCGAAATGTGAGGAAAACTTGGTTTTTTAGCCAAAATTTGAGGTTTGCAAAGGATTCTGGGTAACAGAACGTGGTCAGAGCACCACAAGTCACCCCATCTTGGATTCCCCTTGGTCTCTAGTTTTAAAAAATTCACAGGTTTGGTAGGTTTCCCTAGGTTCCGGCTGAGCTAGAGGCCAAAATCTACAGGTAGGCACTTTGCAAAAAACACCTCTGTTTTCTTTAAAAAAATGTGATGTGTCCACGTTGCGTTTTGGGGCGTTTCCTGTCGCGGGCGCTAGGCCTCCCCACACAAGTGAGGTATCATTTTTATCGGGAGACTTGGGGGAACGCTGGGTGGAAGGAAATTTGTGGCTCCTCTCAGATTCCAGAACTTTCTGTCACCGAAATGTGAGGCAAACTTGTTTTTTTAGCCTAATTTTGAGGTTTGCAAAGGATTCTGGGTAACAGAACCTGGTCAGAGCACCACAAGTCACCCCATCTTGGATTCCCCTTGGTCTCTAGTTTTCAAAAATGCACAGGTTTGGTAGGTTTCCGTAGGTGCCGGCTTAGATAGAGGCCAAAATCTACAGGTAGGCACTTTGCAAAAAACACCTCTGTTTTCTTTCAAAAAAATTGATGTGTCCACGTTGAATTTTGGGGCGTTTCCTGCCTCGGGCGCTAGGCCTACCCACACAAGTGAGGTATCATTTTTATCGGGAGACTTGGGGGAACGCTGGGTGGAAGGAAATTTGTGGCTCCTCTCAGATTCTAGAACTTTCTGTCACCGAAATGTGAGGAAAACTTGTTTTTTTAGCCAAATGTTGAGGTTTGCAAAGGATTCTGGGTAACAGAACCTGGTCAGAGCCCCACAAGTCACCCCATCTTGGATTCCCCTAGGTTTCTAGTTTTAAAGAATGCACAGGTTTGGCAGGTTTCCCTATGTGCCGGCTGAACTAGAGGCCAAAATCTACAGGTAGGCACTTTGCAAAAAACACCTCTGTTTTCTTACCAAAAATGTGATGTGTCCACGTTGCGTTTTGGGGCGTTTCCTGTCGCGGGCGCTAGGCCTCCCACACAAGTGAGGTGTCATTTTTATCGGGAGACTTGGGGGAACGCTGGGTGGACGGAAATTTGTGGCTCCTCTCAGATTCCAGAACTTTCTGTCACCGAAATGTGAGGCAAACTTGTTTTTTTAGCCTAATTTTAAGGTTTGCAAAGGATTCTGGGTAACAGAACCTGGTCAGAGCACCACAAGTCACCCCATCTTGGATTCCCCTTGGTCTCTAGTTTTCAAAAATGTACAGGTTTGGTAGGTTTCCCTAGGTTCCGGCTGAGCTAGAGGCCAAAATCTACAGGTAGGCACTTTGCAAAAAACACCTCTGTTTTCTTTCAAAAAATTTGATGTGTCCACGTTGCGTTTTGGGGCGTTTCCTGTCGCGGGCGCTAGGCCTCCCCACACAAGTGAGGTATCATTTTTATCGGGAGACTTGGGGGAACGCTGGGTGGAAGGAAATTTGTGGCTCCTCTCAGATTCCAGAACTTTCTGTCACCGAAATGTGAGGCAAACTTGTTATTTTAGCCAAATTTTGAGGTTTACAAAGGATTCTGGGTAACAGAACCTGGTCAGAGCACCACAAGTCACCCCATCTTGGATTCCCCTTGGTCTCTAGTTTTCAAAAATGTACAGGTTTGGTAGGTTTCCCTAGGTGCCGGCTGAGCTAGAGGCAAAAATCTACAGGTAGGCACTTTGCAAAAAACACCTCTGTTTTCTTGCAAAAAATGTGATGTGTCCACGTTGTGTTTTGGGGCGTTTCCTGTCACGGGCGCTAGGCCTACCCACAGAAGTGAGGTATCATTTTTATCAGGAGACTTGGGGGAACGCTGGGTGGAAGGAAATTTGTGGCTCCTCTCAGATTCCAGAACTTTCTGTCACCGAAATGTGAGGCAAACTTGTTTTTTTAGCCAAATTTTGAGGTTTGCAAAGGATTCTGGGTAACAGAACCTGGTCAGAGCACCACAAGTCACCCCATCTTGGATTCCCCTTGGTCTCTAGTTTTAAAAAATTCACAGGTTTGGTAGGTTTCCCTAGGTTCCGGCTGAGCTAGAGGCCAAAATCTACAGGTAGGCACTTTGCAAAAAACACCTCTGTTTTCTTTAAAAAAATGTGATGTGTCCACGTTGCGTTTTGGGGCGTTTCCTGTCGCGGGCGCTAGGCCTCCCCACACAAGTGAGGTATCATTTTTATCGGGAGACTTGGGGGAACGCTGGGTGGAAGGAAATTTGTGGCTCCTCTCAGATTCCAGAACTTTCTGTCACCGAAATGTGAGGCAAACTTGTTTTTTTAGCCTAATTTTGAGGTTTGCAAAGGATTCTGGGTAACAGAACCTGGTCAGAGCACCACAAGTCACCCCATCTTGGATTCCCCTTGGTCTCTAGTTTTCAAAAATGCACAGGTTTGGTAGGTTTCCGTAGGTGCCGGCTTAGATAGAGGCCAAAATCTACAGGTAGGCACTTTGCAAAAAACACCTCTGTTTTCTTTCAAAAAATGTGATGTGTCCACGTTGAATTTTGGGGCGTTTCCTGCCTCGGGCGCTAGGCCTACCCACACAAGTGAGGTATCATTTTTATCGGGAGACTTGGGGGAACGCTGGATGGAAGGAAATTTGTGGCTCCTCTCAGATTCTAGAACTTTCTGTCACCGAAATGTGAGGAAAACTTGTTTTTTTAGCCAAATGTTGAGGTTTGCAAAGGATTCTGGGTAACAGAACCTGGTCAGAGCCCCACAAGTCACCCCATCTTGGATTCCCCTAGGTCTCTAGTTTTAAAGAATGCACAGGTTTGGCAGGTTTCCCTATGTGCCGGCTGAACTAGAGGCCAAAATCTACAGGTAGGCACTTTGCAAAAAACACCTCTGTTTTCTTACCAAAAATGTGATGTGTCCACGTTGCGTTTTGGGGCGTTTCCTGTCGCGGGCGCTAGGCCTCCCACACAAGTGAGGTGTCATTTTTATCGGGAGACTTGGGGGAACGCTGGGTGGACGGAAATTTGTGGCTCCTCTCAGATTCCAGAACTTTCTGTCACCGAAATGTGAGGCAAACTTGTTTTTTTAGCCTAATTTTAAGGTTTGCAAAGGATTCTGGGTAACAGAACCTGGTCAGAGCACCACAAGTCACCCCATCTTGGATTCCCCTTGGTCTCTAGTTTTAAAAAATGTACAGGTTTGGTAGGTTTCCCTAGGTGCCGGCTGAGCTAGAGGCAAAAATCTACAGGTAGGCACTTTGCAAAAAACACCTCTGTTTTCTTTCAAAAAATGTGATGTGTCCAAGTTGCGTTTTGGGGCGTTTCCTGTCGCGGGCGCTAGGCCTACCCACAGAAGTGAGGTATCATTTTTATCAGGAGACTTGGGGGAACGCTGGGTGGAAGGAAATTTGTGGCTCCTCTCAGATTCCAGAACTTTCTGTCACCGAAATGTGAGGCAAACTTGTTATTTTAGCCAAATTTTGAGGTTTGCAAAGGATTCTGGGTAACAGAACCTGGTCAGAGCACCACAAGTCACCCCATCTTGGATTCCCCTTGGTCTCTAGTTTTCAAAAATTCACAGGTTTGGTAGGTTTCCCTAGGTTCCGGCTGAGCTAGAGGCCAAAATCTACAGGTAGGCACTTTGCAAAAAACACCTCTGTTTTCTTTAAAAAAAATGTGATGTGTCCACGTTGCTTTTTGGGGCGTTTCCTGTTGCGGGCGCTAGGCCTACCCACAGAAGTGAGGTATCATTTTTATCGGGAGACTTTCGGGGAACGCTGGGTGGAAGGAAATTTGTGGCTCCTCTCAGATTCCAGAACTTTCTGTCACCGAAATGTGAGGAAAACTTGTTTTTTTAGCCAAAATTTGAGGTTTGCAAAGGATTCTGGGTAACAGAACGTGGTCAGAGCACCACAACTCACCCCATCTTGGATTCCCCTTGGTCTCTAGTTTTCAAAAATTCACAGGTTTGGTAGGTTTCCCTAGGTTCCGGCTGAGCTAGAGGCCAAAATCTACAGGTAGGCACTTTGCAAAAAACACCTCTGTTTTCTTTCAAAAAATTTGATGTGTCCACGTTGCGTTTTGGGGCGTTTCCTGTCGCGGGCGCTAGGCCTCCCCACACAAGTGAGGTATCATTTTTATCGGGAGACTTGGGGGAACGCTGGGTGGAAGGAAATTTGTGGCTCCTCTCAGATTCCAGAACTTTCTGTCACCGAAATGTGAGGCAAACTTGTTATTTTAGCCAAATTTTGAGGTTTACAAAGGATTCTGGGTAACAGAACCTGGTCAGAGCACCACAAGTCACCCCATCTTGGATTCCCCTTGGTCTCTAGTTTTCAAAAATGTACAGGTTTGGTAGGTTTCCCTAGGTGCCGGCTGAGCTAGAGGCAAAAATCTACAGGTAGGCACTTTGCAAAAAACACCTCTGTTTTCTTTCAAAAAATGTGATGTGTCCACGTTGCGTTTTGGGGCGTTTCCTGTCGCGGGCACTAGGCCTACCCACAGAAGTGAGGTATCATTTTGACCGGGAGACTTTCGGGGAACGCTGGGTGGAAGGAAATTTGTGGCTCCTCTCAGATTGCAGAACTTTCTGTCACCAAAATGTGAGGAAAACTTGTTTTTTTAGCCAAATTTTGAGGTTTGCAAAGGATTCTGGGTAACAGAACCTGGTTAGAGCACCACAAGTCACCCCATCTTGGATTCCCCTTGGTCTCTAGTTTTCAAAAATTCACAGGTTTGGTAGGTTTCCCTAGGTTCCGGCTGAGCTAGAGGCCAAAATCTACAGGTAGGCACTTTGCAAAAAAACACCTCTGTTTTCTTTAAAAAAATGTGATGTGTCCACGTTGCTTTTTGGGGCGTTTCCTGTTGCGGGCGCTAGGCCTACCCACAGAAGTGAGGTATCATTTTTATCAGGAGACTTGGGGGAACGCTGGGTGGAAGGAAATTTGTGGCTCCTCTCAGATTCCAGAACTTTCTGTCACCGAAATGTGAGGCAAACTTGTTTTTTTAGCCAAATTTTGAGGTTTGCAAAGGATTCTGGGTAACAGAACCTGGTCAGAGCACCACAAGTCACCCCATCTTGGATTCCCCTTGGTCTCTAGTTTTCAAAAATGTACAGGTTTGGTAGGTTTCCCTAGGTGCCGGCTGAGCTAGAGGCAAAAATCTACAGGTAGGCACTTTGCAAAAAACACCTCTGTTTTCTTGCAAAAAATGTGATGTGTC
Source organism: Pleurodeles waltl (assembly GCF_031143425.1). Taxonomy (NCBI): domain Eukaryota; kingdom Metazoa; phylum Chordata; class Amphibia; order Caudata; family Salamandridae; genus Pleurodeles; species Pleurodeles waltl. Next base: position 1,191,847,214 of record NC_090444.1, read on the forward strand.
CACGTTGTGTTTTGGGGCGTTTCCTGTCACGGGCGCTAGGCCTACCCACAGAAGTGAGGTATCATTTTTATCAGGAGACTTGGGGGAACGCTGGGTGGAAGGAAATTTGTGGCTCCTCTCAGATTCCAGAACTTTCTGTCACCGAAATGTGAGGCAAACTTGTTATTTTAGCCAAATTTTGAGGTTTGCAAAGGATTCTGGGTAACAGAACCTGGTCAGAGCACCACAAGTCACCCCATCTTGGATTCCCCTTGGTCTCTAGTTTTCAAAAATGCATATGTTTGGTAGGTTTCCTTAGGTGCCGGCTTAGATAGAGGCCAAAATCTACAGGTAGGCACTTTGCAAAAAACACCTCTGTTTTCTTGAAAAAAATGTGATGTGTCCACGTTGTGTTTTGGGGCGTTTCCTGTCACGGGCGCTAGGCCTACCCACAGAAGTGAGGTATCATTTTTATCAGGAGACTTGGGGGAATACTGGGTGGAAGGAAATGTGTGGCTCCTCTCAGATTCCAGAACTTTCTGTCACCGAAATGTGAGGAAAACTTGTTTTTTTAGCCAAATTTTGAGGTTTGCAAAGGATTCTGTGTAACAGAACCTGGTCAGAGCACCACAAGTCACCCCATCTTGGATTCCCCTTGGTCTCTAGTTTTCAAAAATGCACAGGTTTGGTAGGTTTCCCTATGTGCCGGCTGAGCTACAGGCAAAAATCTACAGGTAGGCACTTTGCAAAAAACACCTCTGTTTTCTTTCAAAGAATGTGATGTGCCCACGTTGTGTTTTGAGGCGTTTGCTGTCGCGGGCGCTAGGCCTACCCACAGAAGTGAGGTATCATTTTTATCGGGAGACTTTCGGGGAACGCTGGGTGGAAGGAAATTTGTGGCTCCTCTCAGATTCCAGAACTTTCTGTCACCGAAATGTGAGGAAAACTTGTTTTTTTAGCCAAATTTTGAGGTTTGCAAAGGATTCTGGGTAACAGAACCTGGTCAGAGCACCACAGGTCACCCCATCTTGGATTCCCCTTGGTCTCTAGTTTTCAAAAATTCACAGGTTTGGTAGGTTTCCCTAGGTTCCGGCTGAGCTAGAGGCCAAAATCTACAGGTAGGCACTTTGCAAAAAACACCTTTGTTTTCTTTCAAAAAATGTGATGTGTCCACGTTGCGTTTTGGGGCGTTTCCTGTCGCGGGCGCTAGGCCTACCCACACAAGTGAGGTATAATTTTTATCGGGAGACTTGGGGGAACGCTGGGTGGAAGGAAATTTGTGGCTCCTCTCAGATTCCAGAACTTTCTGTCACCGAAATGTGAGGCAAACTTGTTTTTTTAGCCAAATTTTGTGGTTTGCAAAAGATTCTGGGTAACAGAACCTGGTCAGAGCACCACAAGTCACCCCATCTTGGATTCCCCTTGGTCTCTAGTTTTCAAAAATGCACAGGTTTGGTAGGTTTCTCTAGGTGCCGGCTTAGCTAGAGGCCAAAATCTACATGTAGGCACTTTGCAAAAAACACCTCTGTTTTCTTTCAAAAAATGTGATGTGTCCACGTTGTGTTTTGGGGCGTTTCCTGTCACGGGCGCTAGGCCTACCCACAGAAGTGAGGTATCATTTTTATCGGGAGACTTGGGGGAATACTGGGTGGAAGGAAATTTGTGGCTCCTCTCAGATTCCATAATTTTCTGTCACCGAAATGTGAGGAAAACTTGTTTTTTTAGCCAAATTTTGAGGTTTGCAAAGGATTCTGGGTAACAGAACCTGGTCAGAGCCCCACAAGTCACCCCATCTTGGATTCCCCTAGGTCTCTAGTTTTCAAAAATGCACAGGTTTGGCAGGTTTCCCTATGTGCCGGCTGAGCTAGGGGCCAAAATCTACAGGTAGGCACTTTGCAAAAAACACCTCTGTTTTCTTGCAAAAAATGTGATGTGTCCACGTTGTGTTTTGGGGCGTTTCCTGTCACGGGCGCTAGGCCTACCCACAGAAGTGAGGTATCATTTTTATCAGGAGACTTGGGGGAACGCTGGGTGGAAGGAAATGTGTGGCTCCTCTCAGATTCCAGAATTTTCTGTCACCGAAATGTGAGGAAAACTGGTTTTTTTAGCCAAATTTTGAGGTTTGCAAAGGATTCTGGGTAACAGAACCTGGTCAGAGCCCCACAAGTCACCCCATCTTGGATTCCCCTAGGTCTCTAGTTTTAAAAAATGCACAGGTTTGGCAGGTTTCCCTATGTGCCGGCTGAGCTAGGGGCCAAAATCTACAGGTAGGCACTTTGCAAAAAACACCTCTGTTTTCTTGCAAAAAATGTGGTGTGTCCACGTTGTGTTTTGGGGCGTTTCCTGTCACGGGCTCTAGGCCTACCCACAGAAGTGAGGTATCATTTTTATCAGGAGACTTGGGGGAACGCTGGGTGGAAGGAAATTTGTGGCTCCTCTCAGATTCCAGAACTTTCTGTCACCGAAATGTGAGGCAAACTTGTTATTTTAGCCAAATTTTGAGGTTTGCAAAGGATTCTGGGTAACAGAACCTGGTCAGAGCACCACAAGTCACCCCATCTTGGATTCCCCTTGGTCTCTAGTTTTAAAAAATGCACAGGTTTGGTAGGTTTCCCTAGGTGCGGGCTGAGCTAGAGGCCAAAATCTACAGGTAGGCACTTTGCAAAAAACACCTCTGTTTTCTTTCAAAGAATGTGATGTGCCCACGTTGTGTTTTGGGGCGTTTGCTGTTGATAGAGCGGTCCGTACTAATAATTTTACCTGTGTTCGGACGCTCTTTAGGCCGATGAATCTTTTGACTAAGTGGGACTCTCTGTACTCTATATCGGTCAACTTCCTTTAATCAATAATTAATAACGAACATAAGCAATACCTTGATCAACATAACACTTGACAATTAATCCAGAATACATTTCGGCGAACCCTGACCTTTCAGTCAGGAATAACCACACCAGTTTATTCAAAGTTAATGAATTTATTTCCCTATATTAACAAAGCTAGCACAATATAGATGTGTCTCAACACCAAATGATAAACGTAAATGAACATTAATAGCTGTCCATAGCGGCGAAACAGGTGCAATCTATGTAGCATTTGAATCACAAGGCATTCGATAATAGCAATGCAAATCACTAATACGATAATCTGTAACGAACTAATTGCATACATTTAGTCAGCATAACAAGATCTCAAATTGCATCGTGCGACATATGGAATCCTCGTCTAACCTCAAATTAGCATCGGCATGTGGGGCTTCATGCGAAAACAATTTAGCAACATTAATTTAGAAAACTCCTAACTAGGGCTCTTATCAAAATCAGCAGTTGGTTACCTAAAAGAAACACAATGCAATTGTACAATTTCCTTTCATATTTACCAATTACGAACAGCATACAAGGAAGTCTTCGTCTCACAGGTACCGTTTCTCGATCAGCATGGGTACCGTTTCGATCAGCATGGGACGGGGCAAAGGGGCAGGGGTGGACGGGGCAATTGCCTCACAGCGGCAAGGTGAAACTATTACTTCATGCAAAGGGATAAATCAAAGTTAACGTCTCTAGGGCCAGAATCATTTAAAGTCTCTTTCTCTCGATTAGAGAAAGCATCAAAGTCTCTCAAAATGGCGTCGCAGCAAAGTGGGCTGGTAATGGCTGCAAAAAAGCTACCTTCTTCTCGTGCACCTGGTTTTTATAGACAACAGTTCAAATCCAGTAGGGTCTTCCATTGGAGGGTTCATAGGTTAGCTTCAAATTGTCCAATCAAAAACGACAGTTCTCAAGCTTTTACTTAAGCATACATTATCCTTGGAGATGGGTACGCAAGTTGCAACATTTTATACCAATTAGCTCACTTTCAGAGCCTCCATTGTCCGCACCTGCAAATCGACTTTGGAGTAAAGAGAAAATATGCCAGGCTGGCACGAAACCTTAAGATAAGCATGTGAACGGTTTCTGTGGAAAAGTACAGCTTCAAGCAAAAAATACACGTTTATTAGCACAGTGGAAAAATACGGGCATCTAAACCGTGAGACCAGGCAACTAGGCCAAAGCCTCCGCTAAAGTCATGCTAAGCTAAAACATTTCAAACAAGCAAATCGTAGCACACGTTTATGATTATGTCGGATTAGTGCAATTCTAGTACACCACGTTATATAAAGCACGCGTTTAAAGGTTGGCAAACTACTCTGAGGGCACATTTTGTCCCCGTACAATCTTTATTAATTCGGTTAAAGTCACACATGATTATTTCACACTACGTTTATGCGTTAATAAATCAAAACCTTCATTTTCTGCTTCATCAATCCCTCCTCTGATGACTACTTGTCATCACACCAAATCATGCCCACAAATTTTATTCCATTAAAATTCTGTCAGTTCTCTTTTCCTTTTAATTCCCCTAGTTTGCGCCTTGTATTCTTCTGCCATTCTTTTCATAATTTTCTCTTCTTTTCTTCTCTTAATTCTTTCCATAATCATTATTATTCCCCTTTTTATTCCCCAAATTCCAAATATGCAAATTATTACTATTAATATTCCCTCTATTATTTTCAGCAGTATTCCATTCCAAATTCCCCCAATCCAATGTCCCACTGAAGCAAGTCCTTTTCCAGCCTTCTCCCACACTCCTGGTTCTTTCAATTCCTTCAAATCTGCACTTTCTTTTGTTAAATTAGCAGGCATAGTTTTAATTTTCACACTATTGTCAGGAATATAGGTACAACAGTGTCGTGCACCAAGCATTTTGCAAACACCACCATCCTTTGCTAAAAGAATGTCTAAAGCAAGCCTATTTTGAAGAGTCATAGCTCTTTCCGCTGCAAGTTCAGCATCTATCAGGATTATAGCACCTGAAAACTTTGTCAACATGTTATCCACTATAGTAGACAACTTTCTTATTTTGATGGAATTCAACACAACTCCCAATGAAGGAATCATGGCTCCAAATATATCTCCTACCACAGCAGCTGCGGTCTCTCTTTTCTGGATACGATGGGATCCAGGTGTCTTTTGAATCATCGATAGGTCATCCAGTTGATAAACCTTTGGGAACTCTATACCCAAATAACATCTCCCCCACCATCCCTTTGGAAGACGATAATAGGCATTATACCCACAAATGTAATATACACCTGGAATGACAGGGTCAAGTCCGTTCATCATGAATGTCCATTTGGCCTTAAAGATAAACGTATGTTTACACTCACTCGCCCCTACAAAAATGTTGTCATAATAAGATTCACCACGATATATACAAAATTTCCCTACATGCCAAGCATCTAAAGCTATTTTCCCTTGTGTCTTTATTGCAGCAAAATCATAGTTATCTACTGAAGTCCTCTTATGTAGCTCTTTTTCTAATTTCGCCTTCATTTGTGCTCTTCTATCATCTGTGCAATCTAAAAAGCTTATTTCTACTGCAGAGAGCGAGCAGGTAAGATTTTCCCTATGAGCGTGAGCCGTTTCAAAAGGTTGCATTGGCTCGAAAAATTCCCTCATAATTTTAGCATCCCAATCTTTAGCAATCTGGTTTAGCTGCGCTATTATAGGAACATATGCAAAGGTAACATCATAATTTGAGTAAAAATACTGTATGTTAGTTTGACCATAAAACCTAGACATTACTATACTACATGTAATCCCGTATGTAAGAGGCATGTGGTGATAAGTCACCCCTTCCTTCACTGATGTCGGTATCTGTGTACACACATAACAATCTTTTGCATCCATTGTTTCAACATATTCTGTTAGCAAGCGATAGAAAACGTTATACGAAAGCTCTTTCTTATCGTGCAAGAGTCTCTCATCCAATGCTAGTCTTTTCAATGCGGTTAGTTCGGTGACAGTAACAGGAGCAAGAGTAGAAGCATCAATTCTCTCATTCTCAGTCTTACCATGTATTCCAAGCACAATTGCCATTATTATTAGTACACATGCAATTATCAAGCCTATACACACATATTTACAATATTTCTTTCTATTGTTTTGCGTCATGATCTGTATAGAATCAGAGAGCTAGAAGCACTTGTAAAAGAAACTATTTAGCAATTCAGTTACAAAGCTGAGCGAGCGCAATGTTCACACCGTCTTCTTCAAGAGGCCAGCCACTTATCGGTTAGCAGCATTTGTCTCAATTCGGCAATAACTCAGTCTTTATCGGTTTAGCAAATGTCTCATCCGGTTTAGCAATATGTCTCAGCTGGTTGTTTGTATCACGTTAGATTGTAGCAAGCAATATCATTTATCACCCTTTCAATCGACAGAGTCCATAAAACTTTTCTTTTCTATTGGTATCTCTTCCTCTTCTTCGTTCTCGATGCCTAGAGATACAAATTCGTCAGTCCAATCGTCATTGGCTACATATGCCCATTCAGGACCGGAATACCTCCTGTTCGGTATCCTTTTCCTTTTCAATTTTGCTTCTCTTTTTGATTCTGCTTCGCTGGTACTTTCCTCTTTTGTCAAGTCCTTTTCTTCACTTGAGGATTGTTCCACAACAGTCACTTCCTTTCTTTTCTCTTTCACTTTTGGCCTTTCTCCGTCGTTCAGACTTTCTTTAGCCCTTTCTTTTATTGGTGATATACTTAGTCTCCTCTTTGCACCGTGTCCATTTGATGGACCTGCGATCTTTTCTGAGGAAGCTTGAACTTTTTCGTTCTGTTCTGCCTTGTCCCCTCCTCCTGGGGAATCGATCACGTTCTCTTTTTCTTTTTCTGTACCGTCTGCTTCTGGGAAAGCCCTCCTCTGATCAGGCTCTCCTGCTTTTTCACCTCTTTCGAGCTCTTCGTCACCGTTACTTTCGTCAGGCTCTTTATCACTTTCAGCTGCTTCAGGTTCTTTATCACCTTCAGCTGCTTCAGGCTCTTTGCTACCCTCAGCTGCTTCAGGTTCTTTGTCACCTTCAGCTGCTTCGTCGCTGTCTGAAGTTTCTCCTTGGTCTTCCCCAAGCGAGTTGGTCTCTTCGTCCTCAGAGAATATCTCTTTCTCTCACGTTTCTGCCTGTTCGCTTTCAGTTCGGTTTTGTTCTGTCTCAGCACTCAGCACTGCTTTGTCAGGCACTGGTAGTTTCAGCGCTTCAACTTCCTCATCTGTGGGACACAACACCTTCTTTGTGTGACTGGCGTGAATCCAGTTGGGAACCCCCGCACACTTCACAGCGGTAGTTGTCGTCAGGATCACTTGGAAAGGGCCTTTCCAACGGGGTTCCAGACACGACTTTCTCACGTGCTTCTTTACCACGACCCAGTCACCTGCTTTCAGTGCGTGTCCTGGACCTTGGATCGGTGGCAAGGTGGTCGCTTCCACCTGGTGAGAGAAAGAGCGAACCACGTCAGCTAGACCCTTGCAGTAGTCTAACACCATATCATCTGTAATATTCAAAAGCGCGTTTGCGGGAACTGCAGGAAGTCTCATAGCCCTGCCCATGAGAATTTCGTGCGGAGACAATCCAGTCTTTCTATCAGGGGTGTTTCTCATTGACATTAGCACTAAAGGCAATGCGTCAGGCCATTTCAAATTTGTCGATGCACATATTTTCGCCATTCTTGATTTCAGTGTACCATTCATCTGCTCCACCAGTCCTGAGGCTTCAGGGCGATAGCTACAGTGCAGCTTTTGCTCAATGTTCAGCGCTTCGCAAAGTAACTTTATCACCTCGTTATTGAAGTGACTTCCCCTATCTGATTCTAAAGAGATCGGGAATCCGAAACGTGGTATTAACTCTCTCAACAATAGCTTTGCAACTGTAAGGCTGTCATTTCTACGTGTGGGGTATGCCTCAATCCAATGACTAAAAATGCACACAATCACCAACACGTATTTCAGACCCCCATGCACAGACATCTCAATGAAGTCCATCTGCATACGACTAAAAGGCCCGCTTGCCCTACCAATGTGGCTCGCGTTCACAACTGTTCCCTTTCCTGGGTTCATCTGCTGGCAAGTGACACATCGATGGCAAACTGCTTCTGCAGCTTGACGAAATCTGGGGTTAAACCAATCGGTTTTGAACAATCTTATCATGGCATCTCTCCCTAGGTGAGCTTGCCCATGATAGAACCGCGCAAGCTGTGATAAGAGACTTTTTGGCAAAACAAATTTTCCCTCATTTGAAACCCATAACTCATCTGGTCTCTTTATACATTGTGATTTAATCCAGGAATCTCTTTCATCCTCTCTGACGCTATTCTGTAATGCTTTTAATTCATCTATTGTGTCTACGACCTTCAGGGCAAATGCTTCAGATGGTTCGAGTTCTGGCTCACTTATCGAATTCCAATCATCCCTGAGTAATATACAGTTCAAGGCACAAAATCTTGCGACTTGATCCGCATATGCATTTCCCAGAGAAACATAGTCCTGTCCTTTCGTGTGAGCACTGCACTTTACCACTGCAACTTCGGCTGGCACTTGAATGGCGTGTAACAATTCCCTTATCCTCTCCCCGTTCTTCACTGGGGATCCTGAAGAAGTCAGGAAACCTCTCTGGGACCATAGTTGTCCAAAGTCATGCACAATCCCAAACCCGTATTGACTATCAGTGTAAATGGTGACTTTCATCAATGCAGACAGTTGACATGCTCTGGTAAGGGCTACAAGTTCTGCTACTTGTGCAGAATAGACTCCTTGAAGCCATCCCGCTTCCAAGACCCCTGTTACAGTACAGACAGCATATCCTGCTTTCAAAATCCCCATCCCGTCTCTTAGACATGACCCATCAACAAAAAGAATTTGGTCATTTTCATCAAGCTTAGTATCCTTAATGTCCGGTCGAGGTTTTGTGCAAAATTCAGTCACCTGAAGGCAGTCATGCTCGACGTCTTCAGCGTTCTCAATTTCGGCATTTTCTCCAGGGAGCAAGGTTGCTGGATTCAACGTAGTGCACCTTTTCAGCTGCACATTCGGTGAGCCCAGAATTATCGTTTCATACCTTGTGAGTCTTGCTCCAGTCATGTGCTGCGTTCGGGAGCGGGTCAAAAGTATCTCAACTGAGTGAGGGACCATGACTGTTACTGGGTGTCCCATCACTATTCCTTCACTCTGAGTGAGGCTGATACCAACTGCTGCTACGGCGCGCAGACACCCTGGGAGTGCTGCTGCGACCGGATCCAAAGTAGCTGAAAAATACGCTACTGGTCTGTTTACGCCACCATGGGCTTGGGTCAAGACAGACAAAGAACATGCATCACGTTCATGACAAAACAATGTGAAAGGCTTTGTGTAATCAGGCATACCTAAAGCTGGAGCCCTGCACATGCACTCTTTCAGTTCAACAAAAGCATCCATCTCATCTTCTTTCAACTCAATTTGATCCAAAGCATCCTTCTGGGTCAGTTTCAGTAGAGGCTTCGCTAGAGTCTAGAAGTTGGGAATCCACTGGCGACAATAACCCACCATTCCCAAAAACTTCCTCACCTCCCTCCTTGTCTTTGGTGGACTCATTTGAAGTACGCTTGTTATTCTTTCCTTCATTATTCTCCGTGACCCTTTCTCTATCTGGTGACCCAAGTATTTCACTTTCTTCTGACAAAACTGTAATTTGGAAGGAGACACCTTGTGTCCATTCCTTCCCAAATGGTTCAACAGAGCAATGGTATCGGCTGTGCAGCCACTTTCTGTCTTCGATGCAACCAGTAAGTCATCAATGTACTGTACTAGGGTTGACTCGAATGGCAATTCTAATGCTTCCAAATCTTTCTTTAGAATCTGATTGAAGATTGACGGTGACTCAGAAAACCCTTGAGGAATTCGACACCAACTGTACACTCTGTCTAGGAATTTGAAACAAAAGAGAAATTGGCTGTCCTCATGAAGAGGCACCGAGAAGAATGCTTGTGAAAAATCGATGACTGAGAACCACTCGGCATCGCAAGGGATCTGGAACATTATCACAGCTGGATTCGGTACTACTGGGCAACATTTGACTATGATGTCATTTATTTTCCTCAAGTCCTGCACGAGTCGGACCTTTCCACTCAGCTTTATTAGTCCCATTATTGGTGAATTACATGGACTGCTTAACACTTCCTTCAGTACCCCTTGTTTTACAAATTCGTCAATAAGTTGGGCAACTTTCATCAGGGTGTCTTGTGCCATGTGGTATTGTGGGGTCTGGGGAAAGATTGCATTGGGCTTTACAGTCACTTTCACTGGTTCCACTCCTTTCATCAATCCCACCTCTTTCCCTGTCATGTCCCACACTTCCTTTCCGACTGTCTCCCGTAATTCGGCTGGAATATCTTCTTCAGTCATCATCGGGAAAAGACAAATCAGAGGATACTCTTCATCTACAGTTTCCATCTCATCCCCCTCTACACTGTCCTCTTCTTCCCCATCACTGCTCGTCTGTATTGTTATTCCTTCGTTCGAACACATGATCGAACAACCCAATTTGCACAATAGGTCTCTCCCTAATAGTGCTATCGGGCTTGAGTCACATACCACAAACTGATGTACCCCTTGATAGTTACCGATGCTGACTGGTACCGGATCTGTTATTGGGTTCGTCAGATGTCTGTTTGCTACTCCCACCACTTGAACTGTCCTCCCTGAGAGTGGCAAATTTGGTACTTCACTGCTCTTAACAGTTGAACGTGTGGCTCCCGTGTCAACCAAGAATGAGACACGATGACCCATTACTCTTCCCTCTACGTACGGACCCTTTTGATCAACTTCCAAGGATGCTGCAAGCACACAATCTCCTTCTTCTTCTGAACTTTCACTCTCCCATACATTGTTTATTCCACTCTCACTGTGTAATGGGAACTGTTGTACGGTGCCATTTGTACTCATTACCTGACCCGAGACCTGTGGAGGAACCATCACTTGCTGCTGACTCATTGGTGCCAAGGGTATTTGCATTTGCTGATTAGGTACCGTGGGTAACTGCTGTTGCATTGGCTGCATTTGCGTCATCTGCATACGGGCATCTGCATCTGCTGCGGCTGCATAGGTTGTAATCCCTTCAATTTATTTATGGTCTGAAAATTTGAGTTTGGACCTCTCATTTTCGGTCCCCTCATTGTCTGAAGTGCATTGACATCATTGTTTTGCTGACCAACCCCTACACCTGCACCTTCCTGCACCACCATCGGGCACTCGCGTTTCCAATGACCGACAATTCCACACACGTGACACGGCATCACCTTCTTCATTGCCTGCACACCCGTCACAACAGTGTTCAAATCCGGACCATTATTCACAAAACCTCCTCTGCCTCTGCCTCTGGCCTGTGGCTGAAACGCCATGTTTCCCTGCAACTGCGGCTGCGGTTGCGGTACCTGCTGTTGGAACCCTTGCATCCCTTGCAAACCTTGCAGACCTGTCTGAGCTGCCTTAAGCTGCATCATCATCACCTTCTCTTTCAACTTTTTCTGTTTCACTTCAATTTCGTCGCTACAGTATTTCGCATAATTCAAGACTTCGTCAATCGGTTTAGACTGCCAGCAAATCAAATGCGACTTTATCATCTGACTTATCTCTGGCCTCAGCCCTTCCACAAACCTAAACACAAAATTAAGCATGTCCTTCGCCTCTATTGTTTCCGTGCCACTGTAGTTCTTAAACGCCTTCAACAACCTCTCATAGTAACTATGAATCGACTCTTTAACCTCTTGGGCCGTTCGATCGATCTTCTGCCAATCCACATTTTTCGCGGCTACCTTCGTCTTCAAATGCTCAATCACCTTATAGTACAGGCTCATCACCATAGGCGATGGTGCACCCGTCTCCCTGTCTCTCTCTGGTTCACTTGTCGGCCAACCTACAGCTCTTTTGCAATCCTCCCACAAATCTGCCGGAACCACAATCTCAAAGAGAGTGTTCAGGTCTTCCCAGAGACATTTTGCAAGCTTCACAAACCTGTCAGTCTGCTGATACCATTCAATGGGTTTCTCTCTCAGTTTGGGAAAATCATCCGTAAAAGACTGAATGTCGCTTCTGTGCCATGGTACATGTATTAATTTTCCCCCTGCTGTCTCCCTCATTGGTAACATGGTTACTGTCTCGCTGCTTTGTGGTCTTTTCTCATTATGCTCTGTAGCACTGTCCCTCCTCTTTTCCTTTCTCTTTACCCACCTGCTTTCCCACTTGTCTAAGCACCTCCACACTTGTGCACTCTGTAGCAGTTCTCTAAGGTGCGCCTTCAGGCCTGCTGACCTCATGTGTTCAAAATCTGTGGTCCCAAAATCCAACCTGTAGCTTCTGCTCAAGTGTTTCATCTTGTCTATGTCAACCCCGTTTCTGTCAGCTACTTCCTGCAAGCTTTTATGTACCTTGTTCACTTCCTTCGTAATCCTGGGACATAGATACCTCAGCTCTTCTTCCGTGTAGGACTCTAACCTATTCACACCCATAGTCCCTTCCACCAATTCTTGTGCTTCCATGTTCAGCCTCATCCTGTTCATATAATCTTCTCCCTTCCCACTGGCTGAGCTTTGTGTGGAATTCAGACTGTTGAACCACTGCGTCAGCTGTTGCGCATTCAACCCCATCAGCGTAGCATTCACATCGACTGCCATTGATGGTTGCGGCAACTTTTCAGTGTTCGATGTTAGAGGTATTATCAGTGGGGGACTCGACCTCACCAGTGTTGACTGAGCACATATGGGACTAAACTCCATCAAGGTCCCAGATCCATTTGGCTGAGCCGCTATCGGAGTTATCCCTGGAGTGTTTTCTATGCACCTTCTTTCTGTCCCATTCTGCAGCATTGTTCCCTGACCGCTCATACCTAAGTTAGGCTGACTATACAAAGGTACTGGTGGACCTACAGTAATGGGTAGTGATATCGCATCTGGGTTTTGTCCATTTCCCATATTCTGAGGCACGTTCATTCCCACACTATGGGTCATCATTGCCGGCATGCCCATCTGACTCCCCGTCATTTGAGCATGTGCGTTTCCCCCTTGTATCTGCTTTTGAGGCATCAAAAACTGAGTTGATTCAGCTTGTGCCAATGTCTGGTTGTGACCATTCTGTACTCCCCTTACGGTTTGTTCTAGAATCATTCCTCCACTGTTGTCACTGCTGTAGTACCCTGGCATCTGCGGCTGATAATTTTCTGCTGGTTTCAACATGGGCACATCTGGATATATTCTCCTAACCTGCGGTATCTGCGGGGTGAACAATAAACTCGGGTCCTTAGACCCCGATGACGCTCCTGAACTCTGGTTCTCACTGTTCTGTACCGGTGCCGGAGGGGCAGAACTGGTACCTGGACCTTGTCCATTCTCTGCATAAGGTGGTGGACGGTCGTTCAGTAATTGCATTATTAGCTCCTCATCCTCCAACTCCTCTTCTCTTCTCAATTTTTCCTCGTCCTCTCTATCCTTGGAACACCTTCTGTTTGTCTTACAGGTAGCTTTCTTACCTGTCTCCTCTTCTTCCTTAGTAATTGCGGGAAACAATTTTATCCCCTGCAATACATCTGACCTCCACACCTTCTGTGCATTATCCCACCTAGCATCCGCTAGTGTCTTTTCTACCTTTCTCATCCTGGTCTCAAACTTCTTCTGCTGTTGCTGTCTGGCCATTAGTTCCCAAATCGCTAGAGCCTCAAACTGGGCTGGCCTTGGAGGCACCTTCATGTCGTACATCGTGAATCTCAAATTCTCTAGGATCCTTATATTGAATGTCCCATGTATCGGGAACGCTACGCTCCCATGTTTCTCTGTCAGTTTGTGCCATTGCTTTAGCCAAAGACACGGAGCTACCCCCTTCTCTTCCATTACAATGTAAGCTGGTGTGCCTTCGGGCGGCGTTTCCTCTCCTACGCTCGCTTTAATGTAAGATTCCCCCTTCATCGCACTCCTGAATGCTTTAAAGAATTTCATTTTCTCGTCTTTTATTTCACAAAGTTTGTAATCAATAGGTGACTTTAATTCCCGGAATACTCTTCGCTTGCCTTTCCCCTTCCAATCGAGTCCCACGGACTGCGTCCAATCCGTGCGCGACCCTTCTCTGCAACCAACCTATCCCAGCGCGGCTCCTAGTGACGTCACACTCACACACACTGCGGCTGACAAAGCCTCGCGGCTAGTCTTCCTTCACTCAGCTCCTCTCGTAACAACCTTTGCATGTATCGCGAGCTACCAAAAAATAAAACAGATCTGTCGGTTTACTACAGGAAGGGTAACACAATCGCTTCAGGACCTTAGGGACTTTTCACTAGCCTCGGCAGTTATTCCGTCTTTCTCGGTCCCCACGTTCGCAAGCGAATCTGACCCGCAGACCTACTCTCAACTTGTCAATGATCTATTCTAGTGCACTTAGAATCTTGTCAAAGCCCGAAGTCGAAGTTTCTTTCACTCCCTAACACACGTACCGACTCGTTGACCACGCCCGATCAACCTACTAAACCGCCCAGACCACAACATAGATCAACATACTCCGGAGTCTCTTGACCTCGCAGGGCCCGTCTCAACAACAACAACCACGTGGACCTTTTTATGCACAAAGCGCCACACGCACATGAAGTTCAACGACTTCCCTACTCTCACCCTCGGGGTCGCACCTCCGCTATTTCTATGAAGTTCGACGACTTCTCTACTTCTACACTCGGAGTCGCACCTCCGCTATCTTCTAAAAGAAAAATCCTCGCAACCTTTTCACATACCCTGCGGCAATAAGCTGTGCAAGCGCAAAACCCTAACTTCACTCATACCATCACTAGTACCGCCAACGCTGATTCCACACCTCCATTCTCTCCATTCGCAAGCTCCGAGATCCCGGGAAAGTCGCGGTGGACCTAGCCCATCATCATTCTGTCAATCTATTTTATCCAAGAAAAATCTAATTCAACTTCTCAAGTGGGGTCTCAAAATGCGTAACCGTTAATTCAACACCATGGCCCATATTTATACTTTTTGACGCTAAACTGCGCTAACGCAGTTTAGCGTCAAAAAATTTAGCGCCGTCTAACGCCATTCTGAAGCGCCATGCGGGCGCCGTATTTATGGAATGGTGTTAGCCGGCGCTAGCAGACCGGCGCTGCCTGGTGTGCGTGGAAAAAAACCACGTAGACCAGGCAGCGCCGGCGTAGGGGGAAAATGGCGTTAGGGCGTCTTAAAATGGGGCAAGTCAGGTTGAGGCAAAAAAATCGCCTCAACCCGATTTGCGCCATTATTTTCGACGCCCAGACGCCATTTAAATGACTCCTGTCTTAGTAAAGACAGGAGTCATGCCCCCTTGCCCAATGGCCTTGCCCAGGGGACTTATGTCCCCTGGGCATGGTCATTGGGCATAGTGGCATGTAGGGGGGCACAAATAAGGCCCCCCTATGCCACCCAAAAAAAAATTAAAAATATAAAAAATTATACTTACCTGAACTTACCTGAATGTCCCTGGGGTGGGTCCCTCCATCCTTGGGTGTCCTCCTGGGGTGGGCAGGGGTGGCAGGGGGGGTCCCTGGGGGCAGGGGAGGGCACCTGTGGGCTCATTTTGAGCCCACAGGCCCCTTAACGCCTACCCTGACCCAGGCGTTAAATAGTGGCGCAAATGCGGGGTTTTTTGACCCGCCACCTCCCGGGCGTGACTTTTGCCCGGGAGTATAAATACGACGCATTTGCGTCGCCGTCATTTTTTTAGACGGGAACGCCTTCCTTGCATCTCATTAACGCAAGGAAGGCGTTCACGCAAAAAAATGACGCTATTTGCCCATATTTTGGCGCTAGACGCGTCTAACGCCAAAGTATAAATATGGCGTTAGTTTTGCGCTGAATTTGCGTCGAAAAAAACGACGCTAATTCGGCGCAAACTGAGTATAAATACGGGCCTATGTACTTTAAGAGTACAGGGTCCCAAAAGACGAAACCATCCTCTGCTACCATCTACTGATAGAGCGGTCCGTACTAATAATTTTACCTGTGTTCGGACGCTCTTTAGGCCGATGAATCTTTTGACTAAGTGGGACTCTCTGTACTCTATATCGGTCAACTTCCTTTAATCAATAATTAATAACGAACATAAGCAATACCTTGATCAACATAACACTTGACAATTAATCCAGAATACATTTTGGCGAACCCTGACCTTTCAGTCAGGAATAACCACACCAGTTTATTCAAAGTTAATGAATTTATTTCCCTATATTAACAAAGCTAGCACAATATAGATGTGTCTCAACACCAAATGATAAACGTAAATGAACATTAATAGCTGTCCATAGCGGCGAAACAGGTGCAATCTATGTAGCATTTGAATCACAAGGCATTCGATAATAGCAATGCAAATCACTAATACGATAATCTGTAACGAACTAATTGCATACATTTAGTCAGCATAACAAGATCTCAAATTGCATCGTGCGACATATGGAATCCTCGTCTAACCTCAAATTAGCATCGGCATGTGGGGCTTCATGCGAAAACAATTTAGCAACATTAATTTAGAAAACTCCTAACTAGGGCTCTTATCAAAATCAGCAGTTGGTTACCTAAAAGAAACACAATGCAATTGTACAATTTCCTTTCATATTTACCAATTACGAACAGCATACAAGGAAGTCTTCGTCTCACAGGTACCGTTTCTCGATCAGCATGGGTACCGTTTCGATCAGCATGGGACGGGGCAAAGGGGCAGGGGTGGACGGGGCAATTGCCTCACAGTGGCAAGGTGAAACTATTACTTCATGCAAAGGGATAAATCAAAGTTAAAGTCTCTAGGGCCAGAATCATTTAAAGTCTCTTTCTCTCGATTAGAGAAAGCATCAAAGTCTCTCAAAATGGCGTCGCAGCAAAGTGGGCCATAATAGCTACGAAGTCTGCAAAATGGCGGGTATCGAGCTGGTAATGGCTGCAAAAAAGCTACCTTCTTCTCGTGCACCTGGTTTTTATAGACAACAGTTCAAATCCAGTAGGGTCTTCCATTGGAGGGTTCATAGGTTAGCTTCAAATTGTCCAATCAAAAACGACAGTTCTCAAGCTTTTACTTAAGCATACATTATCCTTGGAGATGGGTACGCAAGTTGCAACATTTTATACCAATTAGCTCACTTTCAGAGCCTCCATTGTCCGCACCTGCAAATCGACCTTGGAGTAAAGAGAAAATATGCCAGGCTGGCACGAAACCTTAAGATAAGCATGTGAACGGTTTCTGTGGAAAAGTACAGCTTCAAGCAAAAAATACACGTTTATTAGCACAGTGGAAAAATACGGGCATCTAAACCGTGAGACCAGGCAACTAGGCCAAAGCCTCCGCTAAAGTCATGCTAAGCTAAAACATTTCAAACAAGCAAATCGTAGCACACGTTTATGATTATGTCGGATTAGTGCAATTCTAGTACACCACGTTATATAAAGCACGCGTATAAAGGTTGGCAAACTACTCTGAGGGCACATTTTGTCCCCGTACAATCTTTATTAATTCGGTTAAAGTCACACATGATTATTTCACACTACGTTTATGCGTCAATAAATCAAAACCTTCATTTTCTGCTTCATCACTGTCACGGGCGTTAGGCCTACCCACAGAAATGAGGTATCATTTTTATCGGGAGACTTTCGGGGAACGCTGGGTGGAAGGATATTTGTGGCTCCTCTCAGATTCCAGAACTTTCTGTCACCGAAATGTGAGGAAAACTTGTTTTTTTAGCCAAATTTTGAGGTTTGCAAAGGATTCTGGGTAACAGAACCTGGTCAGAGCACCACAAGTCACCCCATCTTGGATTCCCCTTGGTCACTAGTTTTCAAAAATTCACAGGTTTGGTAGGTTTCCCTAGGTTCCGGCTGAGCTAGAGGCCAAAATCTACAGGTAGGCACTTTGCAAAAAACACCTCTGTTTTCTTTAAAAAAATGTGATGTGTCCACGTTGCGTTTTGGGGCGTTTCCTGTCGCGGGCGCTAGGCCTACCCACACAAGTGAGGTATCATTGTTATCGGGAGACTTGGGGGAACGCTGAGTGGAAGGAAATTTGTGGCTCCTCCCAGATTCCAGAACTTTCTGTCACCGAAATGTGAGGAAAATGTGTTTTTTAGCCAAATGTTGAAGTTTGCAAAGGATTCTGGGTAACAGAACCTGGTCAGAGGCCCACAAGTCACCCCATAGTGGATTCCCCTAGGTCTCTAGTTTTCAAAAATGCGCAGGTTTGGTAGGTTTCCCCAGGTGCCGGCTGAGGTAGAGGCCAAAATCTACAGGTAGGCACTTTGCAAAAAACACCTCTGTTTTCTTTAAAAAAATGTGATGTGTCCACGTTGTGTTTTGGGGCGTTTCCTGTCACGGGCGCTAGGCCTACCCACACAAGTCAGGTATCATTTTTATCGGGAGACTTGGGGAAACGCTGGGTTGAAGGAAATTTGTGGCTCATCTCAGATTCCAGAATTTTCTGTCACCGAAATGTGAGGAAAACGTGTTTCTTGAGCCAAATTTTGAGGTTTGCAAAGGATTCTGGGTGACAGAACCTGGTCAGAGCCCCACAAGTCACCCCATCGTGGATTCCCCTAGGTCTCTAGTTTTAAAAAATGCACAGGTTTGGTAGACTTCCCTAAGTGGTGGCTGAGGTAGAGGCCAAAATCTACAGGTAGGCACTTTGCAAAAAACACCTCTGTTTTCTTTAAAAAAATTTGATGTGTCCACGTTGTATTTTGGGGCGTTTCCTGTCTCGGGCGCTAGGCCTACCCACACAAGTGAGGTATCATTTTTATCGGGAGACTTGGGGGAACGCTGGGTGGAAGGAAATTTGTGGCTCCTCTCAGATTCTAGAACTTTCTGTCACCGAAATGTGAGGAAAACTTGTTTTTTTAGCCAAATTTTGAGGTTTGCAAAGGATTCTGGGTAACAGAACCTGGTCAAAGCCCCACAAGTCACCCCATCGTGGATTCCCCTAGGTCTCTAGTTTTAAAAAATACACAGGTTTGGCAGGTTTCCCTATGTGCCGGCTGAACTAGAGGCCAAAATCTACAGGTAGGCACTTTGCAAAAAACACCTCTGTTTTCTTACAAAAAATGTGATGTGTCCACGTTGTGTTTTGGGGCATTTCCTGTCACGGGCGCTAGGCCTACCCACAGAAGTGAGGTATCATTTTTATCAGGAGACTTTGGGGGAACGCTGGGTGGAAGGAAATTTGTGGCTCCTCTCAGATTTCAGAACTTTCTGTCACCGAAATGTGAGGAAAATGTGTTTTCTAGCCAAATGTTGAGGTTTGCAAAGGATTCTGTATAACAGAACCTGGTCAGAGCACCACAAGTCACCCCATCTTGGATTCCCCTTGGTCTCTAGTTTTCAAAAATGTACAGGGTTGGTAGGTTTCCCTAGGTTCCGGCTGAGCTAGGGCCAAAATCTACAGGTAGGCACTTTGCAAAAAACACCTCTGTTTTCTTGCAAAAAATGTGATGTGTCCACGTTGTGTTTTGGGGCGTTTCCTGTCACGGGCGCTAGGCCTACCCACAGAAGTGAGGTATCATTTTTATCAGGAGACTTGGGGGAACGCTGGGTGGAAGGAAATGTGTGGCTCCTCTCAGATTCCAGAACTTTCTGTCACCGAAATGTGAGGAAAACTTGTTTTTCTAGCCAAATTTTGAGGTTTGCAAAGGATTCTGGGTAACAGAACCTGGTCAGAGCACCACAAGTCACCCCATCTTGGATTCCCCTTGGTCACTAGTTTTCAAAAATTCACAGGTTTGGTAGGTTTCCCTAGGTTCCGGCTGAGCTAGAGGCCAAAATCTACAGGTAGGCACTTTGCAAAAAACACCTCTGTTTTCTTTAAAAAAATGTGATGTGTCCACGTTGCGTTTTGGGGCGTTTCCTGTCGCGGGCGCTAGGCCTACCCACACAAGTGAGGTATCATTGTTATCGGGAGACTTGGGGGAACGCTGAGTGGAAGGAAATTTGTGGCTCCTCCCAGATTCCAGAACTTTCTGTCACCGAAATGTGAGGAAAATGTGTTTTTTAGCCAAATGTTGAAGTTTGCAAAGGATTCTGGGTAACAGAACCTGGTCAGAGGCCCACAAGTCACCCCATAGTGGATTCCCCTAGGTCTCTAGTTTTCAAAAATGCGCAGGTTTGGTAGGTTTCCCCAGGTGCCGGCTGAGGTAGAGGCCAAAATCTACAGGTAGGCACTTTGCAAAAAACACCTCTGTTTTCTTTAAAAAAATGTGATGTGTCCACGTTGTGTTTTGGGGCGTTTCCTGTCACGGGCGCTAGGCCTACCCACACAAGTCAGGTATCATTTTTATCGGGAGACTTGGGGAAACGCTGGGTTGAAGGAAATTTGTGGCTCATCTCAGATTCCAGAATTTTCTGTCACCGAAATGTGAGGAAAACGTGTTTCTTGAGCCAAATTTTGAGGTTTGCAAAGGATTCTGGGTGACAGAACCTGGTCAGAGCCCCACAAGTCACCCCATCGTGGATTCCCCTAGGTCTCTAGTTTTAAAAAATGCACAGGTTTGGTAGACTTCCCTAAGTGGTGGCTGAGGTAGAGGCCAAAATCTACAGGTAGGCACTTTGCAAAAAACACCTCTGTTTTCTTTAAAAAAATTTGATGTGTCCACGTTGTATTTTGGGGCGTTTCCTGTCTCGGGCGCTAGGCCTACTCACACAAGTGAGGTATCATTTTTATCGGGAGACTTGGGGGAACGCTGGGTGGAAGGAAATTTGTGGCTCCTCTCAGATTCTAGAACTTTCTGTCACCGAAATGTGAGGAAAACTTGTTTTTTTAGCCAAATTTTGAGGTTTGCAAAGGATTCTGGGTAACAGAACCTGGTCAAAGCCCCACAAGTCACCCCATCGTGGATTCCCCTAGGTCTCTAGTTTTAAAAAATACACAGGTTTGGCAGGTTTCCCTATGTGCCGGCTGAACTAGAGGCCAAAATCTACAGGTAGGCACTTTGCAAAAAACACCTCTGTTTTCTTACAAAAAATGTGATGTGTCCACGTTGTGTTTTGGGGCATTTCCTGTCACGGGCGCTAGGCCTACCCACAGAAGTGAGGTATCATTTTTATCAGGAGACTTTGGGGGAACGCTGGGTGGAAGGAAATTTGTGGCTCCTCTCAGATTTCAGAACTTTCTGTCACCGAAATGTGAGGAAAATGTGTTTTCTAGCCAAATGTTGAGGTTTGCAAAGGATTCTGTATAACAGAACCTGGTCAGAGCACCACAAGTCACCCCATCTTGGATTCCCCTTGGTCTCTAGTTTTCAAAAATGTACAGGGTTGGTAGGTTTCCCTAGGTTCCGGCTGAGCTAGAGGCCAAAATCTACAGGTAGGCACTTTGCAAAAAACACCTCTGTTTTCTTGCAAAAAATGTGATGTGTCCACGTTGTGTTTTGGGGCGTTTCCTGTCACGGGCGCTAGGCCTACCCACAGAAGTGAGGTATCATTTTTATCAGGAGACTTGGGGGAACGCTGGGTGGAAGGAAATGTGTGGCTCCTCTCAGATTCCAGAACTTTCTGTCACCGAAATGTGAGGAAAACTTGTTTTTCTAGCCAAATTTTGAGGTTTGCAAAGGATTCTGGGTAACAGAACCTGGTCAGAGCACCACAAGTCACCCCATCTTGGATTCCCCTTGGTCTCTAGTTTTCAAAAATGCACAGGTTTGGTAGGTTTCCCTAGGTGCCGGCTGAGCTAGAGGCCAAAATCTACAGGTAGGCACTTTGCAAAAAACACCTCTGTTTTCTTTCAAAGAATGTGATGTGCCCATGTTGTGTTTTGGGGCGTTTGCTGTCACGGGCGCTAGGCCTACCCACAGAAGTGAGGTATCATTTTTATCGGGAGACTTTCGGGGAACGCTGGGTGGAAGGAAATTTGTGGCTCCTCTCAGATTCCAGAACTTTCTGTCACCGAAATGTGAGGCAAACTTGTTTTTTTAGCCAAATTTTGAGGTTTGCAAAGGATTCTGGGTAACAGACCCTGGTCAGAGCACCACAAGTCACCCCATCTTGGATTCCGCTTGGTCTCTAGTTTTCAAAAATGCACAGGTTTGGTAGGTTTCCCTAGGTGCCGGCTGAGCTAGAGGCCAAAATCTACAGGTAGGCACTTTGCAAAAAACACCTCTGTTTTCTTTCAAAGAATGTGATGTGCCCACATTGTGTTTTGGGGCGTTTGCTGTCACGGGCGCTAGGCCTACCCACAGAAGTGAGGTATCATTTTTATCGGGAGACTTTCGGGGAACGCTGGGTGGAAGGAAATTTGTGGCTCCTCTCAGATTCCAGAACTTTCTGTCACCGAAATGTGAGGAAAACTTGTTTTTTTAGCCAAATTTTGAGGTTTGCAAAGGATTCTGGGTAACAGAACCTGGTCAGAGCCCCACAAGTCACCCCATCTTGGATTCCCCTAGGTCTCTAGTTTTCAAAAATGCACAGGTTTGGCTGGCTTCCCTAGGTGCCGGCTGAGCTAGGGGCCAAAATCTACAGGTAGGCACTTTGCAAAAAACACCTCTGTTTTCTTGCAAAAAATGTGATGTGTCCACGTTGTGTTTTGGGGCGTTTCCTGTCACGGGCGCTAGGCCTACCCACAGAAGTGAGGTATCATTTTTATCAGGAGACTTAAGGGAACGCTGGGTGGAAGGAAATTTGTGGCTCCTCTCAGATTCCAGAACTTTCTGTCACCGAAATGTGAGGCAAACTTGTTATTTTAGCCAAATTTTGAGGTTTGCAAAGGATTCTGGGTAACAGAACCTGGTCAGAGCACCACAAGTCACCCCATCTTGGATTCCCCTTGGTCTCTAGTTTTCAAAAATTCACAGGTTTGGTAGGTTTCCCTAGGTTCCGGCTGAGCTAGAGGCCAAAATCTACAGGTAGGCACTTTGCAAAAAACACCTCTGTTTTCTTTAAAAAAAATGTGATGTGTCCACGTTGCGTTTTGGGGTGTTTCCTGTCGCGGGCGCTAGGCCTACCCACACAAGTGAGGTATCATTGTTATCGGGAGACTTTGGGGAACGCTGAGTGGAAGGAAATTTGTGACTCCTCTCAGATTCCAGAACTTTCTGTCACCGAAATGTGAGGAAAATGTGTTTTTTAGCTAAATGTTGAGGTTTGCAAAGGATTCTGGGTAACAGAACCTGGTCAGAGTACCACAAGTCACCCCATCTTGGATTCCCCTTGGTCTCTAGTTTTCAAAAATTCACAGGTTTGGTATGTTTCCCTAGGTTCCGGCTGAGCTAGAGGCCAAAATCTACAGGTAGGCACTTTGCAAAAAACACCTCTGTTTTCTTTAAAAAAATGTGATGTGTCCACGTTGCGTTTTGGGGCGTTTGCTGTCGCAGGCGCTAGGCCTACCCACACAAGTGAGGTATCATTATTATCGGGACAGTTGGGGGAACGCTGGTTGGAAGGAAATTTGTGGCTCCTCTCAGATTCCAGAACTTTCTGTCACCGAAATGTGAGGTAAACTTGTTTTTTTAGCCTAATTTTGAGGTTTGCAAAGGATTCTGGGTAACAGAACCTGGTCAGAGCACCACAAGTCACCCCATCTTGGATTCCCCTTGGTCTCTAGTTTTCAAAAATGCACAGGTTTGGTAGGTTTCCCTAGGTTCCGGCTGAGCTAGAGGCCAAAATCTACAGGTAGGCACTTTGCAAAAAACACCTCTGTTTTCTTTCAAAAAATGTGATGTGTCCACGTTGCGTTTTGGGGCGTTTCCTGACGCGGGCGCTAGGCCTACCCACACAAGTGAGGTATCATTTTTATCGGGAGACTTGGGGGAACGCTGAGTGGAAGGAAATTTGTGGCTCCTCTCAGATTCCAGAACTTTCTGTCACCGAAATGTGAGGAAAATGTGTTTTTTAGCCAAATGTTGAGGTTTGCAAAGGATTCTGGGTAACAGAACCTGGTCAGAGCACCACAAGTCACCCCATCTTGGATTCCCCTTGGTCTCTAGTTTTCAAAAATTCACAGGTTTGGTAGGTTTCCCTCGGTTCCGGCTGAGCTAGAGGCCAAAATCTACAGGTAGGCACTTTGCAAAAAACACCTCTGTTTTCTTTCAAAAAATGTGATGTGTCCACGTTGCGTTTTGGGGCGTTTGCTGTCGCAGGCGCTAGGCCTACCCACACAAGTGAGGTATCATTTTTATCGGGAGACTTGGGGGAACGCTGGTTGGAAGGAAATTTGTGGCTCCTCTCAGATTCCAGAACTTTCTGTCACCGAAATGTGAGGAAAACTTGTTTTTTTAGCCAAATTCTGAGGTTTGCAAAGGATTCTGGGTAACAGAACCTGGTCAGAGCCCCACAAGTCACCCCGTCTTGGATTCCCCTAGGTCTCTAGTTTTAAAAAATGCACAGGTTTGGCAGGTTTCCCTAGGTGCCGGCTGAGCTAGGGGCCAAAATCTACAGGTAGGCACTTAGCAAAAAACACCTCTGTTTTCTTTCAAAAAATGTGATGTGTCCACGTTGCGTTTTGGGGCGTTTGCTGTCGCAGGCGCTAGGCCTACCCACACAAGTGAGGTATCATTTTTATCGGGAGACTTGGGGGAACGCTGGTTGGAAGGAAATTTGTGGCTCCTCTCAGATTCCAGAACTTTCTGTCACCGAAATGTGAGGCAAACTTGTTATTTTAGCCAAATTTTGAGGTTTGCAAAGGATTCTGGGTAACAGAACCTGGTCAGAGCACCACAAGTCACCCCATCATGAATTCACCTTGGTCTCTAGTTTTAAAAAATGCACAGGTTTGGTAGGTTTCCCTAGGTGCCGGCTGAGCTAGAGGCCAAAATCTACAGGTAGGCACTTTGCAAAAAACACCTCTGTTTTCTTTCAAAGAATGTGATGTACCCACTTTGTGTTTTGGGGCGTTTGCTGTCACGGGCTCTAGGCCTGCCCACAGAAGTGAGGTATCATTTTTATCGGGAGACTTTCGGGGAACGCTGGGTGGAAGGAAATTTGTGGCTCCTCTCAGATTCCAGAACTTTCTGTCACCGAAATGTGAGGAAAACTTGTTTTTTTAGCCAAATTTTGAGGTTTGCAAAGGATTCTGGGTAACAGAACCTGGTCAGAGCCCCACAAGTCACCCCATCTTGGATTCCCCTAGGTCTCTAGTTTTCAAAAATGCACAGGTTTGGCAGGTTTCCCTAGTGCCGGCTGAGCTAGGGGCCAAAATCTACAGGTAGGCACTTTGCAAAAAACACCTCTGTTTTCTTGCAAAAAATGTGATGTGTCCACGTTGTGTTTTGGGGCGTTTCTTGTCACGGGCGCTAGGCCTACCCACAGAAGTGAGGTATCATTTTTATCAGGAGACTTAAGGGAACGCTGGGTGGAAGGAAATTTGTGGCTCCTCTCAGATTCCAGAACTTTCTGTCATCGAAATGTGAGGCAAACTTGTTATTTTAGCCAAATTTTGAGGTTTGCAAAGGATTCTGGGTAACAGAACCTGGTCAGAGCACCACAAGTCACCCCATCTTGGATTCCCCTTGGTCTCTAGTTTTCAAAAATTCACAGGTTTGGTAGGTTTCCCTAGGTTCCGGCTGAGCTACAGGCCAAAATCTACAGGTAGGCACTTTGCAAAAAACACCTCTGTTTTCTTTAAAAAAAATGTGATGTGTCCACGTTGCGTTTTGGGGTGTTTCCTGTCGCGGGCGCTAGGCCTACCCACACAAGTGAGGTATCATTGTTATCGGGAGACTTTGGGGAACGCTGAGTGGAAGGAAATTTGTGACTCCTCTCAGATTCCAGAACTTTCTGTCACCGAAATGTGAGGAAAATGTGTTTTTTAGCTAAATGTTGAGGTTTGCAAAGGATTCTGGGTAACAGAACCTGGTCAGAGTACCACAAGTCACCCCATCTTGGATTCCCCTTGGTCTCTAGTTTTCAAAAATTCACAGGTTTGGTAGGTTTCCCTAGGTTCCGGCTGAGCTAGAGGCCAAAATCTACAGGTAGGCACTTTGCAAAAAACACCTCTGTTTTCTTTAAAAAAATGTGATGTGTCCACGTTGCGTTTTGGGGCGTTTGCTGTCGCAGGCGCTAGGCCTACCCACACAAGTGAGGTATCATTATTATCGGGAGAGTTGGGTGAACGCTGGTTGGAAGGAAATTTGTGGCTCCTCTCAGATTCCAGAACTTTCTGTCACCGAAATGTGAGGCAAACTTGTTTTTTTAGCCTAATTTTGAGGTTTGCAAAGGATTCTGGGTAACAGAACCTGGTCAGAGCACCACAAGTCACCCCATCTTGGATTCCCCTTGGTCTCTAGTTTTCAAAAATGCACAGGTTTGGTAGGTTTCCCTAGGTTCCGGCTGAGCTAGAGGCCAAAATCTACAGGTAGGCACTTTGCAAAAAACACCTCTGTTTTCTTTCAAAAAATGTGATGTGTCCACGTTGCGTTTTGGGGCGTTTCCTGACGCGGGCGCTAGGCCTACCCACACAAGTGAGGTATCATGTTTATCGGGAGACTTGGGGGAACGCTGAGTGAAAGGAAATTTGTGGCTCCTCTCAGATTCCAGAACTTTCTGTCACCGAAATGTGAGGAAAATGTGTTTTTTAGCCAAATGTTGAGGTTTGCAAAGGATTCTGGGTAACAGAACCTGGTCAGAGCACCACAAGTCACCCCATCTTGGATTCCCCTTGGTCTCTAGTTTTCAAAAATTCACAGGTTTGGTAGGTTTCCCTAGGTTCCGGCTGAGCTAGAGGCCAAAATCTACAGGTAGGCACTTTGCAAAAAACACCTCTGTTTTCTTTCAAAGAATGTGATGTACCCACTTTGTGTTTTGGGGCGTTTGCTGTCACGGGCTCTAGGCCTACCCACAGAAGTGAGGTATCATTTTTATCGGGAGACTTTCGGGGAACGCTGGGTGGAAGGAAATTTGTGGCTCCTCTCAGATTCCAGAACTTTCTGTCACCGAAATGTGAGGAAAACTTGTTTTTTTAGCCAAATTTTGAGGTTTGCAAAGGATTCTGGGTAACAGAACCTGGTCAGAGCCCCACAAGTCACCCCATCTTGGATTCCCCTAGGTCTCTAGTTTTCAAAAATGCACAGATTTGGCAGGTTTCCCTAGGTGCCGGCTGAGCTAGGGGCCAAAATCTACAGGTAGGCACTTTGCAAAAAACACCTCTGTTTTCTTGCAAAAAATGTGATGTGTCCACGTTGTGTTTTGGGGCGTTTCCTGTCACGGGCGCTAGGCCTACCCACAGAAGTGAGGTATCATTTTTATCAGGAGACTTAAGGGAACGCTGGGTGGAAGGAAATTTGTGGCTCCTCTCAGATTCCAGAACTTTCTGTCACCGAAATGTGAGGCAAACTTGTTATTTTAGCCAAATTTTGAGGTTTGCAAAGGATTCTGGGTAACAGAACCTGGTCAGAGCACCACAAGTCACCCCATCTTGGATTCCCCTTGGTCTCTAGTTTTCAAAAATTCACAGGTTTGGTAGGTTTCCCTAGGTTCCGGCTGAGCTAGAGGCCAAAATCTACAGGTAGGCACTTTGCAAAAAACACCTCTGTTTTCTTTAAAAAAAATGTGATGTGTCCACGTTGCGTTTTGGGGTGTTTCCTGTCGCGGGCGCTAGGCCTACCCACACAAGTGAGGTATCATTGTTATCGGGAGACTTTGGGGAACGCTGAGTGGAAGGAAATTTGTGACTCCTCTCAGATTCCAGAACTTTCTGTCACCGAAATGTGAGGAAAATGTGTTTTTTAGCTAAATGTTGAGGTTTGCAAAGGATTCTGGGTAACAGAACCTGGTCAGAGTACCACAAGTCACCCCATCTTGGATTCCCCTTGGTCTCTAGTTTTCAAAAATTCACAGGTTTGGTAGGTTTCCCTAGGTTCCGGCTGAGCTAGAGGCCAAAATCTACAGGTAGGCACTTTGCAAAAAACACCTCTGTTTTCTTTTAAAAAATGTGATGTGTCCACGTTGCGTTTTGGGGCGTTTGCTGTCGCAGGCGCTAGGCCTACCCACACAAGTGAGGTATCATTATTATCGGGAGAGTTGGGGGAACGCTGGTTGGAAGGAAATTTGTGGCTCCTCTCAGATTCCAGAACTTTCTGTCACCGAAATGTGAGGCAAACTTGTTTTTTTAGCCTAATTTTGAGGTTTGCAAAGGATTCTGGGTAACAGAACCTGGTCAGAGCCCCACAAGTCACCCCATCTTGGATTCCCCTAGGTCTCTAGTTTTCAAAAATGCACAGATTTGGCAGGTTTCCCTAGGTGCCGGCTGAGCTAGGGGCCAAAATCTACAGGTAGGCACTTTGCAAAAAACACCTCTGTTTTCTTGCAAAAAATGTGATGTGTCCACGTTGTGTTTTGGGGCGTTTCCTGTCACGGGCGCTAGGCCTACCCACAGAAGTGAGGTATCATTTTTATCAGGAGACTTAAGGGAACGCTGGGTGGAAGGAAATTTGTGGCTCCTCTCAGATTCCAGAACTTTCTGTCACCGAAATGTGAGGCAAACTTGTTATTTTAGCCAAATTTTGAGGTTTGCAAAGGATTCTGGGTAACAGAACCTGGTCAGAGCACCACAAGTCACCCCATCTTGGATTCCCCTTGGTCTCTAGTTTTCAAAAATTCACAGGTTTGGTAGGTTTCCCTAGGTTCCGGCTGAGCTAGAGGCCAAAATCTACAGGTAGGCACTTTGCAAAAAACACCTCTGTTTTCTTTAAAAAAAATGTGATGTGTCCACGTTGCGTTTTGGGGTGTTTCCTGTCGCGGGCGCTAGGCCTACCCACACAAGTGAGGTATCATTGTTATCGGGAGACTTTGGGGAACGCTGAGTGGAAGGAAATTTGTGACTCCTCTCAGATTCCAGAACTTTCTGTCACCGAAATGTGAGGAAAATGTGTTTTTTAGCTAAATGTTGAGGTTTGCAAAGGATTCTGGGTAACAGAACCTGGTCAGAGTACCACAAGTCACCCCATCTTGGATTCCCCTTGGTCTCTAGTTTTCAAAAATTCACAGGTTTGGTAGGTTTCCCTAGGTTCCGGCTGAGCTAGAGGCCAAAATCTACAGGTAGGCACTTTGCAAAAAACACCTCTGTTTTCTTTTAAAAAATGTGATGTGTCCACGTTGCGTTTTGGGGCGTTTGCTGTCGCAGGCGCTAGGCCTACCCACACAAGTGAGGTATCATTATTATCGGGAGAGTTGGGGGAACGCTGGTTGGAAGGAAATTTGTGGCTCCTCTCAGATTCCAGAACTTTCTGTCACCGAAATGTGAGGCAAACTTGTTTTTTTAGCCTAATTTTGAGGTTTGCAAAGGATTCTGGGTAACAGAACCTGGTCAGAGCACCACAAGTCACCCCATCTTGGATTCCCCTTGGTCTCTAGTTTTCAAAAATGCACAGGTTTGGTAGGTTTCCCTAGGTTCCGGCTGAGCTAGAGGCCAAAATCTACAGGTAGGCACTTTGCAAAAAACACCTCTGTTTTCTTTCAAAAAATGTCATGTGTCCACGTTGCGTTTTGGGGCGTTTCCTGACGCGGGCGCTAGGCCTACCCACACAAGTGAGGTATCATTTTTATCGGGAGACTTGGGGGAACGCTGAGTGGAAGGAAATTTGTGGCTCCTCTCAGATTCCAGAACTTTCTGTCACCGAAATGTGAGGAAAATGTGTTTTTTAGCCAAATGTTGAGGTTTGCAAAGGATTCTGGGTAACAGAACCTGGTCAGAGCACCACAAGTCACCCCATCTTGGATTCCCCTTGGTCTCTAGTTTTCAAAAATTCACAGGTTTGGTAGGTTTCCCTAGGTTCCGGCTGAGCTAGAGGCCAAAATCTACAGGTAGGCACTTTGCAAAAAACACCTCTGTTTTCTTTCAAAAAATGTGATGTGTCCACGTTGCGTTTTGGGGCGTTTGCTGTCGCAGGCGCTAGGCCTACCCACACAAGTGAGGTATCATTTTTATCGGGAGACTTGGGGGAACGCTGGTTGGAAGGAAATTTGTGGCTCCTCTCAGATTCCAGAACTTTCTGTCACCGAAATGTGAGGAAAACTTGTTTTTTTAGCCAAATTCTGAGGTTTGCAAAGGATTCTGGGTAACAGAACCTGGTCAGAGCCCCACAAGTCACCCCGTCTTGGATTCCCCTAGGTCTCTAGTTTTCAAAAATGCACAGGTTTGGCAGGTTTCCCTAGGTGCCGGCTGAGCTAGGGGCCAAAATCTACAGGTAGGCACTTTGCAAAAAACACCTCTGTTTTCTTTCAAAAAATGTGATGTGTCCACGTTGCGTTTTGGGGCGTTTGCTGTCGCAGGCGCTAGGCCTACCCACACAAGTGAGGTATAATTTTTATCGGGAGACTTGGGGGAACGCTGGTTGGAAGGAAATTTGTGGCTCCTCTCAGATTCCAGAATTTTCTGTCACCGAAATGTGAGGCAAACTTGTTATTTTAGCCAAATTTTGAGGTTTGCAAAGGATTCTGGGTAACAGAACCTGGTCAGAGCACCACAAGTCACCCCATCATGAATTCACCTTGGTCTCTAGTTTTAAAAAATGCAC
Source organism: Pleurodeles waltl (assembly GCF_031143425.1). Lineage (NCBI taxonomy): Eukaryota > Metazoa > Chordata > Amphibia > Caudata > Salamandridae > Pleurodeles > Pleurodeles waltl. The sequence continues at coordinate 1,191,877,520 of NC_090444.1, forward strand.
AGGTTTGGTAGGTTTCCCTAGGTGCCGGCTGAGCTAGAGGCCAAAATCTACAGGTAGGCACTTTGCAAAAAACACCTCTGTTTTCTTTCAAAAAATGTGATGTGTCCACGTTGCGTTTTGGGGCGTTTCCTGACGCGGGCGCTAGGCCTACCCACACAAGTGAGGTATCATGTTTATCGGGAGACTTGGGGGAACGCTGAGTGAAAGGAAATTTGTGGCTCCTCTCAGATTCCAGAACTTTCTGTCACCGAAATGTGAGGAAAATGTGTTTTTTAGCCAAATGTTGAGGTTTGCAAAGGATTCTGTGTAACAGAACCTGGTCAGAGCACCACAAGTCACCCCATCTTGGATTCCCCTTGGTCTCTAGTTTTAAAAAATGCACAGGTTTGGTAGGTTTCCCTAGGTGCCGGCTGAGCTAGAGGCCAAAATCTACAGGTAGGCACTTTGCAAAAAACACCTCTGTTTTCTTTCAAAGAATGTGATGTACCCACTTTGTGTTTTGGGGCGTTTGCTGTCACGGGCTCTAGGCCTCCCCACAGAAGTGAGGTATCATTTTTATCGGGAGACTTTCGGGGAACGCTGGGTGGAAGGAAATTTGTGGCTCCTCTCAGATTCCAGAACTTTCTGTCACCGAAATGTGAGGAAAACTTGTTTTTTTAGCCACATTTTGAGGTTTGCAAAGGATTCTGGGTAACAGAACCTGGTCAGAGCACCACAAGTCACCCCATCTTGGATTCCCCTTGGTCACTAGTTTTAAAAAATTCACAGGTTTGGTAGGTTTCCCTAGGTTCCGGCTGAGCTAGAGGCCAAAATCTACAGGTAGGCACTTTGCAAAAAACACCTCTGTTTTCTTTAAAAAAAATGTGATGTGTCCACGTTGCGTTTTGGGGCGTTTCCTGTCGCGGGCGCTAGGCCTACCCACACAAGTGAGGTATCATTGTTATCGGGAGACTTGGGGGAACGCTGAGTGGAAGGAAATTTGTGGCTCCTCTCAGATTCCAGAACTTTCTGTCACCGAAATGTGAGGAAAATGTGTTTTTTAGCCAAATGTTGAGGTTTGCAAAGGATTCTGGGTAACAGAACCTGGTCAGAGCCCCACAAGTCACCCCATCGTGGATTCCCCTAGGTCTCTAGTTTTAAAAAATGCACAGGTTTGGTAGGTTTCCCTAGGTGCCGGCTGAGCTAGAGGCCAAAATCTACAGGTAGGCACTTTGCAAAAAACACCTCTGTTTTCTTTCAAAAAATGTGATGTGTCCACGTTGCGTTTTGGGGCGTTTCCTGACGCGGGCGCTAGGCCTACCCACACAAGTGAGGTATCATGTTTATCGGGAGACTTGGGGGAACGCTGAGTGAAAGGAAATTTGTGGCTCCTCTCAGATTCCAGAACTTTCTGTCACCGAAATGTGAGGAAAATGTGTTTTTTAGCCAAATGTTGAGGTTTGCAAAGGATTCTGGGTAACAGAACCTGGTCAGAGCACCACAAGTCACCCCATCTTGGATTCCCCTTGGTCTCTAGTTTTCAAAAATTCACAGGTTTGGTAGGTTTCCCTAGGTTCCGGCTGAGCTAGAGGCCAAAATCTACAGGTAGGCACTTTGCAAAAAACACCTCTGTTTTCTTTCAAAGAATGTGATGTACCCACTTTGTGTTTTGGGGCGTTTGCTGTCACGGGCTCTAGGCCTACCCACAGAAGTGAGGTATCATTTTTATCGGGAGACTTTCGGGGAACGCTGGGTGGAAGGAAATTTGTGGCTCCTCTCAGATTCCAGAACTTTCTGTCACCGAAATGTGAGGAAAACTTGTTTTTTTAGCCAAATTTTGAGGTTTGCAAAGGATTCTGGGTAACAGAACCTGGTCAGAGCCCCACAAGTCACCCCATCTTGGATTCCCCTAGGTCTCTAGTTTTCAAAAATGCACAGGTTTGGCAGGTTTCCCTAGGTGCCGGCTGAGCTAGGGGCCAAAATCTACAGGTAGGCACTTTGCAAAAAACACCTCTGTTTTCTTGCAAAAAATGTGATGTGTCCACGTTGTGTTTTGGGGCGTTTCCTGTCACGGGCGCTAGGCCTACCCACAGAAGTGAGGTATCATTTTTATCAGGAGACTTAAGGGAACGCTGGGTGGAAGGAAATTTGTGGCTCCTCTCAGATTCCAGAACTTTCTGTCACCGAAATGTGAGGCAAACTTGTTATTTTAGCCAAATTTTGAGGTTTGCAAAGGATTCTGGGTAACAGAACCTGGTCAGAGCACCACAAGTCACCCCATCTTGGATTCCCCTTGGTCTCTAGTTTTCAAAAATTCACAGGTTTGGTAGGTTTCCCTAGGTTCCGGCTGAGCTAGAGGCCAAAATCTACAGGTAGGCACTTTGCAAAAAACACCTCTGTTTTCTTTAAAAAAAATGTGATGTGTCCACGTTGCGTTTTGGGGTGTTTCCTGTCGCGGGCGCTAGGCCTACCCACACAAGTGAGGTATCATTGTTATCGGGAGACTTTGGGGAACGCTGAGTGGAAGGAAATTCGTGACTCCTCTCAGATTCCAGAACTTTCTGTCACCGAAATGTGAGGAAAATGTGTTTTTTAGCTAAATGTTGAGGTTTGCAAAGGATTCTGGGTAACAGAACCTGGTCAGAGTACCACAAGTCACCCCATCTTGGATTCCCCTTGGTCTCTAGTTTTCAAAAATTCACAGGTTTGGTAGGTTTCCCTAGGTTCCGGCTGAGCTAGAGGCCAAAATCTACAGGTAGGCACTTTGCAAAAAACACCTCTGTTTTCTTTTAAAAAATGTGATGTGTCCACGTTGCGTTTTGGGGCGTTTGCTGTCGCAGGCGCTAGGCCTACCCACACAAGTGAGGTATCATTATTATCGGGAGAGTTGGGGGAACGCTGGTTGGAAGGAAATTTGTGGCTCCTCTCAGATTCCAGAACTTTCTGTCACCGAAATGTGAGGCAAACTTGTTTTTTTAGCCTAATTTTGAGGTTTGCAAAGGATTCTGGGTAACAGAACCTGGTCAGAGCACCACAAGTCACCCCATCTTGGATTCCCCTTGGTCTCTAGTTTTCAAAAATGCACAGGTTTGGTAGGTTTCCCTAGGTTCCGGCTGAGCTAGAGGCCAAAATCTACAGGTAGGCACTTTGCAAAAAACACCTCTGTTTTCTTTCAAAAAATGTGATGTGTCCACGTTGCGTTTTGGGGCGTTTCCTGACGCGGGCGCTAGGCCTACCCACACAAGTGAGGTATCATTTTTATCGGGAGACTTGGGGGAACGCTGAGTGGAAGGAAATTTGTGGCTCCTCTCAGATTCCAGAACTTTCTGTCACCGAAATGTGAGGAAAATGTGTTTTTTAGCCAAATGTTGAGGTTTGCAAAGGATTCTGGGTAACAGAACCTGGTCAGAGCACCACAAGTCACCCCATCTTGGATTCCCCTTGGTCTCTAGTTTTCAAAAATTCACAGGTTTGGTAGGTTTCCCTAGGTTCCGGCTGAGCTAGAGGCCAAAATCTACAGGTAGGCACTTTGCAAAAAACACCTCTGTTTTCTTTCAAAAAATGTGATGTGTCCACGTTGCGTTTTGGGGCGTTTGCTGTCGCAGGCGCTAGGCCTACCCACACAAGTGAGGTATCATTTTTATCGGGAGACTTGGGGGAACGCTGGTTGGAAGGAATTTTGTGGCTCCTCTCAGATTCCAGAACTTTCTGTCACCGAAATGTGAGGAAAACTTGTTTGTTTAGCCAAATTCTGAGGTTTGCAAAGGATTCTGGGTAACAGAACCTGGTCAGAGCCCCACAAGTCACCCCGTCTTGGATTCCCCTAGGTCTCTAGTTTTCAAAAATGCACAGGTTTGGCAGGTTTCCCTAGGTGCCGGCTGAGCTAGGGGCCAAAATCTACAGGTAGGCACTTTGCAAAAAACACCTCTGTTTTCTTTCAAAAAATGTGATGTGTCCACGTTGCGTTTTGGGGCGTTTGCTGTCGCAGGCGCTAGGCCTACCCACACAAGTGAGGTATCATTTTTATCGGGAGACTTGGGGGAACGCTGGTTGGAAGGAAATTTGTGGCTCCTCTCAGATTCCAGAACTTTCTGTCACCGAAATGTGAGGCAAACTTGTTATTTTAGCCAAATTTTGAGGTTTGCAAAGGATTCTGGGTAACAGAACCTGGTCAGAGCACCACAAGTCACCCCATCATGAATTCACCTTGGTCTCTAGTTTTAAAAAATGCACAGGTTTGGTAGGTTTCCCTAGGTGCCGGCTGAGCTAGAGGCCAAAATCTACAGGTAGGCACTTTGCAAAAAACACCTCTGTTTTCTTTCAAAGAATGTGATGTACCCACTTTGTGTTTTGGGGCGTTTGCTGTCACGGGCTCTAGGCCTCCCCACAGAAGTGAGGTATCATTTTTATCGGGAGACTTTCGTGGAACGCTAGGTGGAAGGAAATTTGTGGCTCCTCTCAGATTCCAGAACTTTCTGTCACCGAAATGTGAGGAAAACTTGTTTTTTTAGCCACATTTTGAGGTTTGCAAAGGATTCTGGGTAACAGAACCTGGTCAGAGCACCACAAGTCACCCCATCTTGGATTCCCCTTGGTCACTAGTTTTCAAAAATTCACAGGTTTGGTAGGTTTCCCTAGGTTCCGGCTGAGCTAGAGGCCAAAATCTACAGGTAGGCACTTTGCAAAAAACACCTCTGTTTTCTTTAAAAAAAATGTGATGTGTCCACGTTGCGTTTTGGGGCGTTTCCTGTCGCGGGCGCTAGGCCTACCCACACAAGTGAGGTATCATTGTTATCGGGAGACTTGGGGGAACGCTGAGTGGAAGGAAATTTGTGGCTCCTCTCAGATTCCAGAACTTTCTGTCACCGAAATGTGAGGAAAATGTGTTTTTTAGCCAAATGTTGAGGTTTGCAAAGGATTCTGGGTAACAGAACCTGGTCAGAGCCCCACAAGTCACCCCATCTTGGATTCCCCTAGGTCTCTAGTTTTCAAAAATGCACAGGTTTGGCAGGTTTCCCTATGTGCCGGCTGAGCTAGGGGCCAAAATCTACAGGTAGGCTCTTTGCAAAAAAACACCTCTGTTTTCTTGCAAAAAATGTGTTGTGTCCACGTTGTGTTTTGGGGCGTTTCCTGTCACGGGCGCTAGGCCTACCCACAGAAGTGAGGTATCATTTTTATCAGGAGACTTGGGGGAACGCTGGGTGGAAGGAAATTTGTGGCTCCTCTCAGATTCCAGAACTTTCTGTCACCGAAATGTGAGGAAAACTTGTTTTTTTAGCCACATTTTGAGGTTTGCAAAGGATTCTGGGTAACAGAACCTGGTCAGAGCACCACAAGTCACCCCATCTTGGATTCCCCTTGGTCTCTAGTTTTCAAAAATTCACAGGTTTGGTAGGTTTCCGTATGTGCCGGCTGAGCTAGGGGCCAAAATCTACAGGTAGGCACTTTGCAAAAAACACCTCTGTTTTCTTGCAAAAAATGTGATGTGTCCACGTTGTGTTTTGGGGCGTTTCCTGTTACGGGCGCTAGGCCTACCCACAGAAGTGAGGTATCATTTTTATCAGGAGACTTGGGGGAACGCTGGGTGAAAGGAAATTTGTGGCTCCTCTCAGATTCCAGAACTTTCTGTCACCGAAATGTGAGGCAAACTTGTTATTTTAGCCAAATTTTGAGGTTTGCAAAGGATTCTGGGTAACAGAACCTGGTCAGAGTACCACAAGTCACCCCATCTTGAATTCACCTTGGTCTCTAGTTTTCAAAAATGCACAGGTTTGGTAGGTTTCCCTAGGAGTCGGCTGAGCTAGAGGCCAAAATCTACAGGTAGGCACTTTGCAAAAAACACCTCTGTTTTCTTTCAAAGAATGTGATGTGCCCACGTTGTGTTTTGGGGCGTTTCCTGTCACGGGCTCTAGGCCTACCCACAGAAGTGAGGTATCATTTTTATTGGGAGACTTTGGGGGAACGCTGGGTGGAAGGAAATTTGTGGCTCCTCTCAGATTCCAGAAATTTCTGTCACCGAAATGTGAGGAAAATGTGTTTTTTAGCCAAATGTTGAGGTTTGCAAAGGATTCTGGGTAACAGAACCTGGTCAGAGGCCCACAAGTCACCCCATAGTGGATTGCCCTAGGTCTCTAGTTTTCAAAAATGCGCAGGTTTGGTAGGTTTCCCTAGGTGCCGGCTGAGGTAGAGGCCAAAATCTACAGGTAGGCACTTTGCAAAAAACACCTCTGTTTTCTTTCAAAAAATGTGATGTGTCCACGTTGTGTTTTGGGGCGTTTCCTGTCACGGGCGCTAGGCCTACCCACACAAGTCAGGTATCATTTTTATCGGGAGACTTGGGGAAACGCTGGGTGGATGGAAATTTGTGGCTCATCTCAGATTCCAGAACTTTCTGTCACCGAAATGTGAGGAAAACGTGTTTCTTTAGCCAAATTTTGAGGTTTGCAAAGGATTCTGGGTGACAGAACCTGGTCAGAGCCCCACAAGTCACCCCATCGTGGATTCCCCTAGGTCTCTAGTTTTAAAAAATGCACAGGTTTGGTAGGCTTCCCTAGGTGGCGGCTGAGGTAGAGGCCAAAATCTACAGGTAGGCACTTTGCAAAAAACACCTCTGTTTTCTTTCAAAAAATGTGATGTGTCCACGTTGTATTTTGGGGTGTTTCCTGTCACGGGCGCTAGGCCTACCCACACAAGTGAGGTATCATTTTTATCGGGAGACTTGGGGGAACGCTGGGTGGAAGGAAATTTGTGGCTCCTCTCAGATTCTAGAACTTTCTGTCACCGAAATATGAGGAAAACTTGTTTTTTTAGCCTAATTTTGAGGTTTGCAAAGGATTCTGGGTAACAGAACCTGGTCAGAGCCCCACAAGTCACCCCATCTTGGATTCCCCTAGGTCTCTAGTTTAAAAAAATGCACAGGTTTGGCAGGTTTCCCTATGTGCCGGCTGAACTAGAGGCCAAAATCTACAGGTAGGCACTTTGCAAAAAACACCTCTGTTTTCTTACAAAAAATGTGATGTGTCCACGTTGTGTTTTGGGGCGTTTCCTGTCACGGGCGCTACGCCTACCCACAGAAGTGAGGTATCATATTTATCGGGAGACTTGGGGGAACGCTGGGTGGAAGGAAATTTGTGGCTCCTCTCAGATTCCAGAACTTTCTGTCACCTAAATGTGAGGCAAACTTGTTTTTTTAGCCTAATTTTGAGGTTTGCAAAGGATTCTGGGTAACAGAACCTGGTCAGAGCCCCACAAGTCACCCCATCTTGGATTCCCCTAGATCTCTAGTTTTCAAAAATTCACAGGTTTGGCAGGTTTCCCTATGTGCCGGCAGAGCTAGGGGCCAAAATCTACAGGTAGGCACTTTGCAAAAAACACCTCTGTTTTCTTGCAAAAAATGTGATGTGTCCACGTTGTGTTTTGGGGCGTTTCCTGTCACGGGCGCTAGGCCTACCCACAGAAGTGAGGTATCATTTTTATCAGGAGACTTGGGGGAACGCTGGGTGGAAGGAAATTTGTGGCTCCTCTCAGATTCCAGAACTTTCTGTCACCGAAATGTGAGGCAAACTTGTTATTTTAGCCAAATTTTGAGGTTTGCAAAGGATTCTGGGTAACAGAACCTGGTCAGAGCACCACAAGTCACCCCATCTTGAATTCACCTTGGTCTCTAGTTTTCAAAAATGCACAGGTTTGGTAGGTTTCCCTAGGTGCCGGCTGAGCTAGAGTCCAAAATCTACAGGTAGGCACTTTGCAAAAAACACCTCTGTTTTCTTTCAAAGAATGTGATGTGCCCACGTTGTGTTTTGGGGCGTTTCCTGTCACGGGCTCTAGGCCTACCCACACAAGTGAGGTATCATTTTTATCGGGAGACTTTGGGGGAACGCTGGGTGGAAGGAAATTTGTGGCTCCTCTCAGATTCCAGAACTTTCTGTCACCGAAATGTGAGGAAAATGTGTTTTTTAGCCAAATGTTGAGGTTTGCAAAGGATTCTGGGTAACAGAACCTGGTCAGAGCCCCACAAGTCACCCCATCTTGGATTCCCCTAGATCTCTAGTTTTCAAAAATTCACAGGTTTGGCAGGTTTCCCTATGTGCCGGCAGAGCTAGGGGCCAAAATCTACAGGTAGGCACTTTGCAAAAAACACCTCTGTTTTCTTGCAAAGAATGTGATGTGCCCACGTTGTGTTTTGGGGCGTTTCCTGTCACGGGCTCTAGGCCTACCCACACAAGTGAGGTATCATTTTTATCGGGAGACTTTGGGGGAACGCTGGGTGGAAGGAAATTTGTGGCTCCTCTCAGATTCCAGAACTTTCTGTCACCGAAATGTGAGGAAAATGTGTTTTTTAGCCAAATGTTGAGGTTTGCAAAGGATTCTGGGTAACAGAACCTGGTCAGAGCCCCACAAGTCACCCCATCTTGGATTCCCCTAGATCTCTAGTTTTCAAAAATTCACAGGTTTGGCAGGTTTCCCTATGTGCCGGCAGAGCTAGGGGCCAAAATCTACAGGTAGGCACTTTGCAAAAAACACCTCTGTTTTCTTGCAAAAAATGTGATGTGTCCACGTTGTGTTTTGGGGCGTTTCCTGTCACGGGCGCTAGGCCTACCCACAGAAGTGAGGTATCATTTTTATCAGGAGACTTGGGGGAACGCTGGGTGGAAGGAAATTTGTGGCTCCTCTCAGATTCCAGAACTTTCTGTCACCGAAATGTGAGGCAAACTTGTTATTTTAGCCAAATTTTGAGGTTTGCAAAGGATTCTGGGTAACAGAACCTGGTCAGAGCACCACAAGTCACCCCATCTTGAATTCACCTTGGTCTCTAGTTTTCAAAAATGCACAGGTTTGGTAGGTTTCCCTAGGTGCCGGCTGAGCTAGAGTCCAAAATCTACAGGTAGGCACTTTGCAAAAAACACCTCTGTTTTCTTTCAAAGAATGTGATGTGCCCACGTTGTGTTTTGGGGCGTTTCCTGTCACGGGCTCTAGGCCTACCCACACAAGTGAGGTATCATTTTTATCGGGAGACTTTGGGGGAACGCTGGGTGGAAGGAAATTTGTGGCTCCTCTCAGATTCCAGAACTTTCTGTCACCGAAATGTGAGGAAAATGTGTTTTTTAGCCAAATGTTGAGGTTTGCAAAGGATTCTGGGTAACAGAACCTGGTCAGAGCCCCACAAGTCACCCCATCTTGGATTCCCCTAGATCTCTAGTTTTCAAAAATTCACAGGTTTGGCAGGTTTCCCTATGTGCCGGCAGAGCTAGGGGCCAAAATCTACAGGTAGGCACTTTGCAAAAAACACCTCTGTTTTCTTGCAAAGAATGTGATGTGCCCACGTTGTGTTTTGGGGCGTTTCCTGTCACGGGCTCTAGGCCTACCCACACAAGTGAGGTATCATTTTTATCGGGAGACTTTGGGGGAACGCTGGGTGGAAGGAAATTTGTGGCTCCTCTCAGATTCCAGAACTTTCTGTCACCGAAATGTGAGGAAAATGTGTTTTTTAGCCAAATGTTGAGGTTTGCAAAGGATTCTGGGTAACAGAACCTGGTCAGAGCCCCACAAGTCACCCCATCTTGGATTCCCCTAGATCTCTAGTTTTCAAAAATTCACAGGTTTGGCAGGTTTCCCTATGTGCCGGCAGAGCTAGGGGCCAAAATCTACAGGTAGGCACTTTGCAAAAAACACCTCTGTTTTCTTGCAAAAAATGTGATGTGTCCACGTTGTGTTTTGGGGCGTTTCCTGTCACGGGCGCTAGGCCTACCCACAGAAGTGAGGTATCATTTTTATCAGGAGACTTGGGGGAACGCTGGGTGGAAGGAAATTTGTGGCTCCTCTCAGATTCCAGAACTTTCTGTCACCGAAATGTGAGGCAAACTTGTTATTTTAGCCAAATTTTGAGGTTTGCAAAGGATTCTGGGTAACAGAACCTGGTCAGAGCACCACAAGTCACCCCATCTTGAATTCACCTTGGTCTCTAGTTTTCAAAAATGCACAGGTTTGGTAGGTTTCCCTAGGTGCCGGCTGAGCTAGAGTCCAAAATCTACAGGTAGGCACTTTGCAAAAAACACCTCTGTTTTCTTTCAAAGAATGTGATGTGCCCACGTTGTGTTTTGGGGCGTTTCCTGTCACGGGCTCTAGGCCTACCCACACAAGTGAGGTATCATTTTTATCGGGAGACTTTGGGGGAACGCTGGGTGGAAGGAAATTTGTGGCTCCTCTCAGATTCCAGAACTTTCTGTCACCGAAATGTGAGGAAAATGTGTTTTTTAGCCAAATGTTGAGGTTTGCAAAGGATTCTGGGTAACAGAACCTGGTCAGAGGCCCACAAGTCATCCCATAGTGGATTCCCCTAGGTCTCTAGTTTTAAAAAATGCGCAGGTTTGGTAGGTTTCCCTAAGTGCCGTCTGAGGTAGAGGCCAAAATCTACAGGTAGGCACTTTGCAAAAAACACCTCTGTTTTCTTGCAAAAAATGTGATGTGTCCACGTTGTATTTTGGGGCGTTTCCTGTCACGGGCGCTAGGCCTACCCACACAAGTGAGGTATCATTTTTATCGGGAGACTTGGGGGAACGCTGGGTGGAAGGAAATTTGTGGCTCCTCTCAGATTCTAGAACTTTCTGTCACCGAAATGTGAGGAAAACTTGTTTTTTTAGCCAAATTTTGAGGTTTGCAAAGGATTCTGGGTAACAGAACCTGGTCAGAGCCCCACAAGTCACCCCATCTTGGATTCCCCTAGGTCTCTAGTTTAAAAAAATGCACAGGTTTGGCACGTTTCCCTATGTGCCGGCTGAACTAGAGGCCAAAATCTACAGGTAGGCACTTTGCAAAAAACACCTCTGTTTTCTTACAAAAAATGTGATGTGTCCACGTTGTGTTTTGGGGCGTTTCCTGTCACGGGCACTAGGCCTACCCACACAAGTGAGGTATCATATTTATCGGGAGACTTGGGGGAACGCTGGGTGGAAGGAAATTTGTGGCTCCTCTCATATTCCAGAACTTTCTGTCACCGAAATGTGAGGCAAACTTGTTTTTTTAGCCTAATTTTGAGGTTTGCAAGGGATTCTGGGTAACAGAACCTGGTCAGAGCACCACAAGTCACCCCATCTTGGATTCCCCTTGGTCTCTAGTTTTAAAAAATGCACAGGTTTGGTAGGTTTCCCTAGGTGCCGGCTTAGCTAGAGGCCAAAATCTACAGGTAGGCACTTTGCAAAAAACACCTCTGTTTTCTTTCAAAAAATGTGATGTGTCCACGTTGTGTTTTGAGCGTTTCCTGTCACGGGCGCTAGGCCTACCCACAGAAGTGAGGTATCATTTTTATCGGGATACTTGGGGGAATACTGGGTGGAAGGAAATTTGTGGCTCCTCTCAGATTCCAGAACTTTCTGTCACCGAAATGTGAGGCAAACTTGTTTTTTTAGCCAAATTTTGAGGTTTGCAAAGGATTCTGGGTAACAGAACCTTGTCAGAGCCCCACAAGTCACCCCATCTTGGATTCCCCTAGGTCTCTAGTTTAAAAAAATGCACAGGTTTGGCACGTTTCCCTATGTGCCGGCTGAACTAGAGGCCAAAATCTACAGGTAGGCACTTTGCAAAAAACACCTCTGTTTTCTTACAAAAAATGTGATGTGTCCACGTTGCGTTTTGGGGCGTTTCCTGTCGCGGGCGCTAGGCCTCCCCACACAAGTGAGGTATCATATTTATCGGGAGACTTGGGGGAACGCTGGGTGGAAGGAAATTTGTGGCTCCTCTCAGATTCCAGAACTTTCTGTCACCGAAATGTGAGGCAAACTTGTTTTTTTAGCCTAATTTTGAGGTTTGCAAAGGATTCTGGGTAACAGAACCTGGTCAGAGCACCACAAGTCACCCCATCTTGGATTCCCCTTGGTCTCTAGTTTTCAAAAATGCACAGGTTTGGTAGGTTTCCCTAGGTGCCGGCTTAGCTAGAGGCCAAAATCTACAGGTAGGCACTTTGCAAAAAACACCTCTGTTTTCTTTCAAAAAATGTGATGTGTCCACGTTGTGTTTTGAGCGTTTCCTGTCACGGGCGCTAGGCCTACCCACAGAAGTGAGGTATCATTTTTATCGGGAGACTTGGGGGAATACTGGGTGGAAGGAAATTTGTGGCTCCTCTCAGATTCCAGAACTTTCTGTCACCGAAATGTGAGGAAAACTTGTTTTTTTAGCCAAATTTTGAGGTTTGCAAAGGATTCTGGGTAACAGAACCTGGTCAGAGCCCCACAAGTCACCCCATCTTGGATTCCCCTAGATCTCTAGTTTTCAAAAATTCACAGGTTTGGCAGGTTTCCCTATGTGCCGGCAGAGCTAGGGGCCAAAATCTACAGGTAGGCACTTTGCAAAAAACACCTCTGTTTTCTTGCAAAAAATGTGATGTGTCCACGTTGTGTTTTGGGGCGTTTCCTGTCACGGGCGCTAGGCCTACCCACAGAAGTGAGGTATCATTTTTATCAGGAGACTTGGGGGAACGCTGGGTGGAAGGAAATTTGTGGCTCCTCTCAGATTCCAGAACTTTCTGTCACCGAAATGTGAGGCAAACTTGTTATTTTAGCCAAATTTTGAGGTTTGCAAAGGATTCTGGGTAACAGAACCTGGTCAGAGCACCACAAGTCACCCCATCTTGAATTCACCTTGGTCTCTAGTTTTCAAAAATGCACAGGTTTGGTAGGTTTCCCTAGGTGCCGGCTGAGCTAGAGTCCAAAATCTACAGGTAGGCACTTTGCAAAAAACACCTCTGTTTTCTTTCAAAGAATGTGATGTGCCCACGTTGTGTTTTGGGGCGTTTCCTGTCACGGGCTCTAGGCCTACCCACACAAGTGAGGTATCATTTTTATCGGGAGACTTTGGGGGAACGCTGGGTGGAAGGAAATTTGTGGCTCCTCTCAGATTCCAGAACTTTCTGTCACCGAAATGTGAGGAAAATGTGTTTTTTAGCCAAATGTTGAGGTTTGCAAAGGATTCTGGGTAACAGAACCTGGTCAGAGGCCCACAAGTCATCCCATAGTGGATTCCCCTAGGTCTCTAGTTTTCAAAAATGCGCAGGTTTGGTAGGTTTCCCTAAGTGCCGTCTGAGGTAGAGGCCAAAATCTACAGGTAGGCACTTTGCAAAAAACACCTCTGTTTTCTTGCAAAAAATGTGATGTGTCCACGTTGTATTTTGGGGCGTTTCCTGTCACGGGCGCTAGGCCTACCCACACAAGTGAGGTATCATTTTTATCGGGAGACTTGGGGGAACGCTGGGTGGAAGGAAATTTGTGGCTCCTCTCAGATTCTAGAACTTTCTGTCACCGAAATGTGAGGAAAACTTGTTTTTTTAGCCAAATTTTGAGGTTTGCAAAGGATTCTGGGTAACAGAACCTGGTCAGAGCCCCACAAGTCACCCCATCTTGGATTCCCCTAGGTCTCTAGTTTAAAAAAATGCACAGGTTTGGCACGTTTCCCTATGTGCCGGCTGAACTAGAGGCCAAAATCTACAGGTAGGCACTTTGCAAAAAACACCTCTGTTTTCTTACAAAAAATGTGATGTGTCCACGTTGTGTTTTGGGGCGTTTCCTGTCACGGGCACTAGGCCTACCCACACAAGTGAGGTATCATATTTATCGGGAGACTTGGGGGAACGCTGGGTGGAAGGAAATTTGTGGCTCCTCTCATATTCCAGAACTTTCTGTCACCGAAATGTGAGGCAAACTTGTTTTTTTAGCCTAATTTTGAGGTTTGCAAGGGATTCTGGGTAACAGAACCTGGTCAGAGCACCACAAGTCACCCCATCTTGGATTCCCCTTGGTCTCTAGTTTTAAAAAATGCACAGGTTTGGTAGGTTTCCCTAGGTGCCGGCTTAGCTAGAGGCCAAAATCTACAGGTAGGCACTTTGCAAAAAACACCTCTGTTTTCTTTCAAAAAATGTGATGTGTCCACGTTGTGTTTTGAGCGTTTCCTGTCACGGGCGCTAGGCCTACCCACAGAAGTGAGGTTTAATTTTTATCGGGATACTTGGGGGAATACTGGGTGGAAGGAAATTTGTGGCTCCTCTCAGATTCCAGAACTTTCTGTCACCGAAATGTGAGGCAAACTTGTTTTTTTAGCCAAATTTTGAGGTTTGCAAAGGATTCTGGGTAACAGAACCTGGTCAGAGCCCCACAAGTCACCCCATCTTGGATTCCCCTAGGTCTCTAGTTTAAAAAAATGCACAGGTTTGGCACGTTTCCCTATGTGCCGGCTGAACTAGAGGGCAAAATCTACAGGTAGGCACTTTGCAAAAAAACACCTCTGTTTTCTTACAAAAAATGTGATGTGTCCACGTTGTGTTTTGGGGCGTTTCCTGTCACGGGCTCTAGGCCTACCCACAGAAGTGAGGTATCATTTTTATCGGGAGACTTTGGGGGAACGCTGGGTGGAAGGAAATTTGTGGCTCCTCTCAGATTCCAGAACTTTCTGTCACCGAAATGTGAGGAAAATGTATTTTTTAGCCAAATGTTGAGGTTTGCAAAGGATTCTGGGTAACAGAACCTGGTCAGAGGCCCACAAGTCATCCCATAGTGGATTCCCCTAGGTCTCTAGTTTTCAAAAATGCGCAGGTTTGGTAGGTTTCCCTAAGTGCCGTCTGAGGTAGAGGCCAAAATCTACAGGTAGGCACTTTGCAAAAAACACCTCTGTTTTCTTGCAAAAAATGTGATGTGTCCACGTTGTATTTTGGGGCGTTTCCTGTCACGGGCGCTAGGCCTACCCACACAAGTGAGGTATCATTTTTATCGGGAGACTTGGGGGAACGCTGGGTGGAAGAAAATTTGTGGCTCCTCTCAGATTCTAGAACTTTCTGTCACCGAAATGTGAGGAAAACTTGTTTTTTTAGCCAAATTTTGAGGTTTGCAAAGGATTCTGGGTAACAGAACCTGGTCAGAGCCCCACAAGTCACCCCATAGTGGATTCCCCTAGGTCTCTAGTTTTCAAAAATGCGCAGGTTTGGTAGGTTTCCCCAGGTGCCGGCTGAGGTAGAGGCCAAAATCTACAGGTAGGCACTTTGCAAAAAACACCTCTGTTTTCTTTAAAAAAATGTGATGTGTCCACGTTGTGTTTTGGGGCGTTTCCTGTCACGGGCGCTAGGCCTACCCACACAAGTCAGGTATCATTTTTATCGGGAGACTTGGGGAAACGCTGGGTTGAAGGAAATTTGTGGCTCATCTCAGATTCCAGAATTTTCTGTCACCGAAATGTGAGGAAAACGTGTTTCTTGAGCCAAATTTTGAGGTTTGCAAAGGATTCTGGGTGACAGAACCTGGTCAGAGCCCCACAAGTCACCCCATCGTGGATTCCCCTAGGTCTCTAGTTTTAAAAAATGCACAGGTTTGGTAGACTTCCCTAAGTGGTGGCTGAGGTAGAGGCCAAAATCTACAGGTAGGCACTTTGCAAAAAACACCTCTGTTTTCTTTAAAAAAATTTGATGTGTCCACGTTGTATTTTGGGGCGTTTCCTGTCTCGGGCGCTAGGCCTACCCACACAAGTGAGGTATCATTTTTATCGGGAGACTTGGGGGAACGCTGGGTGGAAGGAAATTTGTGGCTCCTCTCAGATTCTAGAACTTTCTGTCACCGAAATGTGAGGAAAACTTGTTTTTTTAGCCAAATTTTGAGGTTTGCAAAGGATTCTGGGTAACAGAACCTGGTCAAAGCCCCACAAGTCACCCCATCGTGGATTCCCCTAGGTCTCTAGTTTTAAAAAATACACAGGTTTGGCAGGTTTCCCTATGTGCCGGCTGAACTAGAGGCCAAAATCTACAGGTAGGCACTTTGCAAAAAACACCTCTGTTTTCTTACAAAAAATGTGATGTGTCCACGTTGTGTTTTGGGGCATTTCCTGTCACGGGCGCTAGGCCTACCCACAGAAGTGAGGTATCATTTTTATCAGGAGACTTTGGGGGAACGCTGGGTGGAAGGAAATTTGTGGCTCCTCTCAGATTTCAGAACTTTCTGTCACCGAAATGTGAGGAAAATGTGTTTTCTAGCCAAATGTTGAGGTTTGCAAAGGATTCTGTATAACAGAACCTGGTCAGAGCACCACAAGTCACCCCATCTTGGATTCCCCTTGGTCTCTAGTTTTCAAAAATGTACAGGGTTGGTAGGTTTCCCTAGGTTCCGGCTGAGCTAGGGCCAAAATCTACAGGTAGGCACTTTGCAAAAAACACCTCTGTTTTCTTGCAAAAAATGTGATGTGTCCACGTTGTGTTTTGGGGCGTTTCCTGTCACGGGCGCTAGGCCTACCCACAGAAGTGAGGTATCATTTTTATCAGGAGACTTGGGGGAACGCTGGGTGGAAGGAAATGTGTGGCTCCTCTCAGATTCCAGAACTTTCTGTCACCGAAATGTGAGGAAAACTTGTTTTTCTAGCCAAATTTTGAGGTTTGCAAAGGATTCTGGGTAACAGAACCTGGTCAGAGCACCACAAGTCACCCCATCTTGGATTCCCCTTGGTCACTAGTTTTCAAAAATTCACAGGTTTGGTAGGTTTCCCTAGGTTCCGGCTGAGCTAGAGGCCAAAATCTACAGGTAGGCACTTTGCAAAAAACACCTCTGTTTTCTTTAAAAAAATGTGATGTGTCCACGTTGCGTTTTGGGGCGTTTCCTGTCGCGGGCGCTAGGCCTACCCACACAAGTGAGGTATCATTGTTATCGGGAGACTTGGGGGAACGCTGAGTGGAAGGAAATTTGTGGCTCCTCCCAGATTCCAGAACTTTCTGTCACCGAAATGTGAGGAAAATGTGTTTTTTAGCCAAATGTTGAAGTTTGCAAAGGATTCTGGGTAACAGAACCTGGTCAGAGGCCCACAAGTCACCCCATAGTGGATTCCCCTAGGTCTCTAGTTTTCAAAAATGCGCAGGTTTGGTAGGTTTCCCCAGGTGCCGGCTGAGGTAGAGGCCAAAATCTACAGGTAGGCACTTTGCAAAAAACACCTCTGTTTTCTTTAAAAAAATGTGATGTGTCCACGTTGTGTTTTGGGGCGTTTCCTGTCACGGGCGCTAGGCCTACCCACACAAGTCAGGTATCATTTTTATCGGGAGACTTGGGGAAACGCTGGGTTGAAGGAAATTTGTGGCTCATCTCAGATTCCAGAATTTTCTGTCACCGAAATGTGAGGAAAACGTGTTTCTTGAGCCAAATTTTGAGGTTTGCAAAGGATTCTGGGTGACAGAACCTGGTCAGAGCCCCACAAGTCACCCCATCGTGGATTCCCCTAGGTCTCTAGTTTTAAAAAATGCACAGGTTTGGTAGACTTCCCTAAGTGGTGGCTGAGGTAGAGGCCAAAATCTACAGGTAGGCACTTTGCAAAAAACACCTCTGTTTTCTTTAAAAAAATTTGATGTGTCCACGTTGTATTTTGGGGCGTTTCCTGTCTCGGGCGCTAGGCCTACTCACACAAGTGAGGTATCATTTTTATCGGGAGACTTGGGGGAACGCTGGGTGGAAGGAAATTTGTGGCTCCTCTCAGATTCTAGAACTTTCTGTCACCGAAATGTGAGGAAAACTTGTTTTTTTAGCCAAATTTTGAGGTTTGCAAAGGATTCTGGGTAACAGAACCTGGTCAAAGCCCCACAAGTCACCCCATCGTGGATTCCCCTAGGTCTCTAGTTTTAAAAAATACACAGGTTTGGCAGGTTTCCCTATGTGCCGGCTGAACTAGAGGCCAAAATCTACAGGTAGGCACTTTGCAAAAAACACCTCTGTTTTCTTACAAAAAATGTGATGTGTCCACGTTGTGTTTTGGGGCATTTCCTGTCACGGGCGCTAGGCCTACCCACAGAAGTGAGGTATCATTTTTATCAGGAGACTTTGGGGGAACGCTGGGTGGAAGGAAATTTGTGGCTCCTCTCAGATTTCAGAACTTTCTGTCACCGAAATGTGAGGAAAATGTGTTTTCTAGCCAAATGTTGAGGTTTGCAAAGGATTCTGTATAACAGAACCTGGTCAGAGCACCACAAGTCACCCCATCTTGGATTCCCCTTGGTCTCTAGTTTTCAAAAATGTACAGGGTTGGTAGGTTTCCCTAGGTTCCGGCTGAGCTAGAGGCCAAAATCTACAGGTAGGCACTTTGCAAAAAACACCTCTGTTTTCTTGCAAAAAATGTGATGTGTCCACGTTGTGTTTTGGGGCGTTTCCTGTCACGGGCGCTAGGCCTACCCACAGAAGTGAGGTATCATTTTTATCAGGAGACTTGGGGGAACGCTGGGTGGAAGGAAATGTGTGGCTCCTCTCAGATTCCAGAACTTTCTGTCACCGAAATGTGAGGAAAACTTGTTTTTCTAGCCAAATTTTGAGGTTTGCAAAGGATTCTGGGTAACAGAACCTGGTCAGAGCACCACAAGTCACCCCATCTTGGATTCCCCTTGGTCTCTAGTTTTCAAAAATGCACAGGTTTGGTAGGTTTCCCTAGGTGCCGGCTGAGCTAGAGGCCAAAATCTACAGGTAGGCACTTTGCAAAAAACACCTCTGTTTTCTTTCAAAGAATGTGATGTGCCCATGTTGTGTTTTGGGGCGTTTGCTGTCACGGGCGCTAGGCCTACCCACAGAAGTGAGGTATCATTTTTATCGGGAGACTTTCGGGGAACGCTGGGTGGAAGGAAATTTGTGGCTCCTCTCAGATTCCAGAACTTTCTGTCACCGAAATGTGAGGCAAACTTGTTTTTTTAGCCAAATTTTGAGGTTTGCAAAGGATTCTGGGTAACAGACCCTGGTCAGAGCACCACAAGTCACCCCATCTTGGATTCCGCTTGGTCTCTAGTTTTCAAAAATGCACAGGTTTGGTAGGTTTCCCTAGGTGCCGGCTGAGCTAGAGGCCAAAATCTACAGGTAGGCACTTTGCAAAAAACACCTCTGTTTTCTTTCAAAGAATGTGATGTGCCCACATTGTGTTTTGGGGCGTTTGCTGTCACGGGCGCTAGGCCTACCCACAGAAGTGAGGTATCATTTTTATCGGGAGACTTTCGGGGAACGCTGGGTGGAAGGAAATTTGTGGCTCCTCTCAGATTCCAGAACTTTCTGTCACCGAAATGTGAGGAAAACTTGTTTTTTTAGCCAAATTTTGAGGTTTGCAAAGGATTCTGGGTAACAGAACCTGGTCAGAGCCCCACAAGTCACCCCATCTTGGATTCCCCTAGGTCTCTAGTTTTCAAAAATGCACAGGTTTGGCTGGCTTCCCTAGGTGCCGGCTGAGCTAGGGGCCAAAATCTACAGGTAGGCACTTTGCAAAAAACACCTCTGTTTTCTTGCAAAAAATGTGATGTGTCCACGTTGTGTTTTGGGGCGTTTCCTGTCACGGGCGCTAGGCCTACCCACAGAAGTGAGGTATCATTTTTATCAGGAGACTTAAGGGAACGCTGGGTGGAAGGAAATTTGTGGCTCCTCTCAGATTCCAGAACTTTCTGTCACCGAAATGTGAGGCAAACTTGTTATTTTAGCCAAATTTTGAGGTTTGCAAAGGATTCTGGGTAACAGAACCTGGTCAGAGCACCACAAGTCACCCCATCTTGGATTCCCCTTGGTCTCTAGTTTTCAAAAATTCACAGGTTTGGTAGGTTTCCCTAGGTTCCGGCTGAGCTAGAGGCCAAAATCTACAGGTAGGCACTTTGCAAAAAACACCTCTGTTTTCTTTAAAAAAAATGTGATGTGTCCACGTTGCGTTTTGGGGTGTTTCCTGTCGCGGGCGCTAGGCCTACCCACACAAGTGAGGTATCATTGTTATCGGGAGACTTTGGGGAACGCTGAGTGGAAGGAAATTTGTGACTCCTCTCAGATTCCAGAACTTTCTGTCACCGAAATGTGAGGAAAATGTGTTTTTTAGCTAAATGTTGAGGTTTGCAAAGGATTCTGGGTAACAGAACCTGGTCAGAGTACCACAAGTCACCCCATCTTGGATTCCCCTTGGTCTCTAGTTTTCAAAAATTCACAGGTTTGGTATGTTTCCCTAGGTTCCGGCTGAGCTAGAGGCCAAAATCTACAGGTAGGCACTTTGCAAAAAACACCTCTGTTTTCTTTAAAAAAATGTGATGTGTCCACGTTGCGTTTTGGGGCGTTTGCTGTCGCAGGCGCTAGGCCTACCCACACAAGTGAGGTATCATTATTATCGGGACAGTTGGGGGAACGCTGGTTGGAAGGAAATTTGTGGCTCCTCTCAGATTCCAGAACTTTCTGTCACCGAAATGTGAGGTAAACTTGTTTTTTTAGCCTAATTTTGAGGTTTGCAAAGGATTCTGGGTAACAGAACCTGGTCAGAGCACCACAAGTCACCCCATCTTGGATTCCCCTTGGTCTCTAGTTTTCAAAAATGCACAGGTTTGGTAGGTTTCCCTAGGTTCCGGCTGAGCTAGAGGCCAAAATCTACAGGTAGGCACTTTGCAAAAAACACCTCTGTTTTCTTTCAAAAAATGTGATGTGTCCACGTTGCGTTTTGGGGCGTTTCCTGACGCGGGCGCTAGGCCTACCCACACAAGTGAGGTATCATTTTTATCGGGAGACTTGGGGGAACGCTGAGTGGAAGGAAATTTGTGGCTCCTCTCAGATTCCAGAACTTTCTGTCACCGAAATGTGAGGAAAATGTGTTTTTTAGCCAAATGTTGAGGTTTGCAAAGGATTCTGGGTAACAGAACCTGGTCAGAGCACCACAAGTCACCCCATCTTGGATTCCCCTTGGTCTCTAGTTTTCAAAAATTCACAGGTTTGGTAGGTTTCCCTCGGTTCCGGCTGAGCTAGAGGCCAAAATCTACAGGTAGGCACTTTGCAAAAAACACCTCTGTTTTCTTTCAAAAAATGTGATGTGTCCACGTTGCGTTTTGGGGCGTTTGCTGTCGCAGGCGCTAGGCCTACCCACACAAGTGAGGTATCATTTTTATCGGGAGACTTGGGGGAACGCTGGTTGGAAGGAAATTTGTGGCTCCTCTCAGATTCCAGAACTTTCTGTCACCGAAATGTGAGGAAAACTTGTTTTTTTAGCCAAATTCTGAGGTTTGCAAAGGATTCTGGGTAACAGAACCTGGTCAGAGCCCCACAAGTCACCCCGTCTTGGATTCCCCTAGGTCTCTAGTTTTAAAAAATGCACAGGTTTGGCAGGTTTCCCTAGGTGCCGGCTGAGCTAGGGGCCAAAATCTACAGGTAGGCACTTAGCAAAAAACACCTCTGTTTTCTTTCAAAAAATGTGATGTGTCCACGTTGCGTTTTGGGGCGTTTGCTGTCGCAGGCGCTAGGCCTACCCACACAAGTGAGGTATCATTTTTATCGGGAGACTTGGGGGAACGCTGGTTGGAAGGAAATTTGTGGCTCCTCTCAGATTCCAGAACTTTCTGTCACCGAAATGTGAGGCAAACTTGTTATTTTAGCCAAATTTTGAGGTTTGCAAAGGATTCTGGGTAACAGAACCTGGTCAGAGCACCACAAGTCACCCCATCATGAATTCACCTTGGTCTCTAGTTTTAAAAAATGCACAGGTTTGGTAGGTTTCCCTAGGTGCCGGCTGAGCTAGAGGCCAAAATCTACAGGTAGGCACTTTGCAAAAAACACCTCTGTTTTCTTTCAAAGAATGTGATGTACCCACTTTGTGTTTTGGGGCGTTTGCTGTCACGGGCTCTAGGCCTGCCCACAGAAGTGAGGTATCATTTTTATCGGGAGACTTTCGGGGAACGCTGGGTGGAAGGAAATTTGTGGCTCCTCTCAGATTCCAGAACTTTCTGTCACCGAAATGTGAGGAAAACTTGTTTTTTTAGCCAAATTTTGAGGTTTGCAAAGGATTCTGGGTAACAGAACCTGGTCAGAGCCCCACAAGTCACCCCATCTTGGATTCCCCTAGGTCTCTAGTTTTCAAAAATGCACAGGTTTGGCAGGTTTCCCTAGTGCCGGCTGAGCTAGGGGCCAAAATCTACAGGTAGGCACTTTGCAAAAAACACCTCTGTTTTCTTGCAAAAAATGTGATGTGTCCACGTTGTGTTTTGGGGCGTTTCTTGTCACGGGCGCTAGGCCTACCCACAGAAGTGAGGTATCATTTTTATCAGGAGACTTAAGGGAACGCTGGGTGGAAGGAAATTTGTGGCTCCTCTCAGATTCCAGAACTTTCTGTCATCGAAATGTGAGGCAAACTTGTTATTTTAGCCAAATTTTGAGGTTTGCAAAGGATTCTGGGTAACAGAACCTGGTCAGAGCACCACAAGTCACCCCATCTTGGATTCCCCTTGGTCTCTAGTTTTCAAAAATTCACAGGTTTGGTAGGTTTCCCTAGGTTCCGGCTGAGCTACAGGCCAAAATCTACAGGTAGGCACTTTGCAAAAAACACCTCTGTTTTCTTTAAAAAAAATGTGATGTGTCCACGTTGCGTTTTGGGGTGTTTCCTGTCGCGGGCGCTAGGCCTACCCACACAAGTGAGGTATCATTGTTATCGGGAGACTTTGGGGAACGCTGAGTGGAAGGAAATTTGTGACTCCTCTCAGATTCCAGAACTTTCTGTCACCGAAATGTGAGGAAAATGTGTTTTTTAGCTAAATGTTGAGGTTTGCAAAGGATTCTGGGTAACAGAACCTGGTCAGAGTACCACAAGTCACCCCATCTTGGATTCCCCTTGGTCTCTAGTTTTCAAAAATTCACAGGTTTGGTAGGTTTCCCTAGGTTCCGGCTGAGCTAGAGGCCAAAATCTACAGGTAGGCACTTTGCAAAAAACACCTCTGTTTTCTTTAAAAAAATGTGATGTGTCCACGTTGCGTTTTGGGGCGTTTGCTGTCGCAGGCGCTAGGCCTACCCACACAAGTGAGGTATCATTATTATCGGGAGAGTTGGGTGAACGCTGGTTGGAAGGAAATTTGTGGCTCCTCTCAGATTCCAGAACTTTCTGTCACCGAAATGTGAGGCAAACTTGTTTTTTTAGCCTAATTTTGAGGTTTGCAAAGGATTCTGGGTAACAGAACCTGGTCAGAGCACCACAAGTCACCCCATCTTGGATTCCCCTTGGTCTCTAGTTTTCAAAAATGCACAGGTTTGGTAGGTTTCCCTAGGTTCCGGCTGAGCTAGAGGCCAAAATCTACAGGTAGGCACTTTGCAAAAAACACCTCTGTTTTCTTTCAAAAAATGTGATGTGTCCACGTTGCGTTTTGGGGCGTTTCCTGACGCGGGCGCTAGGCCTACCCACACAAGTGAGGTATCATGTTTATCGGGAGACTTGGGGGAACGCTGAGTGAAAGGAAATTTGTGGCTCCTCTCAGATTCCAGAACTTTCTGTCACCGAAATGTGAGGAAAATGTGTTTTTTAGCCAAATGTTGAGGTTTGCAAAGGATTCTGGGTAACAGAACCTGGTCAGAGCACCACAAGTCACCCCATCTTGGATTCCCCTTGGTCTCTAGTTTTCAAAAATTCACAGGTTTGGTAGGTTTCCCTAGGTTCCGGCTGAGCTAGAGGCCAAAATCTACAGGTAGGCACTTTGCAAAAAACACCTCTGTTTTCTTTCAAAGAATGTGATGTACCCACTTTGTGTTTTGGGGCGTTTGCTGTCACGGGCTCTAGGCCTACCCACAGAAGTGAGGTATCATTTTTATCGGGAGACTTTCGGGGAACGCTGGGTGGAAGGAAATTTGTGGCTCCTCTCAGATTCCAGAACTTTCTGTCACCGAAATGTGAGGAAAACTTGTTTTTTTAGCCAAATTTTGAGGTTTGCAAAGGATTCTGGGTAACAGAACCTGGTCAGAGCCCCACAAGTCACCCCATCTTGGATTCCCCTAGGTCTCTAGTTTTCAAAAATGCACAGATTTGGCAGGTTTCCCTAGGTGCCGGCTGAGCTAGGGGCCAAAATCTACAGGTAGGCACTTTGCAAAAAACACCTCTGTTTTCTTGCAAAAAATGTGATGTGTCCACGTTGTGTTTTGGGGCGTTTCCTGTCACGGGCGCTAGGCCTACCCACAGAAGTGAGGTATCATTTTTATCAGGAGACTTAAGGGAACGCTGGGTGGAAGGAAATTTGTGGCTCCTCTCAGATTCCAGAACTTTCTGTCACCGAAATGTGAGGCAAACTTGTTATTTTAGCCAAATTTTGAGGTTTGCAAAGGATTCTGGGTAACAGAACCTGGTCAGAGCACCACAAGTCACCCCATCTTGGATTCCCCTTGGTCTCTAGTTTTCAAAAATTCACAGGTTTGGTAGGTTTCCCTAGGTTCCGGCTGAGCTAGAGGCCAAAATCTACAGGTAGGCACTTTGCAAAAAACACCTCTGTTTTCTTTAAAAAAAATGTGATGTGTCCACGTTGCGTTTTGGGGTGTTTCCTGTCGCGGGCGCTAGGCCTACCCACACAAGTGAGGTATCATTGTTATCGGGAGACTTTGGGGAACGCTGAGTGGAAGGAAATTTGTGACTCCTCTCAGATTCCAGAACTTTCTGTCACCGAAATGTGAGGAAAATGTGTTTTTTAGCTAAATGTTGAGGTTTGCAAAGGATTCTGGGTAACAGAACCTGGTCAGAGTACCACAAGTCACCCCATCTTGGATTCCCCTTGGTCTCTAGTTTTCAAAAATTCACAGGTTTGGTAGGTTTCCCTAGGTTCCGGCTGAGCTAGAGGCCAAAATCTACAGGTAGGCACTTTGCAAAAAACACCTCTGTTTTCTTTTAAAAAATGTGATGTGTCCACGTTGCGTTTTGGGGCGTTTGCTGTCGCAGGCGCTAGGCCTACCCACACAAGTGAGGTATCATTATTATCGGGAGAGTTGGGGGAACGCTGGTTGGAAGGAAATTTGTGGCTCCTCTCAGATTCCAGAACTTTCTGTCACCGAAATGTGAGGCAAACTTGTTTTTTTAGCCTAATTTTGAGGTTTGCAAAGGATTCTGGGTAACAGAACCTGGTCAGAGCCCCACAAGTCACCCCATCTTGGATTCCCCTAGGTCTCTAGTTTTCAAAAATGCACAGATTTGGCAGGTTTCCCTAGGTGCCGGCTGAGCTAGGGGCCAAAATCTACAGGTAGGCACTTTGCAAAAAACACCTCTGTTTTCTTGCAAAAAATGTGATGTGTCCACGTTGTGTTTTGGGGCGTTTCCTGTCACGGGCGCTAGGCCTACCCACAGAAGTGAGGTATCATTTTTATCAGGAGACTTAAGGGAACGCTGGGTGGAAGGAAATTTGTGGCTCCTCTCAGATTCCAGAACTTTCTGTCACCGAAATGTGAGGCAAACTTGTTATTTTAGCCAAATTTTGAGGTTTGCAAAGGATTCTGGGTAACAGAACCTGGTCAGAGCACCACAAGTCACCCCATCTTGGATTCCCCTTGGTCTCTAGTTTTCAAAAATTCACAGGTTTGGTAGGTTTCCCTAGGTTCCGGCTGAGCTAGAGGCCAAAATCTACAGGTAGGCACTTTGCAAAAAACACCTCTGTTTTCTTTAAAAAAAATGTGATGTGTCCACGTTGCGTTTTGGGGTGTTTCCTGTCGCGGGCGCTAGGCCTACCCACACAAGTGAGGTATCATTGTTATCGGGAGACTTTGGGGAACGCTGAGTGGAAGGAAATTTGTGACTCCTCTCAGATTCCAGAACTTTCTGTCACCGAAATGTGAGGAAAATGTGTTTTTTAGCTAAATGTTGAGGTTTGCAAAGGATTCTGGGTAACAGAACCTGGTCAGAGTACCACAAGTCACCCCATCTTGGATTCCCCTTGGTCTCTAGTTTTCAAAAATTCACAGGTTTGGTAGGTTTCCCTAGGTTCCGGCTGAGCTAGAGGCCAAAATCTACAGGTAGGCACTTTGCAAAAAACACCTCTGTTTTCTTTTAAAAAATGTGATGTGTCCACGTTGCGTTTTGGGGCGTTTGCTGTCGCAGGCGCTAGGCCTACCCACACAAGTGAGGTATCATTATTATCGGGAGAGTTGGGGGAACGCTGGTTGGAAGGAAATTTGTGGCTCCTCTCAGATTCCAGAACTTTCTGTCACCGAAATGTGAGGCAAACTTGTTTTTTTAGCCTAATTTTGAGGTTTGCAAAGGATTCTGGGTAACAGAACCTGGTCAGAGCACCACAAGTCACCCCATCTTGGATTCCCCTTGGTCTCTAGTTTTCAAAAATGCACAGGTTTGGTAGGTTTCCCTAGGTTCCGGCTGAGCTAGAGGCCAAAATCTACAGGTAGGCACTTTGCAAAAAACACCTCTGTTTTCTTTCAAAAAATGTCATGTGTCCACGTTGCGTTTTGGGGCGTTTCCTGACGCGGGCGCTAGGCCTACCCACACAAGTGAGGTATCATTTTTATCGGGAGACTTGGGGGAACGCTGAGTGGAAGGAAATTTGTGGCTCCTCTCAGATTCCAGAACTTTCTGTCACCGAAATGTGAGGAAAATGTGTTTTTTAGCCAAATGTTGAGGTTTGCAAAGGATTCTGGGTAACAGAACCTGGTCAGAGCACCACAAGTCACCCCATCTTGGATTCCCCTTGGTCTCTAGTTTTCAAAAATTCACAGGTTTGGTAGGTTTCCCTAGGTTCCGGCTGAGCTAGAGGCCAAAATCTACAGGTAGGCACTTTGCAAAAAACACCTCTGTTTTCTTTCAAAAAATGTGATGTGTCCACGTTGCGTTTTGGGGCGTTTGCTGTCGCAGGCGCTAGGCCTACCCACACAAGTGAGGTATCATTTTTATCGGGAGACTTGGGGGAACGCTGGTTGGAAGGAAATTTGTGGCTCCTCTCAGATTCCAGAACTTTCTGTCACCGAAATGTGAGGAAAACTTGTTTTTTTAGCCAAATTCTGAGGTTTGCAAAGGATTCTGGGTAACAGAACCTGGTCAGAGCCCCACAAGTCACCCCGTCTTGGATTCCCCTAGGTCTCTAGTTTTCAAAAATGCACAGGTTTGGCAGGTTTCCCTAGGTGCCGGCTGAGCTAGGGGCCAAAATCTACAGGTAGGCACTTTGCAAAAAACACCTCTGTTTTCTTTCAAAAAATGTGATGTGTCCACGTTGCGTTTTGGGGCGTTTGCTGTCGCAGGCGCTAGGCCTACCCACACAAGTGAGGTATAATTTTTATCGGGAGACTTGGGGGAACGCTGGTTGGAAGGAAATTTGTGGCTCCTCTCAGATTCCAGAATTTTCTGTCACCGAAATGTGAGGCAAACTTGTTATTTTAGCCAAATTTTGAGGTTTGCAAAGGATTCTGGGTAACAGAACCTGGTCAGAGCACCACAAGTCACCCCATCATGAATTCACCTTGGTCTCTAGTTTTAAAAAATGCACAGGTTTGGTAGGTTTCCCTAGGTGCCGGCTGAGCTAGAGGCCAAAATCTACAGGTAGGCACTTTGCAAAAAACACCTCTGTTTTCTTTCAAAAAATGTGATGTGTCCACGTTGCGTTTTGGGGCGTTTCCTGACGCGGGCGCTAGGCCTACCCACACAAGTGAGGTATCATGTTTATCGGGAGACTTGGGGGAACGCTGAGTGAAAGGAAATTTGTGGCTCCTCTCAGATTCCAGAACTTTCTGTCACCGAAATGTGAGGAAAATGTGTTTTTTAGCCAAATGTTGAGGTTTGCAAAGGATTCTGTGTAACAGAACCTGGTCAGAGCACCACAAGTCACCCCATCTTGGATTCCCCTTGGTCTCTAGTTTTAAAAAATGCACAGGTTTGGTAGGTTTCCCTAGGTGCCGGCTGAGCTAGAGGCCAAAATCTACAGGTAGGCACTTTGCAAAAAACACCTCTGTTTTCTTTCAAAGAATGTGATGTACCCACTTTGTGTTTTGGGGCGTTTGCTGTCACGGGCTCTAGGCCTCCCCACAGAAGTGAGGTATCATTTTTATCGGGAGACTTTCGGGGAACGCTGGGTGGAAGGAAATTTGTGGCTCCTCTCAGATTCCAGAACTTTCTGTCACCGAAATGTGAGGAAAACTTGTTTTTTTAGCCACATTTTGAGGTTTGCAAAGGATTCTGGGTAACAGAACCTGGTCAGAGCACCACAAGTCACCCCATCTTGGATTCCCCTTGGTCACTAGTTTTAAAAAATTCACAGGTTTGGTAGGTTTCCCTAGGTTCCGGCTGAGCTAGAGGCCAAAATCTACAGGTAGGCACTTTGCAAAAAACACCTCTGTTTTCTTTAAAAAAAATGTGATGTGTCCACGTTGCGTTTTGGGGCGTTTCCTGTCGCGGGCGCTAGGCCTACCCACACAAGTGAGGTATCATTGTTATCGGGAGACTTGGGGGAACGCTGAGTGGAAGGAAATTTGTGGCTCCTCTCAGATTCCAGAACTTTCTGTCACCGAAATGTGAGGAAAATGTGTTTTTTAGCCAAATGTTGAGGTTTGCAAAGGATTCTGGGTAACAGAACCTGGTCAGAGCCCCACAAGTCACCCCATCGTGGATTCCCCTAGGTCTCTAGTTTTAAAAAATGCACAGGTTTGGTAGGTTTCCCTAGGTGCCGGCTGAGCTAGAGGCCAAAATCTACAGGTAGGCACTTTGCAAAAAACACCTCTGTTTTCTTTCAAAAAATGTGATGTGTCCACGTTGCGTTTTGGGGCGTTTCCTGACGCGGGCGCTAGGCCTACCCACACAAGTGAGGTATCATGTTTATCGGGAGACTTGGGGGAACGCTGAGTGAAAGGAAATTTGTGGCTCCTCTCAGATTCCAGAACTTTCTGTCACCGAAATGTGAGGAAAATGTGTTTTTTAGCCAAATGTTGAGGTTTGCAAAGGATTCTGGGTAACAGAACCTGGTCAGAGCACCACAAGTCACCCCATCTTGGATTCCCCTTGGTCTCTAGTTTTCAAAAATTCACAGGTTTGGTAGGTTTCCCTAGGTTCCGGCTGAGCTAGAGGCCAAAATCTACAGGTAGGCACTTTGCAAAAAACACCTCTGTTTTCTTTCAAAGAATGTGATGTACCCACTTTGTGTTTTGGGGCGTTTGCTGTCACGGGCTCTAGGCCTACCCACAGAAGTGAGGTATCATTTTTATCGGGAGACTTTCGGGGAACGCTGGGTGGAAGGAAATTTGTGGCTCCTCTCAGATTCCAGAACTTTCTGTCACCGAAATGTGAGGAAAACTTGTTTTTTTAGCCAAATTTTGAGGTTTGCAAAGGATTCTGGGTAACAGAACCTGGTCAGAGCCCCACAAGTCACCCCATCTTGGATTCCCCTAGGTCTCTAGTTTTCAAAAATGCACAGGTTTGGCAGGTTTCCCTAGGTGCCGGCTGAGCTAGGGGCCAAAATCTACAGGTAGGCACTTTGCAAAAAACACCTCTGTTTTCTTGCAAAAAATGTGATGTGTCCACGTTGTGTTTTGGGGCGTTTCCTGTCACGGGCGCTAGGCCTACCCACAGAAGTGAGGTATCATTTTTATCAGGAGACTTAAGGGAACGCTGGGTGGAAGGAAATTTGTGGCTCCTCTCAGATTCCAGAACTTTCTGTCACCGAAATGTGAGGCAAACTTGTTATTTTAGCCAAATTTTGAGGTTTGCAAAGGATTCTGGGTAACAGAACCTGGTCAGAGCACCACAAGTCACCCCATCTTGGATTCCCCTTGGTCTCTAGTTTTCAAAAATTCACAGGTTTGGTAGGTTTCCCTAGGTTCCGGCTGAGCTAGAGGCCAAAATCTACAGGTAGGCACTTTGCAAAAAACACCTCTGTTTTCTTTAAAAAAAATGTGATGTGTCCACGTTGCGTTTTGGGGTGTTTCCTGTCGCGGGCGCTAGGCCTACCCACACAAGTGAGGTATCATTGTTATCGGGAGACTTTGGGGAACGCTGAGTGGAAGGAAATTCGTGACTCCTCTCAGATTCCAGAACTTTCTGTCACCGAAATGTGAGGAAAATGTGTTTTTTAGCTAAATGTTGAGGTTTGCAAAGGATTCTGGGTAACAGAACCTGGTCAGAGTACCACAAGTCACCCCATCTTGGATTCCCCTTGGTCTCTAGTTTTCAAAAATTCACAGGTTTGGTAGGTTTCCCTAGGTTCCGGCTGAGCTAGAGGCCAAAATCTACAGGTAGGCACTTTGCAAAAAACACCTCTGTTTTCTTTTAAAAAATGTGATGTGTCCACGTTGCGTTTTGGGGCGTTTGCTGTCGCAGGCGCTAGGCCTACCCACACAAGTGAGGTATCATTATTATCGGGAGAGTTGGGGGAACGCTGGTTGGAAGGAAATTTGTGGCTCCTCTCAGATTCCAGAACTTTCTGTCACCGAAATGTGAGGCAAACTTGTTTTTTTAGCCTAATTTTGAGGTTTGCAAAGGATTCTGGGTAACAGAACCTGGTCAGAGCACCACAAGTCACCCCATCTTGGATTCCCCTTGGTCTCTAGTTTTCAAAAATGCACAGGTTTGGTAGGTTTCCCTAGGTTCCGGCTGAGCTAGAGGCCAAAATCTACAGGTAGGCACTTTGCAAAAAACACCTCTGTTTTCTTTCAAAAAATGTGATGTGTCCACGTTGCGTTTTGGGGCGTTTCCTGACGCGGGCGCTAGGCCTACCCACACAAGTGAGGTATCATTTTTATCGGGAGACTTGGGGGAACGCTGAGTGGAAGGAAATTTGTGGCTCCTCTCAGATTCCAGAACTTTCTGTCACCGAAATGTGAGGAAAATGTGTTTTTTAGCCAAATGTTGAGGTTTGCAAAGGATTCTGGGTAACAGAACCTGGTCAGAGCACCACAAGTCACCCCATCTTGGATTCCCCTTGGTCTCTAGTTTTCAAAAATTCACAGGTTTGGTAGGTTTCCCTAGGTTCCGGCTGAGCTAGAGGCCAAAATCTACAGGTAGGCACTTTGCAAAAAACACCTCTGTTTTCTTTCAAAAAATGTGATGTGTCCACGTTGCGTTTTGGGGCGTTTGCTGTCGCAGGCGCTAGGCCTACCCACACAAGTGAGGTATCATTTTTATCGGGAGACTTGGGGGAACGCTGGTTGGAAGGAATTTTGTGGCTCCTCTCAGATTCCAGAACTTTCTGTCACCGAAATGTGAGGAAAACTTGTTTGTTTAGCCAAATTCTGAGGTTTGCAAAGGATTCTGGGTAACAGAACCTGGTCAGAGCCCCACAAGTCACCCCGTCTTGGATTCCCCTAGGTCTCTAGTTTTCAAAAATGCACAGGTTTGGCAGGTTTCCCTAGGTGCCGGCTGAGCTAGGGGCCAAAATCTACAGGTAGGCACTTTGCAAAAAACACCTCTGTTTTCTTTCAAAAAATGTGATGTGTCCACGTTGCGTTTTGGGGCGTTTGCTGTCGCAGGCGCTAGGCCTACCCACACAAGTGAGGTATCATTTTTATCGGGAGACTTGGGGGAACGCTGGTTGGAAGGAAATTTGTGGCTCCTCTCAGATTCCAGAACTTTCTGTCACCGAAATGTGAGGCAAACTTGTTATTTTAGCCAAATTTTGAGGTTTGCAAAGGATTCTGGGTAACAGAACCTGGTCAGAGCACCACAAGTCACCCCATCATGAATTCACCTTGGTCTCTAGTTTTAAAAAATGCACAGGTTTGGTAGGTTTCCCTAGGTGCCGGCTGAGCTAGAGGCCAAAATCTACAGGTAGGCACTTTGCAAAAAACACCTCTGTTTTCTTTCAAAGAATGTGATGTACCCACTTTGTGTTTTGGGGCGTTTGCTGTCACGGGCTCTAGGCCTCCCCACAGAAGTGAGGTATCATTTTTATCGGGAGACTTTCGTGGAACGCTAGGTGGAAGGAAATTTGTGGCTCCTCTCAGATTCCAGAACTTTCTGTCACCGAAATGTGAGGAAAACTTGTTTTTTTAGCCACATTTTGAGGTTTGCAAAGGATTCTGGGTAACAGAACCTGGTCAGAGCACCACAAGTCACCCCATCTTGGATTCCCCTTGGTCACTAGTTTTCAAAAATTCACAGGTTTGGTAGGTTTCCCTAGGTTCCGGCTGAGCTAGAGGCCAAAATCTACAGGTAGGCACTTTGCAAAAAACACCTCTGTTTTCTTTAAAAAAAATGTGATGTGTCCACGTTGCGTTTTGGGGCGTTTCCTGTCGCGGGCGCTAGGCCTACCCACACAAGTGAGGTATCATTGTTATCGGGAGACTTGGGGGAACGCTGAGTGGAAGGAAATTTGTGGCTCCTCTCAGATTCCAGAACTTTCTGTCACCGAAATGTGAGGAAAATGTGTTTTTTAGCCAAATGTTGAGGTTTGCAAAGGATTCTGGGTAACAGAACCTGGTCAGAGCCCCACAAGTCACCCCATCTTGGATTCCCCTAGGTCTCTAGTTTTCAAAAATGCACAGGTTTGGCAGGTTTCCCTATGTGCCGGCTGAGCTAGGGGCCAAAATCTACAGGTAGGCTCTTTGCAAAAAAACACCTCTGTTTTCTTGCAAAAAATGTGTTGTGTCCACGTTGTGTTTTGGGGCGTTTCCTGTCACGGGCGCTAGGCCTACCCACAGAAGTGAGGTATCATTTTTATCAGGAGACTTGGGGGAACGCTGGGTGGAAGGAAATTTGTGGCTCCTCTCAGATTCCAGAACTTTCTGTCACCGAAATGTGAGGAAAACTTGTTTTTTTAGCCACATTTTGAGGTTTGCAAAGGATTCTGGGTAACAGAACCTGGTCAGAGCACCACAAGTCACCCCATCTTGGATTCCCCTTGGTCTCTAGTTTTCAAAAATTCACAGGTTTGGTAGGTTTCCGTATGTGCCGGCTGAGCTAGGGGCCAAAATCTACAGGTAGGCACTTTGCAAAAAACACCTCTGTTTTCTTGCAAAAAATGTGATGTGTCCACGTTGTGTTTTGGGGCGTTTCCTGTTACGGGCGCTAGGCCTACCCACAGAAGTGAGGTATCATTTTTATCAGGAGACTTGGGGGAACGCTGGGTGAAAGGAAATTTGTGGCTCCTCTCAGATTCCAGAACTTTCTGTCACCGAAATGTGAGGCAAACTTGTTATTTTAGCCAAATTTTGAGGTTTGCAAAGGATTCTGGGTAACAGAACCTGGTCAGAGTACCACAAGTCACCCCATCTTGAATTCACCTTGGTCTCTAGTTTTCAAAAATGCACAGGTTTGGTAGGTTTCCCTAGGAGTCGGCTGAGCTAGAGGCCAAAATCTACAGGTAGGCACTTTGCAAAAAACACCTCTGTTTTCTTTCAAAGAATGTGATGTGCCAACGTTGTGTTTTGGGGCGTTTCCTGTCACGGGCTCTAGGCCTACCCACAGAAGTGAGGTATCATTTTTATTGGGAGACTTTGGGGGAACGCTGGGTGGAAGGAAATTTGTGGCTCCTCTCAGATTCCAGAAATTTCTGTCACCGAAATGTGAGGAAAATGTGTTTTTTAGCCAAATGTTGAGGTTTGCAAAGGATTCTGGGTAACAGAACCTGGTCAGAGGCCCACAAGTCACCCCATAGTGGATTGCCCTAGGTCTCTAGTTTTCAAAAATGCGCAGGTTTGGTAGGTTTCCCTAGGTGCCGGCTGAGGTAGAGGCCAAAATCTACAGGTAGGCACTTTGCAAAAAACACCTCTGTTTTCTTTCAAAAAATGTGATGTGTCCACGTTGTGTTTTGGGGCGTTTCCTGTCACGGGCGCTAGGCCTACCCACACAAGTCAGGTATCATTTTTATCGGGAGACTTGGGGAAACGCTGGGTGGATGGAAATTTGTGGCTCATCTCAGATTCCAGAACTTTCTGTCACCGAAATGTGAGGAAAACGTGTTTCTTTAGCCAAATTTTGAGGTTTGCAAAGGATTCTGGGTGACAGAACCTGGTCAGAGCCCCACAAGTCACCCCATCGTGGATTCCCCTAGGTCTCTAGTTTTAAAAAATGCACAGGTTTGGTAGGCTTCCCTAGGTGGCGGCTGAGGTAGAGGCCAAAATCTACAGGTAGGCACTTTGCAAAAAACACCTCTGTTTTCTTTCAAAAAATGTGATGTGTCCACGTTGTATTTTGGGGTGTTTCCTGTCACGGGCGCTAGGCCTACCCACACAAGTGAGGTATCATTTTTATCGGGAGACTTGGGGGAACGCTGGGTGGAAGGAAATTTGTGGCTCCTCTCAGATTCTAGAACTTTCTGTCACCGAAATATGAGGAAAACTTGTTTTTTTAGCCTAATTTTGAGGTTTGCAAAGGATTCTGGGTAACAGAACCTGGTCAGAGCCCCACAAGTCACCCCATCTTGGATTCCCCTAGGTCTCTAGTTTAAAAAAATGCACAGGTTTGGCAGGTTTCCCTATGTGCCGGCTGAACTAGAGGCCAAAATCTACAGGTAGGCACTTTGCAAAAAACACCTCTGTTTTCTTACAAAAAATGTGATGTGTCCACGTTGTGTTTTGGGGCGTTTCCTGTCACGGGCGCTACGCCTACCCACAGAAGTGAGGTATCATATTTATCGGGAGACTTGGGGGAACGCTGGGTGGAAGGAAATTTGTGGCTCCTCTCAGATTCCAGAACTTTCTGTCACCTAAATGTGAGGCAAACTTGTTTTTTTAGCCTAATTTTGAGGTTTGCAAAGGATTCTGGGTAACAGAACCTGGTCAGAGCACCACAAGTCACCCCATCTTGGATTCCCCTTGGTCTCTAGTTTTCAAAAATGCACAGGTTTGGTAGGTTTCCCTAGGTGCCGGCTTAGCTAGAGGCCAAAATCTACAGGTAGGCACTTTGCAAAAAACACCTCTGTTTTCTTTCAAAAAATGTGATGTGTCCACGTTGTGTTTTGAGCGTTTCCTGTCACGGGCGCTAGGCCTACCCACAGAAGTGAGGTATCATTTTTATCGGGAGACTTGGGGGAATACTGGGTGGAAGGAAATTTGTGGCTCCTCTCAGATTCCAGAACTTTCTGTCACCGAAATGTGAGGAAAACTTGTTTTTTTAGCCAAATTTTGAGGTTTGCAAAGGATTCTGGGTAACAGAACCTGGTCAGAGCCCCACAAGTCACCCCATCTTGGATTCCCCTAGATCTCTAGTTTTCAAAAATTCACAGGTTTGGCAGGTTTCCCTATGTGCCGGCAGAGCTAGGGGCCAAAATCTACAGGTAGGCACTTTGCAAAAAACACCTCTGTTTTCTTGCAAAAAATGTGATGTGTCCACGTTGTGTTTTGGGGCGTTTCCTGTCACGGGCGCTAGGCCTACCCACAGAAGTGAGGTATCATTTTTATCAGGAGACTTGGGGGAACGCTGGGTGGAAGGAAATTTGTGGCTCCTCTCAGATTCCAGAACTTTCTGTCACCGAAATGTGAGGCAAACTTGTTATTTTAGCCAAATTTTGAGGTTTGCAAAGGATTCTGGGTAACAGAACCTGGTCAGAGCACCACAAGTCACCCCATCTTGAATTCACCTTGGTCTCTAGTTTTCAAAAATGCACAGGTTTGGTAGGTTTCCCTAGGTGCCGGCTGAGCTAGAGTCCAAAATCTACAGGTAGGCACTTTGCAAAAAACACCTCTGTTTTCTTTCAAAGAATGTGATGTGCCCACGTTGTGTTTTGGGGCGTTTCCTGTCACGGGCTCTAGGCCTACCCACACAAGTGAGGTATCATTTTTATCGGGAGACTTTGGGGGAACGCTGGGTGGAAGGAAATTTGTGGCTCCTCTCAGATTCCAGAACTTTCTGTCACCGAAATGTGAGGAAAATGTGTTTTTTAGCCAAATGTTGAGGTTTGCAAAGGATTCTGGGTAACAGAACCTGGTCAGAGCCCCACAAGTCACCCCATCTTGGATTCCCCTAGATCTCTAGTTTTCAAAAATTCACAGGTTTGGCAGGTTTCCCTATGTGCCGGCAGAGCTAGGGGCCAAAATCTACAGGTAGGCACTTTGCAAAAAACACCTCTGTTTTCTTGCAAAGAATGTGATGTGCCCACGTTGTGTTTTGGGGCGTTTCCTGTCACGGGCTCTAGGCCTACCCACACAAGTGAGGTATCATTTTTATCGGGAGACTTTGGGGGAACGCTGGGTGGAAGGAAATTTGTGGCTCCTCTCAGATTCCAGAACTTTCTGTCACCGAAATGTGAGGAAAATGTGTTTTTTAGCCAAATGTTGAGGTTTGCAAAGGATTCTGGGTAACAGAACCTGGTCAGAGCCCCACAAGTCACCCCATCTTGGATTCCCCTAGATCTCTAGTTTTCAAAAATTCACAGGTTTGGCAGGTTTCCCTATGTGCCGGCAGAGCTAGGGGCCAAAATCTACAGGTAGGCACTTTGCAAAAAACACCTCTGTTTTCTTGCAAAAAATGTGATGTGTCCACGTTGTGTTTTGGGGCGTTTCCTGTCACGGGCGCTAGGCCTACCCACAGAAGTGAGGTATCATTTTTATCAGGAGACTTGGGGGAACGCTGGGTGGAAGGAAATTTGTGGCTCCTCTCAGATTCCAGAACTTTCTGTCACCGAAATGTGAGGCAAACTTGTTATTTTAGCCAAATTTTGAGGTTTGCAAAGGATTCTGGGTAACAGAACCTGGTCAGAGCACCACAAGTCACCCCATCTTGAATTCACCTTGGTCTCTAGTTTTCAAAAATGCACAGGTTTGGTAGGTTTCCCTAGGTGCCGGCTGAGCTAGAGTCCAAAATCTACAGGTAGGCACTTTGCAAAAAACACCTCTGTTTTCTTTCAAAGAATGTGATGTGCCCACGTTGTGTTTTGGGGCGTTTCCTGTCACGGGCTCTAGGCCTACCCACACAAGTGAGGTATCATTTTTATCGGGAGACTTTGGGGGAACGCTGGGTGGAAGGAAATTTGTGGCTCCTCTCAGATTCCAGAACTTTCTGTCACCGAAATGTGAGGAAAATGTGTTTTTTAGCCAAATGTTGAGGTTTGCAAAGGATTCTGGGTAACAGAACCTGGTCAGAGCCCCACAAGTCACCCCATCTTGGATTCCCCTAGATCTCTAGTTTTCAAAAATTCACAGGTTTGGCAGGTTTCCCTATGTGCCGGCAGAGCTAGGGGCCAAAATCTACAGGTAGGCACTTTGCAAAAAACACCTCTGTTTTCTTGCAAAGAATGTGATGTGCCCACGTTGTGTTTTGGGGCGTTTCCTGTCACGGGCTCTAGGCCTACCCACACAAGTGAGGTATCATTTTTATCGGGAGACTTTGGGGGAACGCTGGGTGGAAGGAAATTTGTGGCTCCTCTCAGATTCCAGAACTTTCTGTCACCGAAATGTGAGGAAAATGTGTTTTTTAGCCAAATGTTGAGGTTTGCAAAGGATTCTGGGTAACAGAACCTGGTCAGAGCCCCACAAGTCACCCCATCTTGGATTCCCCTAGATCTCTAGTTTTCAAAAATTCACAGGTTTGGCAGGTTTCCCTATGTGCCGGCAGAGCTAGGGGCCAAAATCTACAGGTAGGCACTTTGCAAAAAACACCTCTGTTTTCTTGCAAAAAATGTGATGTGTCCACGTTGTGTTTTGGGGCGTTTCCTGTCACGGGCGCTAGGCCTACCCACAGAAGTGAGGTATCATTTTTATCAGGAGACTTGGGGGAACGCTGGGTGGAAGGAAATTTGTGGCTCCTCTCAGATTCCAGAACTTTCTGTCACCGAAATGTGAGGCAAACTTGTTATTTTAGCCAAATTTTGAGGTTTGCAAAGGATTCTGGGTAACAGAACCTGGTCAGAGCACCACAAGTCACCCCATCTTGAATTCACCTTGGTCTCTAGTTTTCAAAAATGCACAGGTTTGGTAGGTTTCCCTAGGTGCCGGCTGAGCTAGAGTCCAAAATCTACAGGTAGGCACTTTGCAAAAAACACCTCTGTTTTCTTTCAAAGAATGTGATGTGCCCACGTTGTGTTTTGGGGCGTTTCCTGTCACGGGCTCTAGGCCTACCCACACAAGTGAGGTATCATTTTTATCGGGAGACTTTGGGGGAACGCTGGGTGGAAGGAAATTTGTGGCTCCTCTCAGATTCCAGAACTTTCTGTCACCGAAATGTGAGGAAAATGTGTTTTTTAGCCAAATGTTGAGGTTTGCAAAGGATTCTGGGTAACAGAACCTGGTCAGAGGCCCACAAGTCATCCCATAGTGGATTCCCCTAGGTCTCTAGTTTTAAAAAATGCGCAGGTTTGGTAGGTTTCCCTAAGTGCCGTCTGAGGTAGAGGCCAAAATCTACAGGTAGGCACTTTGCAAAAAACACCTCTGTTTTCTTGCAAAAAATGTGATGTGTCCACGTTGTATTTTGGGGCGTTTCCTGTCACGGGCGCTAGGCCTACCCACACAAGTGAGGTATCATTTTTATCGGGAGACTTGGGGGAACGCTGGGTGGAAGGAAATTTGTGGCTCCTCTCAGATTCTAGAACTTTCTGTCACCGAAATGTGAGGAAAACTTGTTTTTTTAGCCAAATTTTGAGGTTTGCAAAGGATTCTGGGTAACAGAACCTGGTCAGAGCCCCACAAGTCACCCCATCTTGGATTCCCCTAGGTCTCTAGTTTAAAAAAATGCACAGGTTTGGCACGTTTCCCTATGTGCCGGCTGAACTAGAGGCCAAAATCTACAGGTAGGCACTTTGCAAAAAACACCTCTGTTTTCTTACAAAAAATGTGATGTGTCCACGTTGTGTTTTGGGGCGTTTCCTGTCACGGGCACTAGGCCTACCCACACAAGTGAGGTATCATATTTATCGGGAGACTTGGGGGAACGCTGGGTGGAAGGAAATTTGTGGCTCCTCTCATATTCCAGAACTTTCTGTCACCGAAATGTGAGGCAAACTTGTTTTTTTAGCCTAATTTTGAGGTTTGCAAGGGATTCTGGGTAACAGAACCTGGTCAGAGCACCACAAGTCACCCCATCTTGGATTCCCCTTGGTCTCTAGTTTTAAAAAATGCACAGGTTTGGTAGGTTTCCCTAGGTGCCGGCTTAGCTAGAGGCCAAAATCTACAGGTAGGCACTTTGCAAAAAACACCTCTGTTTTCTTTCAAAAAATGTGATGTGTCCACGTTGTGTTTTGAGCGTTTCCTGTCACGGGCGCTAGGCCTACCCACAGAAGTGAGGTATCATTTTTATCGGGATACTTGGGGGAATACTGGGTGGAAGGAAATTTGTGGCTCCTCTCAGATTCCAGAACTTTCTGTCACCGAAATGTGAGGCAAACTTGTTTTTTTAGCCAAATTTTGAGGTTTGCAAAGGATTCTGGGTAACAGAACCTTGTCAGAGCCCCACAAGTCACCCCATCTTGGATTCCCCTAGGTCTCTAGTTTAAAAAAATGCACAGGTTTGGCACGTTTCCCTATGTGCCGGCTGAACTAGAGGCCAAAATCTACAGGTAGGCACTTTGCAAAAAACACCTCTGTTTTCTTACAAAAAATGTGATGTGTCCACGTTGCGTTTTGGGGCGTTTCCTGTCGCGGGCGCTAGGCCTCCCCACACAAGTGAGGTATCATATTTATCGGGAGACTTGGGGGAACGCTGGGTGGAAGGAAATTTGTGGCTCCTCTCAGATTCCAGAACTTTCTGTCACCGAAATGTGAGGCAAACTTGTTTTTTTAGCCTAATTTTGAGGTTTGCAAAGGATTCTGGGTAACAGAACCTGGTCAGAGCACCACAAGTCACCCCATCTTGGATTCCCCTTGGTCTCTAGTTTTCAAAAATGCACAGGTTTGGTAGGTTTCCCTAGGTGCCGGCTTAGCTAGAGGCCAAAATCTACAGGTAGGCACTTTGCAAAAAACACCTCTGTTTTCTTTCAAAAAATGTGATGTGTCCACGTTGTGTTTTGAGCGTTTCCTGTCACGGGCGCTAGGCCTACCCACAGAAGTGAGGTATCATTTTTATCGGGAGACTTGGGGGAATACTGGGTGGAAGGAAATTTGTGGCTCCTCTCAGATTCCAGAACTTTCTGTCACCGAAATGTGAGGAAAACTTGTTTTTTTAGCCAAATTTTGAGGTTTGCAAAGGATTCTGGGTAACAGAACCTGGTCAGAGCCCCACAAGTCACCCCATCTTGGATTCCCCTAGATCTCTAGTTTTCAAAAATTCACAGGTTTGGCAGGTTTCCCTATGTGCCGGCAGAGCTAGGGGCCAAAATCTACAGGTAGGCACTTTGCAAAAAACACCTCTGTTTTCTTGCAAAAAATGTGATGTGTCCACGTTGTGTTTTGGGGCGTTTCCTGTCACGGGCGCTAGGCCTACCCACAGAAGTGAGGTATCATTTTTATCAGGAGACTTGGGGGAACGCTGGGTGGAAGGAAATTTGTGGCTCCTCTCAGATTCCAGAACTTTCTGTCACCGAAATGTGAGGCAAACTTGTTATTTTAGCCAAATTTTGAGGTTTGCAAAGGATTCTGGGTAACAGAACCTGGTCAGAGCACCACAAGTCACCCCATCTTGAATTCACCTTGGTCTCTAGTTTTCAAAAATGCACAGGTTTGGTAGGTTTCCCTAGGTGCCGGCTGAGCTAGAGTCCAAAATCTACAGGTAGGCACTTTGCAAAAAACACCTCTGTTTTCTTTCAAAGAATGTGATGTGCCCACGTTGTGTTTTGGGGCGTTTCCTGTCACGGGCTCTAGGCCTACCCACACAAGTGAGGTATCATTTTTATCGGGAGACTTTGGGGGAACGCTGGGTGGAAGGAAATTTGTGGCTCCTCTCAGATTCCAGAACTTTCTGTCACCGAAATGTGAGGAAAATGTGTTTTTTAGCCAAATGTTGAGGTTTGCAAAGGATTCTGGGTAACAGAACCTGGTCAGAGGCCCACAAGTCATCCCATAGTGGATTCCCCTAGGTCTCTAGTTTTCAAAAATGCGCAGGTTTGGTAGGTTTCCCTAAGTGCCGTCTGAGGTAGAGGCCAAAATCTACAGGTAGGCACTTTGCAAAAAACACCTCTGTTTTCTTGCAAAAAATGTGATGTGTCCACGTTGTATTTTGGGGCGTTTCCTGTCACGGGCGCTAGGCCTACCCACACAAGTGAGGTATCATTTTTATCGGGAGACTTGGGGGAACGCTGGGTGGAAGGAAATTTGTGGCTCCTCTCAGATTCTAGAACTTTCTGTCACCGAAATGTGAGGAAAACTTGTTTTTTTAGCCAAATTTTGAGGTTTGCAAAGGATTCTGGGTAACAGAACCTGGTCAGAGCCCCACAAGTCACCCCATCTTGGATTCCCCTAGGTCTCTAGTTTAAAAAAATGCACAGGTTTGGCACGTTTCCCTATGTGCCGGCTGAACTAGAGGCCAAAATCTACAGGTAGGCACTTTGCAAAAAACACCTCTGTTTTCTTACAAAAAATGTGATGTGTCCACGTTGTGTTTTGGGGCGTTTCCTGTCACGGGCACTAGGCCTACCCACACAAGTGAGGTATCATATTTATCGGGAGACTTGGGGGAACGCTGGGTGGAAGGAAATTTGTGGCTCCTCTCATATTCCAGAACTTTCTGTCACCGAAATGTGAGGCAAACTTGTTTTTTTTAGCCTAATTTTGAGGTTTGCAAGGGATTCTGGGTAACAGAACCTGGTCAGAGCACCACAAGTCACCCCATCTTGGATTCCCCTTGGTCTCTAGTTTTAAAAAATGCACAGGTTTGGTAGGTTTCCCTAGGTGCCGGCTTAGCTAGAGGCCAAAATCTACAGGTAGGCACTTTGCAAAAAACACCTCTGTTTTCTTTCAAAAAATGTGATGTGTCCACGTTGTGTTTTGAGCGTTTCCTGTCACGGGCGCTAGGCCTACCCACAGAAGTGAGGTTTAATTTTTATCGGGATACTTGGGGGAATACTGGGTGGAAGGAAATTTGTGGCTCCTCTCAGATTCCAGAACTTTCTGTCACCGAAATGTGAGGCAAACTTGTTTTTTTAGCCAAATTTTGAGGTTTGCAAAGGATTCTGGGTAACAGAACCTGGTCAGAGCCCCACAAGTCACCCCATCTTGGATTCCCCTAGGTCTCTAGTTTAAAAAAATGCACAGGTTTGGCACGTTTCCCTATGTGCCGGCTGAACTAGAGGGCAAAATCTACAGGTAGGCACTTTGCAAAAAAACACCTCTGTTTTCTTACAAAAAATGTGATGTGTCCACGTTGTGTTTTGGGGCGTTTCCTGTCACGGGCTCTAGGCCTACCCACAGAAGTGAGGTATCATTTTTATCGGGAGACTTTGGGGGAACGCTGGGTGGAAGGAAATTTGTGGCTCCTCTCAGATTCCAGAACTTTCTGTCACCGAAATGTGAGGAAAATGTATTTTTTAGCCAAATGTTGAGGTTTGCAAAGGATTCTGGGTAACAGAACCTGGTCAGAGGCCCACAAGTCATCCCATAGTGGATTCCCCTAGGTCTCTAGTTTTCAAAAATGCGCAGGTTTGGTAGGTTTCCCTAAGTGCCGTCTGAGGTAGAGGCCAAAATCTACAGGTAGGCACTTTGCAAAAAACACCTCTGTTTTCTTGCAAAAAATGTGATGTGTCCACGTTGTATTTTGGGGCGTTTCCTGTCACGGGCGCTAGGCCTACCCACACAAGTGAGGTATCATTTTTATCGGGAGACTTGGGGGAACGCTGGGTGGAAGAAAATTTGTGGCTCCTCTCAGATTCTAGAACTTTCTGTCACCGAAATGTGAGGAAAACTTGTTTTTTTAGCCAAATTTTGAGGTTTGCAAAGGATTCTGGGTAACAGAACCTGGTCAGAGCCCCACAAGTCACCCCATCTTGGATTCCCCTAGGTCTCTAGTTTAAAAAAATGCACAGGTTTGGCACGTTTCCCTATGTGCCGGCTGAACTAGAGGCCAAAATCTACAGGTAGGCACTTTGCAAAAAGCACCTCTGTTTTCTTACAAAAAATGTGATGTGTCCACGTTGTGTT
Source organism: Pleurodeles waltl (assembly GCF_031143425.1). NCBI lineage: Eukaryota > Metazoa > Chordata > Amphibia > Caudata > Salamandridae > Pleurodeles > Pleurodeles waltl. Next base: position 1,191,920,146 of record NC_090444.1, read on the forward strand.
TTGGGGCGTTTCCTGTCACGGGCACTAGGCCTACCCACACAAGTGAGGTATCATATTTATCGGGAGACTTGGGGGAACGCTGGGTGGAAGGAAATTTGTGGCTCCTCTCATATTCCAGAACTTTCTGTCACCGAAATGTGAGGCAAACTTGTTTTTTTAGCCTAATTTTGAGGTTTGCAAGGGATTCTGGGTAACAGAACCTGGTCAGAGCACCACAAGTCACCCCATCTTGGATTCCCCTTGGTCTCTAGTTTTCAAAAATGCACAGGTTTGGTAGGTTTCCCTAGGTGCCGGCTTAGCTAGAGGCCAAAATCTACAGGTAGGCACTTTGCAAAAAACACCTCTGTTTTCTTTCAAAAAATGTGATGTGTCCACGTTGTGTTTTGAGCGTTTCCTGTCACGGGCGCTAGGCCTACCCACAGAAGTGAGGTATCATTTTTATCGGGAGACTTGGGGGAATACTGGGTGGAAGGAAATTTGTGGCTCCTCTCAGATTCCAGAACTTTCTGTCACCGAAATGTGAGGCAAACTTGTTTTTTTAGCCAAATTTTGAGGTTTGCAAAGGATTCTGGGTAACAGAACCTGGTCAGAGCCCCACAAGTCACCCCATCTTGGATTCCCCTAGATCTCTAGTTTTCAAAAATGCACAGGTTTGGCAGGTTTCCCTATGTGCCGGCTGAGCTAGGGGCCAAAATCTACAGGTAGGCACTTTGCAAAAAACACCTCTGTTTTCTTGCAAAAAATGTGATGTGTCCACGTTGTGTTTTGGGGCGTTTCCTGTCACGGGCGCTAGGCCTACCCACAGAAGTGAGGTATCATTTTTATCAGGAGACTTGGGGGAACGCTGGGTGGAAGGAAATTTGTGGCTCCTCTCAGATTCCAGAACTTTCTGTCACCGAAATGTGAGGCAAACTTGTTATTTTAGCCAAATTTTTAGGTTTGCAAAGGATTCTGGGTAACAGAACCTGGTCAGAGCACCACAAGTCACCCCATCGTGGATTCCCCTAGGTCTCTAGTTTTAAAAAATGCACAGGTTTGGCAGGTTTCCCTATGTGCCGGGTGAGCTAGGGGCCAAAATCTACAGGTAGGCACTTTGCAAAAAACACCTCTGTTTTCTTTCAAAGAATGTGATGTGCCCACGTTGTGTTTTGGGGCGTTTGCTGTCACGGGCGCTAGGCCTACCCACAGAAGTGAGGTATCATTTTTATCTGGAGACTTTCGGGGAATGCTGGGTGGAAGGAAATTTGTGGCTCCTCTCAGATTCCAGAACTTTCTGTCACCGAAATGTGAGGAAAATGTGTTTTTTAGCCAAATGTTGAGGTTTGCAAAGGATTCTGGGTAACAGAACCTGGTCAGAGGCCCACAAGTCACCCCATAGTGGATTCCCCTAGGTCTCTAGTTTTCAAAAATCCGCAGGTTTGGTAGGTTTCCCTAGGTGCCGACTGAGGTAGAGGCCAAAATCTACAGGTAGGCACATTGCAAAAAACACCTCTGTTTTCTTTCAAAAAATGTGATGTGTCCATGTTGTGTTTTGGGGCGTTTCCTGTCACGGGCGCTAGGCCTACCCACACAAGTCAGGTATCATTTTTATTGGGAGACTTGGGGAAACGCTGGGTGAAAGGAAATTTGTGGCTCATCTCAGATTCCAGAACTTTCTGTCACCGAAATGTGAGGAAAACGTGTTTCTTTAGCCAAATTTTGAGGTTTGCAAAGGATTCTGGGTGACAGAACCTGGTCAGAGCCCCACAAGTCACCCCATCGTGGATTCCCCTAGGTCTCTAGTTTTTAAAAATGCACAGGTTTGGCAGGTTTCCCTATGTGCCGGGTGAGCTAGGGGCCAAAATCTACAGGTAGGCACTTTGCAAAAAACACCTCTGTTTTCTTGCAAAAAATGTGATGTGTCCATGTTGTGTTTTGGGGCGTTTCCTGTCACGGGCGCTAGGCCTACCCACAGAAGTGAGGTATCATTTTTATCAGGACACTTAGGGGAACTCTGGGTGGAAGGAAATTTGTGGCTCCTCTCAGATTCCAGAACTTTCTGTCACCGAAATGTGAGGCAAACTTGTTATTTTAGCCACATTTTGAGGTTTGCAAAGAATTCTGGGTAACAGAACCTGGTCAGAGCCCCACAAGTCACCCCATCTTGGATTCCCCTAGGTCTCTAGTTTTCAAAAATGCACAGGTTTGGCAGGTTTCCCTATGTGCCGGCTGAGCTAGGGGCAAAAATCTACAGGTAGGCTCTTTGCAAAAAAACACCTCTGTTTTCTTTAAAAAAATGTGATGTGTCCACGTTGTGTTTTGGGGCGTTTCCTGTCACGGGCGCTAGGCCTACCCACAGAAGTGAGGTATCATTTTTATCAGGAGACTTGGGGGAACGCTGGGTGGAAGGAAATTTGTGGCTCCTCTCAGATTCAAGAACTTTCTGTCACCGAAATGTGAGGAAAACTTGTTTTTTTAGCCACATTTTGAGGTTTGCAAAGGATTCTGGGTAACAGAACCTGGTCAGAGCACCACAAGTCACCCCATCTTGGATTCCCCTTGGTCTTTAGTTTTCAAAAATTCACAGGTTTGGTAGGTTTCCCTAGGTTCCGGCTGAGCTAGAGGCCAAAGTCTACAGGTAGGCACTTTGCAAAAAACACCTCTGTTTTCTTGCAAAAAATGTGATGTGTCCACGTTGTGTTTTGGGGCGTTTCCTGTCACAGGCGCTAGGCCTACCCACAGAAGTGAGGTATCATTTTTATCAGGGGACTTGGGGGAATGCTGGGTGGAAGGAAATTTGTGGCTCCTCTCAGATTCCAGAACTTTCTGTCACCGAAATGTGAGGCAAACTTGTTTTTTTAGCCAAATTTTGAGGTTTGCAAAGCATTCTGGGTAACACAACCTGGTCAGAGCACCACAAGTCACCCCATCTTGGATTCCCCTTGGTCTCTAGTTTTCAAAAATGCACAGGTTTGGTAGGTTTCCCTAGGTGCCGGCTGAGCTAGAGGCCAAAATCTACAGGTAGGCACTTTGCAAAAAACACCTCTGTTTTCTTTCAAAGAATGTGATGTGCCCACGTTGTGTTTTGGGGCGTTTCCTGTCACGGTCTCTAGGCCTACCCACAGAAGTGAGGTATCATTTTTATCGGGAGACTTTGGGGGAACGCTGGGTGGAAGGAAATTTGTGGCTCCTCTCAGATTCCAGAACTTTCTGTCACCGAAATGTGAGGAAAATGTGTTTTTTAGCCAAATGTTGAGGTTTGCAAAGGATTCTGGGTAACAGAACCTGGTCAGAGGCCCACAAGTCACCCCATAGTGGATTCCCCTAGGTCTCTAGTTTTCAAAAATGCGCAGGTTTGGTAGGTTTCCCTAGGTGCCGGCTGAGGTAGAGGCCAAAATCTACAGGTAGGCACTTTGCAAAAAACACCTCTGTTTTCTTTCAAAAAATGTGATGTGTCCACGTTGTGTTTTGGGGCGTTTCCTGTCACGGGCGCTAGGCCTACCCACACAAGTCAGGTATCATTTTTATCGGGAGACTTGGGGAAACGCTGGGTGGATGGAAATTTGTGGCTCATCTCAGATTCCAGAACTTTCTGTCACCGAAATGTGATGAAAACGTGTTTCTTTAGCCACATTTTGAGGTTTGCAAAGGATTCTGGGTAACAGAACCTGGTCAGAGCCCCACAAGTCACCCCATCTTGGATTCCCCTAGGTCTCTAGTTTAAAAAAATGCACAGGTTTGGCAGGTTTCCCTATGTGCCGGCTGAACTAGAGGCCAAAATCTACAGGTAGGCACTTTGCAAAAAACACCTCTGTTTTCTTACAAAAAATGTGATGTGTCCACGTTGTGTTTTGGGGCGTTTCCTGTCACGGGCGCTAGGCCTACCCACACAAGTGAGGTATCATATTTATCGGGAGACTTGGGGGAACGCTGGGTGGAAGGACATTTGTGGCTCCTCTCAGATTCCAGAACTTTCTGTCACCGAAATGTGAGGCAAACTTGTTTTTTTAGCCTAATTTTGAGGTTTGCAAAGGATTCTGGGTAACAGAACCTGGTCAGAGCACCACAAGTCACCCCATCTTGGATTCCCCTTGGTCTCTAGTTTTCAAAAATGCACAGGTTTGGTAGGTTTCCCTAGGTGCCGGCTTAGCTAGAGGCCAAAATCTACAGGTAGGCACTTTGCAAAAAACACCTCTGTTTTCTTTCAAAAAATGTGATGTGTCCACGTTGTGTTTTGAGCGTTTCCTGTCACTGGCGCTAGGCCTACCCACAGAAGTGAGGTATCATTTTTATCGGGAGACTTGGGGGAATACTGGGTGGAAGGAAATTTGTGGCTCCTCTCAGATTCCAGAACTTTCTGTCACCGAAATGTGAGGAAAACTTGTTTTTTTAGCCAAATTTTGAGGTTTGCAAAGGATTCTGAGTAACAGAACCTGGTCAGAGCCCCACAAGTCACCCCATCTTGGATTCCCCTAGATCTCTAGTTTTAAAAAATGCACAGGTTTGGCAGGTTTCCCTATGTGGCGGCTGAGCTAGGGGCCAAAATCTACAGGTAGGCACTTTGCAAAAAACACCTCTGTTTTCTTGCAAAAAATGTGATGTGTCCACGTTGTGTTTTGGGGCGTTTCCTGTCACGGGCGCTAGGCCTACCCACAGAAGTGAGGTATCATTTTTATCAGGAGACTTGGGGGAACGCTGGGTGGAAGGAAATTTGCGGCTCCTCTCAGATTCCAGAACTTTCTGTCACCGAAATGTGAGGCAAACTTGTTATTTTAGCCAAATTTTGAGGTTTGCAAAGGATTCTGGGTAACAGAACCTGGTCAGAGCACCACAAGTAACCCCATCTTGAATTCACCTTGGTCTCTAGTTTTCAAAAATGCACAGGTTTGGTAGGTTTCCCTAGGTGCCGGCTGAGATAGAGGCCAAAATCTACAGGTAGGCACTTTGCAAAAAACACCTCTGTTTTCTTTCAAAGAATGTGATGTGCCCACGTTGTGTTTTGGGGCGTTTCCTGTCACGGGCTCTAGGCCTACCCACAGAAGTGAGGTATCATTTTTATCGGGAGACTTTGGGGGAACGCTGGGTGGAAGGAAATTTGTGGCTCCTCTCAGATTCCAGAACTTTCTGTCACCGAAATGTGAGGAAAATGTGTTTTTTAGCCAAATGTTGAGGTTTGCAAAGGATTCTGGGTAACAGAACCTGGTCAGAGGCCCAGAAGTCACCCCATAGTGGATTCCCCTAGGTCTCTAGTTTTCAAAAATGCGCAGGTTTGGTAGGTTTCCCTAGGTGCCGGCTGAGGTAGAGGCCAAAATCTACAGGTAGGCACTTTGCAAAAAACACCTCTGTTTTCTTTAAAAAAATGTGATGTGTCCACGTTGTGTTTTGGGGCGTTTCCTGTCACGGGCGCTAGGCCTACCCACACAAGTCAGGTATCATTTTTATCGGGAGACTTGGGGAAACGCTGGGTGGATGGAAATTTGTGGCTCATCTCAGATTCCAGAACTTTCTGTCACCGAAATGTGAGGAAAACTTGTTTTTTTAGCCAAATTTTGAGGTTTGCAAAGGATTCTGGGTAACAGAACCTGGTCAGAGCCCCACAAGTCACCCCATAGTGGATTCCCCTAGGTCTCTAGTTTAAAAAAATGCACAGGTTTGGCAGGTTTCCCTATGTGCCGGCTGAACTAGAGGCCAAAATCTACAGGTAGGCACTTTGCAAAAAACACCTCTGTTTTCTTACAAAAAATGTGATGTGTCCACGTTGTGTTTTGGGGCGTTTCCTGTCACGGGCGCTAGGCCTACCCACACAAGTGAGGTATCATATTTATCGGGAGACTTGGGGGAACGCTGGGTGGAAGGAAATTTGTGGCTCCTCTCAGATTCCAGAACTTTCTGTCACCGAAATGTGAGGCAAACTTGTTTTTTTAGCCTAATTTTGAGGTTTGCAAAGGATTCTGGGTAACAGAACCTGGTCAGAGCACCACAAGTCACCCCATCTTGGATTCCCCTTGGTCTCTAGTTTTCAAAAATGCACAGGTTTGGTAGGTTTCCCTAGGTGCCGGCTTAGCTAGAGGCCAAAATCTACAGGTAGGCACTTTGCAAAAAACACCTCTGTTTTCTTTCAAAAAATGTGATGTGTCCACGTTGTGTTTTGAGCGTTTCCTGTCACGGGCGCTAGGCCTACCCACACAAGTGAGGTATCATTTTTATCGGGAGACTTGGGGGAATACTGGGTGGAAGGAAATTTGTGGCTCCTCTCAGATTCCAGAACTTTCTGTCACCGAAATGTGAGGAAAACTTGTTTTTTTAGCCAAATTTTGAGGTTTGCAAAGGATTCTGGGTAACAGAACCTGGTCAGAGCCCCACAAGTCACCCCATCTTGGATTCCCCTAGATCTCTAGTTTTCAAAAATGCACAGGTTTGGCAGGTTTCCCTATGTGCCGGCTGAGCTAGGGGCCAAAATCTACAGGTAGGCACTTTGCAAAAAACACCTCTGTTTTCTTGCAAAAAATGTGATGTGTCCACGTTGTGTTTTGGGGCGTTTCCTGTAACGGGCGCTAGGCCTACCCACAGAAGTGAGGTATCATTTTTATCAGGAGACTTGGGGGAACGCTGGGTGGAAGGAAATTTGTGGCTCCTCTCAGATTCCAGAAGTTTCTGTCACCGAAATGTGAGGCAAACTTGTTATTTTAGCCAAATTTTGAGGTTTGCAAAGGATTCTGGGTAACAGAACCTGGTCAGAGCACCACAAGTAACCCCATCTTGAATTCACCTTGGTCTCTAGTTTTCAAAAATGCGCAGGTTTGGTAGGTTTCCCTAGGTGCCGGCTGAGGTAGAGGCCAAAATCTACAGGTAGGCACTTTGCAAAAAACACCTCTGTTTTCTTTCAAAAAATGTGATGTGTCCACGTTGTGTTTTGGGGCGTTTCCTGTCACGGGCGCTAGGCCTACCCACACAAGTCAGGTATCATTTTTATCGGGAGACTTGGGGAAACGCTGGGTGGAAGGAAATTTGTGGCTCATCTCAGATTCCAGAACTTTCTGTCACCGAAATGTGAGGAAAATGTGTTTCTTTAGCCAAATTTTGAGGTTTGCAAAGGATTCTGGGTGACAGAACCTGGTCAGAGCCCCACAAGTCACCCCATCGTCGATTCCCCTAGGTCTCTAGTTTTAAAAAATGCACAGGTTTGGCAGGTTTCCCTATGTGCCGGGTGAGCTAGGGGCCAAAATCTACAGGTAGGCACTTTGCAAAAAACACCTCTGTTTTCTTGCAAAAAATGTGATGTGTCCACGTTGTGTTTTGGGGCGTTTCCTGTCACGGGCGCTAGGCCTACCCACAGAAGTGAGGTATCATTTTTATCAGGAGACTTGGGGGAACGCTGGGTGGAAGGAAATTTGTGGCTCCTCTCAGATTCCAGAACTTTCTGTCACCGAAATGTGAGGCAAACTTGTTATTTTAGCAAAATTTTGAGGTTTGCAAAGGATTCTGGGTAACAGAACATGGTCAGAGCACCACAAGTCACCCCATCTTGGATTCCCCTTGGTCTCTAGTTTTCAAAAATGCACACGTTTGGCAGGTTTCCCTAGGTGCCGGCTGAGGTAGAGGCCAAAATCTACAGGTAGGCACTTTGCAAAAAACACCTCTGTTTTCTTTCAAAAAATGTGATGTGTCCACGTTGTGTTTTGGGGCGTTTCCTGTCACGGGCGCTAGGCCTACCCACAGAAGTGAGGTATCATTTTTATCGGGAGACTTGGGGGAATACTGGGTGGAAGGAAATTTGTGGCTCATCTCAGATTCCAGAACTTTCTGTCACCGAAATGTGAGGAAAATGTGTTTCTTTAGCCAAATTTTGAGGTTTGCAAAGGATTCTGGGTGACAGAACCTGGTCAGAGCCCCACAAGTCACCCCATCGTCGATTCCCCTAGGTCTCTAGTTTTAAAAAATGCACAGGTTTGGCAGGTTTCCCTATGTGCCGGGTGAGCTAGGGGCCAAAATCTACAGGTAGGCACTTTGCAAAAAACACCTCTGTTTTCTTGCAAAAAATGTGATGTGTCCACGTTGTGTTTTGGGGCGTTTCCTGTCACGGGCGCTAGGCCTACCCACAGAAGTGAGGTATCATTTTTATCAGGAGACATGGGGGAACGCTGGGTGGAAGGAAATTTGTGGCTCCTCTCAGATTCCAGAACTTTCTGTCACCGAAATGTGAGGCAAACTTGTTATTTTAGCCAAATTTTGAGGTTTGCAAAGGATTCTGGGTAACAGAACCTGGTCAGAGCCCCACAAGTCACCCCATCTTGGATTCCCCTAGGTCTCTAGTTTTAAAAAATGCACAGGTTTGGCAGGTTTCCCTATGTGCCGGCTGAGCTAGGGGCCAAAATCTACAGGTAGGCACTTTGCAAAAAAACACCTCTGTTTTCTTGCAAAAAATGTGATGTGTCCACGTTGTGTTTTGGGGCGTTTCCTGTCACGGGCGCTAGGCCTACCCACAGAAGTGAGGTATCATTTTTATCAGGAGACTTGGGGGAACGCTGGGTGGAAGGAAATTTGTGGCTCCTCTCAGATTCCAGAACTTTCTGTCACCGAAATGTGAGGCAAACTTGTTATTTTAGCAAAATTTTGAGGTTTGCAAAGGATTCTGGGTAACAGAACATGGTCAGAGCACCACAAGTCACCCCATCTTGGATTCCCCTTGGTCTCTAGTTTTCAAAAATGCACACGTTTGGCAGGTTTCCCTAGGTGCCGGCTGAGGTAGAGGCCAAAATCTACAGGTAGGCACTTTGCAAAAAACACCTCTGTTTTCTTTAAAAAAATGTGATGTGTCCACGTTGTGTTTTGGGGCGTTTCCTGTCACGACGCTAGGCCTACCCACAGAAGTGAGGTATCATTTTTATCGGGAGACTTGGGGGAATACTGGGTGGAAGGAAATGTGTGGCTCCTCTCAGATTCCAGAACTTTCTGTCACCGAAATGTGAGGAAAACTTTTTTTTTTAGCCACATTTTGAGGTTTGCAAAGGATTCTGGGTAACAGAACCTGGTCAGAGCCCCACAAGTCACCCCATCTTGGATTCCCCTAGGTCTCTAGTTTTAAAAAATGCACAGGTTTGGCAAGTTTCCCTATGTGCCGGCTGAGCTAGGGGCCAAAATCTACAGGTAGGCACTTTGCAAAAAACACCTCTGTTTTCTTGCAAAAAATGTGATGTGTCCACGTTGTGTTTTGGGGCGTTTCCTGTCACGGGCGCTAGGCCTACCCACACAAGTCAGGTATCATTTTTATCGGGAGACTTGGGGAAACGCTGGGTGGAAGGAAATTTGTGGCTCATCTCAGATTCCAGAACTTTCTGTCACCGAAATGTGAGGAAAATGTGTTTCTTTAGCCAAATTTTGAGGTTTGCAAAGGATTCTGGGTGACAGAACCTGGTCAGAGCCCCACAAGTCACCCCATCGTCGATTCCCCTAGGTCTCTAGTTTTAAAAAATGCACAGGTTTGGCAGGTTTCCCTATGTGCCGGGTGAGCTAGGGGCCAAAATCTACAGGTAGGCACTTTGCAAAAAACACCTCTGTTTTCTTGCAAAAAATGTGATGTGTCCACGTTGTGTTTTGGGGCGTTTCCTGTCACGGGCGCTAGGCCTACCCACAGAAGTGAGGTATCATTTTTATCAGGAGACTTGGGGGAACGCTGGGTGGAAGGAAATTTGTGGCTCCTCTCAGATTCCAGAACTTTCTGTCACCGAAATGTGAGGCAAACTTGTTATTTTAGCCAAATTTTGAGGTTTGCAAAGGATTCTGGGTAACAGAACCTGGTCAGAGCCCCACAAGTCACCCCATCTTGGATTCCCCTAGGTCTCTAGTTTTCAAAAATGCACAGGTTTGGCAGGTTTCCCTATGTGCCGGCTGAGCTAGGGGCCAAAATCTACAGGTAGGCACTTTGCAAAAAAACACCTCTGTTTTCTTGCAAAAAATGTGATGTGTCCACGTTGTGTTTTGGGGCGTTTCCTGTCACGGGCGCTAGGCCTACCCACAGAAGTGAGGTATCATTTTTATCAGGAGACTTGGGGGAACGCTGGGTGGAAGGAAATTTGTGGCTCCTCTCAGATTCCAGAACTTTCTGTCACCGAAATGTGAGGCAAACTTGTTATTTTAGCCAAATTTTGAGGTTTGCAAAGGATTCTGGGTAACAGAACATGGTCAGAGCACCACAAGTCACCCCATCTTGGATTCCCCTTGGTCTCTAGTTTTCAAAAATGCACACGTTTGGCAGGTTTCCCTAGGTGCCGGCTGAGGTAGAGGCCAAAATCTACAGGTAGGCACTTTGCAAAAAACACCTCTGTTTTCTTTAAAAAAATGTGATGTGTCCACGTTGTGTTTTGGGGCGTTTCCTGTCACGGGCGCTAGGCCTACCCACAGAAGTGAGGTATCATTTTTATCGGGAGACTTGGGGGAATACTGGGTGGAAGGAAATTTGTGGCTCCTCTCAGATTCCAGAACTTTCTGTCACCGAAATGTGAGGAAAACTTTTTTTTTTAGCCACATTTTGAGGTTTGCAAAGGATTCTGGGTAACAGAACCTGGTCAGAGCCCCACAAGTCACCCCGTCTTCCCCTAGGTCTCTAGTTTTCAAAAATGCACAGGTTTGGCAGGTTTCCCTATGTGCCGGCTGAGCTAGGGGCCAAAATCTACAGGTAGGCACTTTGCAAAAAACACCTCTGTTTTCTTGCAAAAAATGTGATGTGTCCACGTTGTGTTTTGGGGCGTTTCCTGTCACGGGCGCTAGGCCTACCCACACAAGTGAGGTATCATTTTTATCGGGAGACTTGGGGGAACGCTGGGTGGAAGGAAATTTGTGGCTCCTCTCAGATTCTAGAACTTTCTGTCACCGAAATATGAGGAAAACTTGTTTTTTTAGCCAAATTTTGAGGTTTGCAAAGGATTCTGGGTAACAGAACCTGGTCAGAGCCCCACAAGTCACCCCATCTTGGATTCCCCTAGGTCTCTAGTTTAAAAAAATGCACAGGTTTGGCAGGTTTCCCTATGTGCCGGCTGAACTAGAGGCCAAAATCTACAGGTAGGCACTTTGCAAAAAACACCTCTGTTTTCTTACAAAAAATGTGATGTGTCCACGTTGTGTTTTGGGGCGTTTCCTGTCACGGGCGCTACGCCTACCCACACAAGTGAGGTATCATATTTATCGGGAGACTTGGGGGAACGCTGGGTGGAAGGAAATTTGTGGCTCCTCTCAGATTCCAGAACTTTCTGTCACCGAAATGTGAGGCAAACTTGTTTTTTTAGCCTAATTTTGAGGTTTGCAAAGGATTCTGGGTAACAGAACCTGGTCAGAGCACCACAAGTCACCCCATCTTGGATTCCCCTTGGTCTCTAGTTTTCAAAAATGCACAGGTTTGGTAGGTTTCCCTAGGTGCCGGCTTAGCTAGAGGCCAAAATCTACAGGTAGGCACTTTGCAAAAAAACACCTCTGTTTTCATTAAAAAAATGTGATGTGTCCACGTTGTGTTTTGGGGCGTTTCCTGTCACGGGCGCTAGGCCTACCCACAGAAGTGAGGTATCATTTTTATCAGGAGACTTGGGGAAACGCTGGGTGGAAGGAAATTTGTGGCTCCTCTCAGATTCCAGAACTTTCTGTCACCGAAATGTGAGGCAAACTTGTTATTTTAGCCAAATTTTGAGGTTTGCAAAGGATTCTGGGTAACAGAACCTGGTCAGAGCACCACAAGTCACCCCATCTTGAATTCACCTTGGTCTCTAGTTTTCAAAAATGCACAGGTTTGGTAGGTTTCCCTAGGTGCCGGCTGAGCTAGAGTCCAAAATCTACAGGTAGGCACTTTGCAAAAAACACCTCTGTTTTCTTTCAAAGAATGTGATGTGCCCACGTTGTGTTTTGGGGCATTTCCTGTCACGGGCTCTAGGCCTACCCACAGAAGTGAGGTATCATTTTTATCGGGAGACTTTGGGGGAACGCTGGGTGGAAGGAAATTTGTGGCTCCTCTCAGATTCCAGAACTTTCTGTCACCGAAATGTGAGGAAAATGTGTTTTTTAGCCAAATGTTGAGGTTTGCAAAGGATTCTGGGTAACAGAACCTGGTCAGAGGCCCACAAGTCATCCCATAGTGGATTCCCCTAGGTCTCTAGTTTTCAAAAATGCGCAGGTTTGGTAGGTTTCCCTAAGTGCCGTCTGAGGTAGAGGCCAAAATCTACAGGTAGGCACTTTGCAAAAAACACCTCTGTTTTCTTGCAAAAAATGTGATGTGTCCACGTTGTATTTTGGGGCGTTTCCTGTCACGGGCGCTAGGCCTACCCACACAAGTGAGGTATCATTTTTATCGGGAGACTTGGGGGAACGCTGGGTGGAAGGAAATTTGTGGCTCCTCTCAGATTCTAGAACTTTCTGTCACCGAAATGTGAGGAAAACTTGTTTTTTTAGCCAAATTTTGAGGTTTGCAAAGGATTCTGGGTAACAGAACCTGGTCAGAGCCCGACAAGTTACCCCATCTTGGATTCCCCTAGGTCTCTAGTTTAAAAAAATGCACAGGTTTGGCACGTTTCCCTATGTGCCGGCTGAACTAGAGGCCAAAATCTACAGGTAGGCACTTTGCAAAAAACACCTCTGTTTTCTTACAAAAAATGTGATGTGTCCACGTTGTGTTTTGGGGCGTTTCCTGTCACGGGCACTAGGCCTACCCACACAAGTGAGGTATCATATTTATCGGGAGACTTGGGGGAACGCTGGGTGGAAGGAAATTTGTGGCTCCTCTCATATTCCACAACTTTCTGTCACCGAAATGTGAGGCAAACTTGTTTTTTTAGCCTAATTTTGAGGTTTGCAAGGGATTCTGGGTAACAGAACCTGGTCAGAGCACCACAAGTCACCCCATCTTGGATTCCCCTTGGTCTCTAGTTTTCATAAATGCACAGGTTTGGTAGGTTTCCCTAGGTGCCGGCTTAGCTAGAGGCCAAAATCTACAGGTAGGCACTTTGCAAAAAACACCTCTGTTTTCTTTAAAAAAATGTGATGTGTCCACGTTGTGTTTTGAGCGTTTCCTGTCACGGGCGCTAGGCCTACCCACAGAAGTGAGGTATCATTTTTATCGGGATACTTGGGGGAATACTGGGTGGAAGGAAATTTGTGGCTCCTCTCAGATTCCAGAACTTTCTGTCACCGAAATGTGAGGCAAACTTGTTTTTTTAGCCAAATTTTGAGGTTTGCAAAGGATTCTGGGTAACAGAACCTGGTCAGAGCCCCACAAGTCACCCCATCTTGGATTCCCCTAGGTCTCTAGTTTAAAAAAATGCACAGGTTTGGCACGTTTCCCTATGTGCCGGCTGAACTAGAGGGCAAAATCTACAGGTAGGCACTTTGCAAAAAAACACCTCTGTTTTCTTACAAAAAATGTGATGTGTCCACGTTGTGTTTTGGGGCGTTTCCTGTCACGGGCTCTAGGCCTACCCACAGAAGTGAGGTATCATTTTTATCGGGAGACTTTGGGGGAACGCTGGGTGGAAGGAAATTTGTGGCTCCTCTCAGATTCCAGAACTTTCTGTCACCGAAATGTGAGGAAAATGTGTATTTTAGCCAAATGTTGAGGTTTGCAAAGGATTCTGGGTAACAGAACCTGGTCAGAGGCCCACAAGTCATCCCATAGTGGATTCCCCTAGGTCTCTAGTTTTCAAAAATGCGCAGGTTTGGTAGGTTTCCCTAAGTGCCGTCTGAGGTAGAGGCCAAAATCTACAGGTAGGCACTTTGCAAAAAACACCTCTGTTTTCTTGCAAAAAATGTGATGTGTCCACGTTGTATTTTGGGGCGTTTCCTGTCACGGGCGCTAGGCCTACCCACACAAGTGAGGTATCATTTTTATCGGGAGACTTGGGGGAACGCTGGGTGGAAGGAAATTTGTGGCTCCTCTCAGATTCTAGAACTTTCTGTCACCGAAATGTGAGGAAAACTTGTTTTTTTAGCCAAATTTTGAGGTTTGCAAAGGATTCTGGGTAACAGAACCTGGTCAGAGCCCCACAAGTCACCCCATCTTGGATTCCCCTAGGTCTCTAGTTTAAAAAAATGCACAGGTTTGGCACGTTTCCCTATGTGCCGGCTGAACTAGAGGCCAAAATCTACAGGTAGGCACTTTGCAAAAAACACCTCTGTTTTCTTACAAAAAATGTGATGTGTCCACGTTGTGTTTTGGGGCGTTTCCTGTCACGGGCACTAGGCCTACCCACACAAGTGAGGTATCATATTTATCGGGAGACTTGGGGGAACGCTGGGTGGAAGGAAATTTGTGGCTCCTCTCATATTCCAGAACTTTCTGTCACCGAAATGTGAGGCAAACTTGTTTTTTTAGCCTAATTTTGAGGTTTGCAAGGGATTCTGGGTAACAGAACCTGGTCAGAGCACCACAAGTCACCCCATCTTGGATTCCCCTTGGTCTCTAGTTTTCAAAAATGCACAGGTTTGGTAGGTTTCCCTAGGTGCCGGCTTAGCTAGAGGCCAAAATCTACAGGTAGGCACTTTGCAAAAAACACCTCTGTTTTCTTTCAAAAAATGTGATGTGTCCACGTTGTGTTTTGAGCGTTTCCTGTCACGGGCGCTAGGCCTACCCACAGAAGTGAGGTATCATTTTTATCGGGATACTTGGGGGAATACTGGGTGGAAGGAAATTTGTGGCTCCTCTCAGATTCCAGAACTTTCTGTCACCGAAATGTGAGGCAAACTTGTTTTTTTAGCCAAATTTTGAGGTTTGCAAAGGATTCTGGGTAACAGAACCTGGTCAGAGCCCCACAAGTCACCCCATCTTGGATTCCCCTAGATCTCTAGTTTTCAAAAATGCACAGGTTTGGCAGGTTTCCCTATGTGCCGGCTGAGCTAGGGGCCAAAATCTACAGGTAGGCACTTTGCAGAAAACACCTCTGTTTTCTTGCAAAAAATGTGATGTGTCCACGTTGTGTTTTGGGGCGTTTCCTGTCACGGGCGCTAGGCCTACCCACAGAAGTGAGGTATCATTTTTATCAGGAGACTTGGGGGAACGCTGGGTGGAAGGAAATGTGTGGCTCCTCTCAGATTCCAGAACTTTCTGTCACCGAAATGTGAGGAAAACTTGTTTTTCTAGCCAAATTTTGAGGTTTGCAAAGGATTCTGGGTAACAGAACCTGGTCAGAGCACCACAAGTCACCCCATCTTGGATTCCCCTAGGTCTCTAGTTTAAAAAAATGCACAGGTTTGGCACGTTTCCCTATGTGCCGGCTGAACTAGAGGCCAAAATCTACAGGTAGGCACTTTGCAAAAAACACCTCTGTTTTCTTACAAAAAATGTGATGTGTCCACGTTGTGTTTTGGGGCGTTTCCTGTCACGGGCACTAGGCCTACCCACACAAGTGAGGTATCATATTTATCGGGAGACTTGGGGGAACGCTGGGTGGAAGGAAATTTGTGGCTCCTCTCATATTCCAGAACTTTCTGTCACCGAAATGTGAGGCAAACTTGTTTTTTTAGCCTAATTTTGAGGTTTGCAAGGGATTCTGGGTAACAGAACCTGGTCAGAGCACCACAAGTCACCCCATCTTGGATTCCCCTTGGTCTCTAGTTTTCAAAAATGCACAGGTTTGGTAGGTTTCCCTAGGTGCCGGCTTAGCTAGAGGCCAAAATCTACAGGTAGGCACTTTGCAAAAAACACCTCTGTTTTCTTTCAAAAAATGTGATGTGTCCACGTTGTGTTTTGAGCGTTTCCTGTCACGGGCGCTAGGCCTACCCACAGAAGTGAGGTATCATTTTTATCGGGATACTTGGGGGAATACTGGGTGGAAGGAAATTTGTGGCTCCTCTCAGATTCCAGAACTTTCTGTCACCGAAATGTGAGGCAAACTTGTTTTTTTAGCCAAATTTTGAGGTTTGCAAAGGATTCTGGGTAACAGAACCTGGTCAGAGCCCCACAAGTCACCCCATCTTGGATTCCCCTAGGTCTCTAGTTTAAAAAAATGCACAGGTTTGGCACGTTTCCCTATGTGCCGGCTGAACTAGAGGGCAAAATCTACAGGTAGGCACTTTGCAAAAAAACACCTCTGTTTTCTTACAAAAAATGTGATGTGTCCACGTTGTGTTTTGGGGCGTTTCCTGTCACGGGCTCTAGGCCTACCCACAGAAGTGAGGTATCATTATTATCGGGAGACTTTGGGGGAACGCTGGGTGGAAGGAAATTTGTGGCTCCTCTCAGATTCCAGAACTTTCTGTCACCGAAATGTGAGGAAAATGTGTATTTTAGCCAAATGTTGAGGTTTGCAAAGGATTCTGGGTAACAGAACCTGGTCAGAGGCCCACAAGTCATCCCATAGTGGATTCCCCTAGGTCTCTAGTTTTCAAAAATGCGCAGGTTTGGTAGGTTTCCCTAAGTGCCGTCTGAGGTAGAGGCCAAAATCTACAGGTAGGCACTTTGCAAAAAACACCTCTGTTTTCTTGCAAAAAATGTGATGTGTCCACGTTGTATTTTGGGGCGTTTCCTGTCACGGGCGCTAGGCCTACCCACACAAGTGAGGTATCATTTTTATCGGGAGACTTGGGGGAACGCTGGGTGGAAGGAAATTTGTGGCTCCTCTCAGATTCTAGAACTTTCTGTCACCGAAATGTGAGGAAAACTTGTTTTTTTAGCCAAATTTTGAGGTTTGCAAAGGATTCTGGGTAACAGAACCTGGTCAGAGCCCCACAAGTCACCCCATCTTGGATTCCCCTAGGTCTCTAGTTTAAAAAAATGCACAGGTTTGGCACGTTTCCCTATGTGTCGGCTGAACTAGAGGCCAAAATCTACAGGTAGGCACTTTGCAAAAAACACCTCTGTTTTCTTACAAAAAATGTGATGTGTCCACGTTGTGTTTTGGGGCGTTTCCTGTCACGGGCACTAGGCCTACCCACACAAGTGAGGTATCATATTTATCGGGAGACTTGGGGGAACGCTGGGTGGAAGGAAATTTGTGGCTCCTCTCATATTCCAGAACTTTCTGTCACCGAAATGTGAGGCAAACTTGTTTTTTTAGCCTAATTTTGAGGTTTGCAAGGGATTCTGGGTAACAGAACCTGGTCAGAGCACCACAAGTCACCCCATCTTGGATTCCCCTTGGTCTCTAGTTTTCAAAAATGCACAGGTTTGGTAGGTTTCCCTAGGTGCCGGCTTAGCTAGAGGCCAAAATCTACAGGTAGGCACTTTGCAAAAAACACCTCTGTTTTCTTTCAAAAAATGTGATGTGTCCACGTTGTGTTTTGAGCGTTTCCTGTCACGGGCGCTAGGCCTACCCACAGAAGTGAGGTATCATTTTTATCGGGATACTTGGGGGAATACTGGGTGGAAGGAAATTTGTGGCTCCTCTCAGATTCCAGAACTTTCTGTCACCGAAATGTGAGGCAAACTTGTTTTTTTAGCCAAATTTTGAGGTTTGCAAAGGATTCTGGGTAACAGAACCTGGTCAGAGCCCCACAAGTCACCCCATCTTGGATTCCCCTAGATCTCTAGTTTTCAAAAATGCACAGGTTTGGCAGGTTTCCCTATGTGCCGGCTGAGCTAGGGGCCAAAATCTACAGGTAGGCACTTTGCAGAAAACACCTCTGTTTTCTTGCAAAAAATGTGATGTGTCCACGTTGTGTTTTGGGGCGTTTCCTGTCACGGGCGCTAGGCCTACCCACAGAAGTGAGGTATCATTTTTATCGGGAGACTTGGGGGAACGCTGGGTGGAAGGAAATGTGTGGCTCCTCTCAGATTCCAGAACTTTCTGTCACCGAAATGTGAGGAAAACTTGTTTTTCTAGCCAAATTTTGAGGTTTGCAAAGGATTCTGGGTAACAGAACCTGGTCAGAGCACCACAAGTCACCCCATCTTGGATTCCCCTAGGTCTCTAGTTTAAAAAAATGCACAGGTTTGGCACGTTTCCCTATGTGCCGGCTGAACTAGAGGCCAAAATCTACAGGTAGGCACTTTGCAAAAAACACCTCTGTTTTCTTACAAAAAATGTGATGTGTCCACGTTGTGTTTTGGGGCGTTTCCTGTCACGGGCACTAGGCCTACCCACACAAGTGAGGTATCATATTTATCGGGAGACTTGGGGGAACGCTGGGTGGAAGGAAATTTGTGGCTCCTCTCATATTCCAGAACTTTCTGTCACCGAAATGTGAGGCAAACTTGTTTTTTTAGCCTAATTTTGAGGTTTGCAAGGGATTCTGGGTAACAGAACCTGGTCAGAGCACCACAAGTCACCCCATCTTGGATTCCCCTTGGTCTCTAGTTTTCAAAAATGCACAGGTTTGGTAGGTTTCCCTAGGTGCCGGCTTAGCTAGAGGCCAAAATCTACAGGTAGGCACTTTGCAAAAAACACCTCTGTTTTCTTTCAAAAAATGTGATGTGTCCACGTTGTGTTTTGAGCGTTTCCTGTCACGGGCGCTAGGCCTACCCACAGAAGTGAGGTATCATTTTTATCGGGATACTTGGGGGAATACTGGGTGGAAGGAAATTTGTGGCTCCTCTCAGATTCCAGAACTTTCTGTCACCGAAATGTGAGGCAAACTTGTTTTTTTAGCCAAATTTTGAGGTTTGCAAAGGATTCTGGGTAACAGAACCTTTTCAGAGCCCCACAAGTCACCCCATCTTGGATTCCCCTAGGTCTCTAGTTTAAAAAAATGCACAGGTTTGGCACGTTTCCCTATGTGCCGGCTGAACTAGAGGGCAAAATCTACAGGTAGGCACTTTGCAAAAAAACACCTCTGTTTTCTTACAAAAAATGTGATGTGTCCACGTTGTGTTTTGGGGCGTTTCCTGTCACGGGCTCTAGGCCTACCCACAGAAGTGAGGTATCATTATTATCGGGAGACTTTGGGGGAACGCTGGGTGGAAGGAAATTTGTGGCTCCTCTCAGATTCCAGAACTTTCTGTCACCGAAATGTGAGGAAAATGTGTATTTTAGCCAAATGTTGAGGTTTGCAAAGGATTCTGGGTAACAGAACCTGGTCAGAGGCCCACAAGTCATCCCATAGTGGATTCCCCTAGGTCTCTAGTTTTCAAAAATGCGCAGGTTTGGTAGGTTTCCCTAAGTGCCGTCTGAGGTAGAGGCCAAAATCTACAGGTAGGCACTTTGCAAAAAACACCTCTGTTTTCTTGCAAAAAATGTGATGTGTCCACGTTGTATTTTGGGGCGTTTCCTGTCACGGGCGCTAGGCCTACCCACACAAGTGAGGTATCATTTTTATCGGGAGACTTGGGGGAACGCTGGGTGGAAGGAAATTTGTGGCTCCTCTCAGATTCTAGAACTTTCTGTCACCGAAATGTGAGGAAAACTTGTTTTTTTAGCCAAATTTTGAGGTTTGCAAAGGATTCTGGGTAACAGAACCTGGTCAGAGCCCCACAAGTCACCCCATCTTGGATTCCCCTAGGTCTCTAGTTTAAAAAAATGCACAGGTTTGGCACGTTTCCCTATGTGCCGGCTGAACTAGAGGCCAAAATCTACAGGTAGGCACTTTGCAAAAAACACCTCTGTTTTCTTACAAAAAATGTGATGTGTCCACGTTGTGTTTTGGGGCGTTTCCTGTCACGGGCACTAGGCCTACCCACACAAGTGAGGTATCATATTTATCGGGAGACTTGGGGGAACGCTGGGTGGAAGGAAATTTGTGGCTCCTCTCATATTCCAGAACTTTCTGTCACCGAAATGTGAGGCAAACTTGTTTTTTTAGCCTAATTTTGAGGTTTGCAAGGGATTCTGGGTAACAGAACCTGGTCAGAGCACCACAAGTCACCCCATCTTGGATTCCCCTTGGTCTCTAGTTTTCAAAAATGCACAGGTTTGGTAGGTTTCCCTAGGTGCCGGCTTAGCTAGAGGCCAAAATCTACAGGTAGGCACTTTGCAAAAAACACCTCTGTTTTCTTTCAAAAAATGTGATGTGTCCACGTTGTGTTTTGAGCGTTTCCTGTCACGGGCGCTAGGCCTACCCACAGAAGTGAGGTATCATTTTTATCGGGATACTTGGGGGAATACTGGGTGGAAGGAAATTTGTGGCTCCTCTCAGATTCCAGAACTTTCTGTCACCGAAATGTGAGGCAAACTTGTTTTTTTAGCCAAATTTTGAGGTTTGCAAAGGATTCTGGGTAACAGAACCTGGTCAGAGCCCCACAAGTCACCCCATCTTGGATTCCCCTAGATCTCTAGTTTTCAAAAATGCACAGGTTTGGCAGGTTTCCCTATGTGCCGGCTGAGCTAGGGGCCAAAATCTACAGGTAGGCACTTTGCAGAAAACACCTCTGTTTTCTTGCAAAAAATGTGATGTGTCCACGTTGTGTTTTGGGGCGTTTCCTGTCACGGGCGCTAGGCCTACCCACAGAAGTGAGGTATCATTTTTATCAGGAGACTTGGGGGAACGCTGGGTGGAAGGAAATGTGTGGCTCCTCTCAGATTCCAGAACTTTCTGTCACCGAAATGTGAGGAAAACTTGTTTTTCTAGCCAAATTTTGAGGTTTGCAAAGGATTCTGGGTAACAGAACCTGGTCAGAGCACCACAAGTCACCCCATCTTGGATTCCCCTAGGTCTCTAGTTTAAAAAAATGCACAGGTTTGGCACGTTTCCCTATGTGCCGGCTGAACTAGAGGCCAAAATCTACAGGTAGGCACTTTGCAAAAAACACCTCTGTTTTCTTACAAAAAATGTGATGTGTCCACGTTGTGTTTTGGGGCGTTTCCTGTCACGGGCACTAGGCCTACCCACACAAGTGAGGTATCATATTTATCGGGAGACTTGGGGGAACGCTGGGTGGAAGGAAATTTGTGGCTCCTCTCATATTCCAGAACTTTCTGTCACCGAAATGTGAGGCAAACTTGTTTTTTTAGCCTAATTTTGAGGTTTGCAAGGGATTCTGGGTAACAGAACCTGGTCAGAGCACCACAAGTCACCCCATCTTGGATTCCCCTTGGTCTCTAGTTTTCAAAAATGCACAGGTTTGGTAGGTTTCCCTAGGTGCCGGCTTAGCTAGAGGCCAAAATCTACAGGTAGGCACTTTGCAAAAAACACCTCTGTTTTCTTTCAAAAAATGTGATGTGTCCACGTTGTGTTTTGAGCGTTTCCTGTCACGGGCGCTAGGCCTACCCACAGAAGTGAGGTATCATTTTTATCGGGATACTTGGGGGAATACTGGGTGGAAGGAAATTTGTGGCTCCTCTCAGATTCCAGAACTTTCTGTCACCGAAATGTGAGGCAAACTTGTTTTTTTAGCCAAATTTTGAGGTTTGCAAAGGATTCTGGGTAACAGAACCTGGTCAGAGCCCCACAAGTCACCCCATCTTGGATTCCCCTAGGTCTCTAGTTTAAAAAAATGCACAGGTTTGGCACGTTTCCCTATGTGCCGGCTGAACTAGAGGGCAAAATCTACAGGTAGGCACTTTGCAAAAAAACACCTCTGTTTTCTTACAAAAAATGTGATGTGTCCACGTTGTGTTTTGGGGCGTTTCCTGTCACGGGCTCTAGGCCTACCCACAGAAGTGAGGTATCATTATTATCGGGAGACTTTGGGGGAACGCTGGGTGGAAGGAAATTTGTGGCTCCTCTCAGATTCCAGAACTTTCTGTCACCGAAATGTGAGGAAAATGTGTATTTTAGCCAAATGTTGAGGTTTGCAAAGGATTCTGGGTAACAGAACCTGGTCAGAGGCCCACAAGTCATCCCATAGTGGATTCCCCTAGGTCTCTAGTTTTCAAAAATGCGCAGGTTTGGTAGGTTTCCCTAAGTGCCGTCTGAGGTAGAGGCCAAAATCTACAGGTAGGCACTTTGCAAAAAACACCTCTGTTTTCTTGCAAAAAATGTGATGTGTCCACGTTGTATTTTGGGGCGTTTCCTGTCACGGGCGCTAGGCCTACCCACACAAGTGAGGTATCATTTTTATCGGGAGACTTGGGGGAACGCTGGGTGGAAGGAAATTTGTGGCTCCTCTCAGATTCTAGAACTTTCTGTCACCGAAATGTGAGGAAAACTTGTTTTTTTTAGCCAAATTTTGAGGTTTGCAAAGGATTCTGGGTAACAGAACCTGGTCAGAGCCCCACAAGTCACCCCATCTTGGATTCCCCTAGGTCTCTAGTTTAAAAAAATGCACAGGTTTGGCACGTTTCCCTATGTGTCGGCTGAACTAGAGGCCAAAATCTACAGGTAGGCACTTTGCAAAAAACACCTCTGTTTTCTTACAAAAAATGTGATGTGTCCACGTTGTGTTTTGGGGCGTTTCCTGTCACGGGCACTAGGCCTACCCACACAAGTGAGGTATCATATTTATCGGGAGACTTGGGGGAACGCTGGGTGGAAGGAAATTTGTGGCTCCTCTCATATTCCAGAACTTTCTGTCACCGAAATGTGAGGCAAACTTGTTTTTTTAGCCTAATTTTGAGGTTTGCAAGGGATTCTGGGTAACAGAACCTGGTCAGAGCACCAAAAGTCACCCCATCTTGGATTCCCCTTGGTCTCTAGTTTTCAAAAATTCACAGGTTTGGTAGGTTTCCCTAGGTGCCGGCTTAGCTAGAGGCCAAAATCTACAGGTAGACACTTTGCAAAAAACACCTCTGTTTTCTTTCAAAAAATGTGATGTGTCCACGTTGTGTTTTGAGCGTTTCCTGTCACGGGCGCTAGGCCTACCCACAGAAGTGAGGTATCATTTTTATCGGGATACTTGGGGGAATACTGGGTGGAAGGAAATTTGTGGCTCCTCTCAGATTCCAGAACTTTCTGTCACCGAAATGTGAGGCAAACTTGTTTTTTTAGCCAAATTTTGAGGTTTGCAAAGGATTCTGGGTAACAGAACCTGGTCAGAGCCCCACAAGTCACCCCATCTTGGATTCCCCTAGATCTCTAGTTTTCAAAAATGCACAGGTTTGGCAGGTTTCCCTATGTGCCGGCTGAGCTAGGGGCCAAAATCTACAGGTAGGCACTTTGCAAAAAACACCTCTGTTTTCTTGCAAAAAATGTGATGTGTCCACGTTGTGTTTTGGGGCGTTTCCTGTCACGGGCGCTAGGCCTACCCACAGAAGTGAGGTATCATTTTTATCAGGAGACTTGGGGGAACGCTGGGTGGAAGGAAATTTGTGGCTCCTCTCAGATTCCAGAACTTTCTGTCACCGAAATGTGAGGCAAACTTGTTTTTCTAGCCAAATTTTGAGGTTTGCAAAGGATTCTGGGTAACAGAACCTGGTCAGAGCACCACAAGTCACCCCATCTTGGATTCCCCTAGGTCTCTAGTTTAAAAAAATGCACAGGTTTGGCACGTTTCCCTATGTGCCGGCTGAACTAGAGGCCAAAATCTACAGGTAGGCACTTTGCAAAAAACACCTCTGTTTTCTTACAAAAAATGTGATGTGTCCACGTTGTGTTTTGGGGCGTTTCCTGTCACGGGCACTAGGCCTACCCACACAAGTGAGGTATCATATTTATCGGGAGACTTGGGGGAACGCTGGGTGGAAGGAAATTTGTGGCTCCTCTCATATTCCAGAACTTTCTGTCACCGAAATGTGAGGCAAACTTGTTTTTTTAGCCTAATTTTGAGGTTTGCAAGGGATTCTGGGTAACAGAACCTGGTCAGAGCACCACAAGTCACCCCATCTTGGATTCCCCTTGGTCTCTAGTTTTCAAAAATGCACAGGTTTGGTAGGTTTCCCTAGGTGCCGGCTTAGCTAGAGGCCAAAATCTACAGGTAGGCACTTTGCAAAAAACACCTCTGTTTTCTTTAAAAAAATGTGATGTGTCCACGTTGTGTTTTGAGCGTTTCCTGTCACGGGCGCTAGGCCTACCCACAGAAGTGAGGTATCATTTTTATCGGGATACTTGGGGGAATACTGGGTGGAAGGAAATTTGTGGCTCCTCTCAGATTCCAGAACTTTCTGTCACCGAAATGTGAGGCAAACTTGTTTTTTTAGCCAAATTTTGAGGTTTGCAAAGGATTCTGGGTAACAGAACCTGGTCAGAGCCCCACAAGTCACCCCATCTTGGATTCCCCTAGGTCTCTAGTTTAAAAAAATGCACAGGTTTGGCACGTTTCCCTATGTGCCGGCTGAACTAGAGGGCAAAATCTACAGGTAGGCACTTTGCAAAAAAACACCTCTGTTTTCTTACAAAAAATGTGATGTGTCCACGTTGTGTTTTGGGGCGTTTCCTGTCACGGGCTCTAGGCCTACCCACAGAAGTGAGGTATCATTTTTATCGGGAGACTTTGGGGGAACGCTGGGTGGAAGGAAATTTGTGGCTCCTCTCAGATTCCAGAACTTTCTGTCACCGAAATGTGAGGAAAATGTGTATTTTAGCCAAATGTTGAGGTTTGCAAAGGATTCTGGGTAACAGAACCTGGTCAGAGGCCCACAAGTCATCCCATAGTGGATTCCCCTAGGTCTCTAGTTTTCAAAAATGCGCAGGTTTGGTAGGTTTCCCTAAGTGCCGTCTGAGGTAGAGGCCAAAATCTACAGGTAGGCACTTTGCAAAAAACACCTCTGTTTTCTTGCAAAAAATGTGATGTGTCCACGTTGTATTTTGGGGCGTTTCCTGTCACGGGCGCTAGGCCTACCCACACAAGTGAGGTATCATTTTTATCGGGAGACTTGGGGGAACGCTGGGTGGAAGGAAATTTGTGGCTCCTCTCAGATTCTAGAACTTTCTGTCACCGAAATGTGAGGAAAACTTGTTTTTTTAGCCAAATTTTGAGGTTTGCAAAGGATTCTGGGTAACAGAACCTGGTCAGAGCCCCACAAGTCACCCCATCTTGGATTCCCCTAGGTCTCTAGTTTAAAAAAATGCACAGGTTTGGCACGTTTCCCTATGTGCCGGCTGAACTAGAGGCCAAAATCTACAGGTAGGCACTTTGCAAAAAACACCTCTGTTTTCTTACAAAAAATGTGATGTGTCCACGTTGTGTTTTGGGGCGTTTCCTGTCACGGGCACTAGGCCTACCCACACAAGTGAGGTATCATATTTATCGGGAGACTTGGGGGAACGCTGGGTGGAAGGAAATTTGTGGCTCCTCTCATATTCCAGAACTTTCTGTCACCGAAATGTGAGGCAAACTTGTTTTTTTAGCCTAATTTTGAGGTTTGCAAGGGATTCTGGGTAACAGAACCTGGTCAGAGCACCACAAGTCACCCCATCTTGGATTCCCCTTGGTCTCTAGTTTTCAAAAATGCACAGGTTTGGTAGGTTTCCCTAGGTGCCGGCTTAGCTAGAGGCCAAAATCTACAGGTAGGCACTTTGCAAAAAACACCTCTGTTTTCTTTCAAAAAATGTGATGTGTCCACGTTGTGTTTTGAGCGTTTCCTGTCACGGGCGCTAGGCCTACCCACAGAAGTGAGGTATCATTTTTATCGGGATACTTGGGGGAATACTGGGTGGAAGGAAATTTGTGGCTCCTCTCAGATTCCAGAACTTTCTGTCACCGAAATGTGAGGCAAACTTGTTTTTTTAGCCAAATTTTGAGGTTTGCAAAGGATTCTGGGTAACAGAACCTGGTCAGAGCCCCACAAGTCACCCCATCTTGGATTCCCCTAGATCTCTAGTTTTCAAAAATGCACAGGTTTGGCAGGTTTCCCTATGTGCCGGCTGAGCTAGGGGCCAAAATCTACAGGTAGGCACTTTGCAGAAAACACCTCTGTTTTCTTGCAAAAAATGTGATGTGTCCACGTTGTGTTTTGGGGCGTTTCCTGTCACGGGCGCTAGGCCTACCCACAGAAGTGAGGTATCATTTTTATCGGGAGACTTGGGGGAACGCTGGGTGGAAGGAAATGTGTGGCTCCTCTCAGATTCCAGAACTTTCTGTCACCGAAATGTGAGGAAAACTTGTTTTTCTAGCCAAATTTTGAGGTTTGCAAAGGATTCTGGGTAACAGAACCTGGTCAGAGCACCACAAGTCACCCCATCTTGGATTCCCCTAGGTCTCTAGTTTAAAAAAATGCACAGGTTTGGCACGTTTCCCTATGTGCCGGCTGAACTAGAGGCCAAAATCTACAGGTAGGCACTTTGCAAAAAACACCTCTGTTTTCTTACAAAAAATGTGATGTGTCCACGTTGTGTTTTGGGGCGTTTCCTGTCACGGGCACTAGGCCTACCCACACAAGTGAGGTATCATATTTATCGGGAGACTTGGGGGAACGCTGGGTGGAAGGAAATTTGTGGCTCCTCTCATATTCCAGAACTTTCTGTCACCGAAATGTGAGGCAAACTTGTTTTTTTAGCCTAATTTTGAGGTTTGCAAGGGATTCTGGGTAACAGAACCTGGTCAGAGCACCACAAGTCACCCCATCTTGGATTCCCCTTGGTCTCTAGTTTTCAAAAATGCACAGGTTTGGTAGGTTTCCCTAGGTGCCGGCTTAGCTAGAGGCCAAAATCTACAGGTAGGCACTTTGCAAAAAACACCTCTGTTTTCTTTCAAAAAATGTGATGTGTCCACGTTGTGTTTTGAGCGTTTCCTGTCACGGGCGCTAGGCCTACCCACAGAAGTGAGGTATCATTTTTATCGGGATACTTGGGGGAATACTGGGTGGAAGGAAATTTGTGGCTCCTCTCAGATTCCAGAACTTTCTGTCACCGAAATGTGAGGCAAACTTGTTTTTTTAGCCAAATTTTGAGGTTTGCAAAGGATTCTGGGTAACAGAACCTTTTCAGAGCCCCACAAGTCACCCCATCTTGGATTCCCCTAGGTCTCTAGTTTAAAAAAATGCACAGGTTTGGCACGTTTCCCTATGTGCCGGCTGAACTAGAGGGCAAAATCTACAGGTAGGCACTTTGCAAAAAAACACCTCTGTTTTCTTACAAAAAATGTGATGTGTCCACGTTGTGTTTTGGGGCGTTTCCTGTCACGGGCTCTAGGCCTACCCACATAAGTGAGGTATCATTATTATCGGGAGACTTTGGGGGAACGCTGGGTGGAAGGAAATTTGTGGCTCCTCTCAGATTCCAGAACTTTCTGTCACCGAAATGTGAGGAAAATGTGTATTTTAGCCAAATGTTGAGGTTTGCAAAGGATTCTGGGTAACAGAACCTGGTCAGAGGCCCACAAGTCATCCCATAGTGGATTCCCCTAGGTCTCTAGTTTTCAAAAATGCGCAGGTTTGGTAGGTTTCCCTAAGTGCCGTCTGAGGTAGAGGCCAAAATCTACAGGTAGGCACTTTGCAAAAAACACCTCTGTTTTCTTGCAAAAAATGTGATGTGTCCACGTTGTATTTTGGGGCGTTTCCTGTCACGGGCGCTAGGCCTACCCACACAAGTGAGGTATCATTTTTATCGGGAGACTTGGGGGAACGCTGGGTGGAAGGAAATTTGTGGCTCCTCTCAGATTCTAGAACTTTCTGTCACCGAAATGTGAGGAAAACTTGTTTTTTTAGCCAAATTTTGAGGTTTGCAAAGGATTCTGGGTAACAGAACCTGGTCAGAGCCCCACAAGTCACCCCATCTTGGATTCCCCTAGGTCTCTAGTTTAAAAAAATGCACAGGTTTGGCACGTTTCCCTATGTGTCGGCTGAACTAGAGGCCAAAATCTACAGGTAGGCACTTTGCAAAAAACACCTCTGTTTTCTTACAAAAAATGTGATGTGTCCACGTTGTGTTTTGGGGCGTTTCCTGTCACGGGCACTAGGCCTACCCACACAAGTGAGGTATCATATTTATCGGGAGACTTGGGGGAACGCTGGGTGGAAGGAAATTTGTGGCTCCTCTCATATTCCAGAACTTTCTGTCACCGAAATGTGAGGCAAACTTGTTTTTTTAGCCTAATTTTGAGGTTTGCAAGGGATTCTGGGTAACAGAACCTGGTCAGAGCACCACAAGTCACCCCATCTTGGATTCCCCTTGGTCTCTAGTTTTCAAAAATGCACAGGTTTGGTAGGTTTCCCTAGGTGCCGGCTTAGCTAGAGGCCAAAATCTACAGGTAGACACTTTGCAAAAAACACCTCTGTTTTCTTTCAAAAAATGTGATGTGTCCACGTTGTGTTTTGAGCGTTTCCTGTCACGGGCGCTAGGCCTACCCACAGAAGTGAGGTATCATTTTTATCGGGATACTTGGGGGAATACTGGGTGGAAGGAAATTTGTGGCTCCTCTCAGATTCCAGAACTTTCTGTCACCGAAATGTGAGGCAAACTTGTTTTTTTAGCCAAATTTTGAGGTTTGCAAAGGATTCTGGGTAACAGAACCTGGTCAGAGCCCCACAAGTCACCCCATCTTGGATTCCCCTAGATCTCTAGTTTTCAAAAATGCACAGGTTTGGCAGGTTTCCCTATGTGCTGGCTGAGCTAGGGGCCAAAATCTACAGGTAGGCACTTTGCAAAAAACACCTCTGTTTTCTTGCAAAAAATGTGATGTGTCCACGTTGTGTTTTGGGGCGTTTCCTGTCACGGGCGCTAGGCCTACCCACAGAAGTGAGGTATCATTTTTATCAGGAGACTTGGGGGAACGCTGGGTGGAAGGAAATTTGTGGCTCCTCTCAGATTCCAGAACTTTCTGTCACCGAAATGTGAGGCAAACTTGTTATTTTAGCCAAATTTTTAGGTTTGCAAAGGATTCTGGGTAACAGAACCTGGTCAGAGCACCACAAGTCACCCCATCGTGGATTCCCCTAGGTCTCTAGTTTTAAAAAATGCACAGGTTTGGCAGGTTTCCCTATGTGCCGGGTGAGCTAGGGGCCAAAATCTACAGGTAGGCACTTTGCAAAAAACACCTCTGTTTTCTTTCAAAGAATGTGATGTGCCCACGTTGTGTTTTGGGGCGTTTGCTGTCACGGGCGCTAGGCCTACCCACAGAAGTGAGGTATCATTTTTATCTGGAGACTTTCGGGGAATGCTGGGTGGAAGGAAATTTGTGGCTCCTCTCAGATTCCAGAACTTTCTGTCACTGAAATGTGAGGAAAATGTGTTTTTTAGCCAAATGTTGAGGTTTGCAAAGGATTCTGGGTAACAGAACCTGGTCAGAGGCCCACAAGTCACCCCATAGTGGATTCCCCTAGGTCTCTAGTTTTCAAAAATCCGCAGGTTTGGTAGGTTTCCCTAGGTGCCGGCTGAGGTAGAGGCCAAAATCTACAGGTAGGCACATTGCAAAAAACACCTCTGTTTTCTTTCAAAAAATGTGATGTGTCCATGTTGTGTTTTGGGGCGTTTCCTGTCACGGGCGCTAGGCCTACCCACACAAGTCAGGTATCATTTTTATCGGGAGACTTGGGGAAACGCTGGGTGAAAGGAAATTTGTGGCTCATCTCAGATTCCAGAACTTTCTGTCACCGAAATGTGAGGAAAACGTGTTTCTTTAGCCAAATTTTGAGGTTTGCAAAGGATTCTGGGTGACAGAACCTGGTCAGAGCTCCACAAGTCACCCCATCGTGGATTCCCCTAGGTCTCTAGTTTTAAAAAATGCACAGGTTTGGCAGGTTTCCCTATGTGCCGGGTGAGCTAGGGGCCAAAATCTACAGGTAGGCACTTTGCAAAAAACACCTCTGTTTTCTTGCAAAAAATGTGATGTGTCCATGTTGTGTTTTGGGGCGTTTCCTGTCACGGGCGCTAGGCCTACCCACAGAAGTGAGGTATCATTTTTATCAGGACACTTAGGGGAACTCTGGGTGGAAGGAAATTTGTGGCTCCTCTCAGATTCCAGAACTTTCTGTCACCGAAATGTGAGGCAAACTTGTTATTTTAGCCACATTTTGAGGTTTGCAAAGAATTCTGGGTAACAGAACCTGGTCAGAGCCCCACAAGTCACCCCATCTTGGATTCCCCTAGGTCTCTAGTTTTCAGAAATGCACAGGTTTGGCAGGTTTCCCTATGTGCCGGCTGAGCTAGGGGCCAAAATCTACAGGTAGGCTCTTTGCAAAAAAACACCTCTGTTTTCTTTAAAAAAATGTGATGTGTCCACGTTGTGTTTTGGGGCGTTTCCTGTCACGGGCGCTAGGCCTACCCACAGATGTGAGGTATCATTTTTATCAGGAGACTTGGGGGAACGCTGGGTGGAAGGAAATTTGTGGCTCCTCTCAGATTCAAGAACTTTCTGTCACCGAAATGTGAGGAAAACTTGTTTTTTTAGCCACATTTTGAGGTTTGCAAAGGATTCTGGGTAACAGAACCTGGTCAGAGCACCACAAGTCACCCCATCTTGGATTCCCCTTGGTCTTTAGTTTTCAAAAATTCACAGGTTTGGTAGGTTTCCCTAGGTTCTGGCTGAGCTAGAGGCCAAAGTCTACAGGTAGGCACTTTGCAAAAAACACCTCTGTTTTCTTGCAAAATATGTGATGTGTCCACGTTGTGTTTTGGGGCGTTTCCTGTCACAGGCGCTAGGCCTACCCACAGAAGTGAGGTATCATTTTTATCAGGAGACTTGGGGGAATGCTGGGTGGAAGGAAATTTGTGGCTCCTCTCAGATTCCAGAACTTTCTGTCACCGAAATGTGAGGCAAACTTGTTTTTTTAGCCAAATTTTGAGGTTTGCAAAGGATTCTGGGTAACACAACCTGGTCAGAGCACCACAAGTCACCCCATCTTGGATTCCCCTTGGTCTCTAGTTTTCAAAAATGCACAGGTTTGGTAGGTTTCCCTAGGTGCCGGCTGAGCTAGAGGCCAAAATCTACAGGTAGGCACTTTGCAAAAAACACCTCTGTTTTCTTTCAAAGAATGTGATGTGCCCACGTTGTGTTTTGGGGCGTTTCCTGTCACGGGCTCTAGGCCTACCCACAGAAGTGAGGTATCATTTTTATCGGGAGACTTTGGGGGAACGCTGGGTGGAAGGAAATTTGTGGCTCCTCTCAGATTCCAGAACTTTCTGTCACCGAAATGTGAGGAAAATGTGTTTTTTAGCCAAATGTTGAGGTTTGCAAAGGATTCTGGGTAACAGAACCTGGTCAGTGGCCCACAAGTCACCCCATAGTGGATTCCCCTAGGTCTCTAGTTTTAAAAAATGCGCAGGTTTGGTAGGTTTCCCTAGGTGCCGGCTGAGGTAGAGGCCAAAATCTACAGGTAGGCACTTTGCAAAAAACACCTCTGTTTTCTTTAAAAAAATGTGATGTGTCCACGTTGTGTTTTGGGGCGTTTCCTGTCACGGGCGCTAGGCCTAACCACAGAAGTGAGGTATCATTTTTATCAGGAGACTTGGGGGAACGCTGGGTGGAAGGAAATTTGTGGCTCCTCTCAGATTCTATAACTTTCTGTCACCGAAATGTGAGGAAAACTTGTTTTTTTAGCCAAATTTTGAGGTTTGCAAATGATTCTGGGTAACAGAACCTGGTCAGAGCCCCACAAGTCACCCCATCTTGGATTCCCCTAGGTCTCTAGTTTAAAAAAATGCACAGGTTTGGCAGGTTTCCCTATGTGCCGGCTGAACTAGAGGCCAAAATCTACAGGTAGGCACTTTGCAAAAAACACCTCTGTTTTCTTACAAAAAATTTGATGTGTCCACGTTGTGTTTTGGGGCGTTTCCTGTCACGGGCGCTAGGCCTACCCACACAAGTGAGGTATCATATTTATCGGGAGACTTGGGGGAACGCTGGGTGGAAGGAAATTTGTGGCTCCTCTCAGATTCCAGAACTTTCTGTCACCGAAATGTGAGGCAAACTTGTTTTTTTAGCCTAATTTTGAGGTTTGCAAAGGATTCTGGGTAACAGAACCTGGTCAGAGCACCACAAGTCACCCCATCTTGGATTCCCCTTGGTCTCTAGTTTTCAAAAATGCACAGGTTTGGTAGGTTTCCCTAGGTGCCGGCTTAGCTAGAGGCCAAAATCTACAGGTAGGCACTTTGCAAAAAACACCTCTGTTTTCTTTCAAAAAATGTGATGTGTGCACGTTGTGTTTTGAGCGTTTCCTGTCACGGGCGCTAGGCCTACCCACAGAAGTGAGGTATCATTTTTATCGGGAGTCTTGGGGGAATACTGGGTGGAAGGAAATTTGTGGCTCCTCTCAGATTCCAGAACTTTCTGTCACCGAAATGTGAGGAAAACTTGTTTTTTTAGCCAAATTTTGAGGTTTGCAAAGGATTCTGGGTAACAGAACCTGGTCAGAGCCCCACAAGTCACCCCATCTTGGATTCCCCTAGATCTCTAGTTTTCAGAAATGCACAGGTTTGGCAGGTTTCCCTATGTGGCGGCTGAGCTAGGGGCCAAAATCTACAGGTAGGCACTTTGCAAAAAACACCTCTGTTTTCTTGCAAAAAATGTGATGTGTCCACGTTGTGTTTTGGGGCGTTTCCTGTCACGGGCGCTAGGCCTACCCGCAGAAGTGAGGTATCATTTTTATCAGGAGACTTGGGGGAACGCTGGGTGGAAGGAAATTTGTGGCTCCTCTCAGATTCCAGAACTTTCTGTCACCGAAATGTAAGGCAAACTTGTTATTTTAGCCAAATTTTGAGGTTTGCAAAGGATTCTGGGTAACAGAACCTGGTCAGAGCACCACAAGTCACCCCATCTTGAATTCACCTTGGTCTCTAGTTTTCAAAAATGCACAGGTGTGGTAGGTTTCCCTAGGTGCCGGCTGAGCTAGAGGCCAAAATCTACAGGTAGGCACTTTGCAAAAAACACCTCTGTTTTCTTTCAAAGAATGTTATGTGCCCACGTTGTGTTTTGGGGCGTTTCCTGTCACGGGCTCTAGGCCTACCCACAGAAGTGAGGTATCATTTTTATCGGGAGACTTTGGGGGAACGCTGGGTGGAAGGAAATTTGTGGCTCCTCTCAGATTCCAGAACTTTCTGTCACCGAAATGTGAGGAAAATGTGTTTTTTAGCCAAATGTTGAGGTTTGCAAAGGATTCTGGGTAACAGAACCTGGTCAGAGGCCCACAAGTCACCCCATAGTGGATTCCCCTAGGTCTCTAGTTTTCAAAAATGCGCAGGTTTGGTAGGTTTCCTTAGGTGCCGGCTGAGGTAGAGGCCAAAATCTACAGGTAGGCACTTTGCAAAAAACACCTCTGTTTTCTTTCAAAAAATGTGATGTGTCCACGTTGTGTTTTGGGGCGTTTCCTGTCACGGGCGCTAGGCCTACCCACACAAGTCAGGTATCATTTTTATCGGGAGACTTGGGGAAACGCTGGGTGGATGGAAATTTGTGGCTCATCTCAGATTCCAGAACTTTCTGTCACCGAAATGTGAGGAAAACGTGTTTCTTTAGCCAAATTTTGAGGTTTGCAAAGGATTCTGGGTGACAGAACCTGGTCAGAGCCCCACAAGTCACCCCATCGTGGATTCCCCTAGGTCTCTAGTTTTAAAAAATGCACAGGTTTGGTAGGCTGCCCTAGGTGGCGGCTGAGGTAGAGGCCAAAATCTACAGGTAGGCACTTTGCAAAAAACACCTCTGTTTTCTTTAAAAAAATGTGATGTGTCCACGTTGTATTTTGGGGCGTTTCCTGTCACGGGCGCTAGGCCTACCCACACAAGTGAGGTATCATTTTTATCGGGAGACTTGGGGGAACGCTGGGTGGAAGGAAATTTGTGGCTCCTCTCAGATTCTAGAACTTTCTGTCACCGAAATGTGAGGAAAACTTGTTTTTTTAGCCAAATTTTGAGGTTTGCAAAGGATTCTGGGTAACAGAACCTGGTCAGAGCCCCACAAGTCACCCCATAGTGGATTCCCCTAGGTCTCTAGTTTAAAAAAATGCACAGGTTTGGCAGGTTTCCCTATGTGCCGGCTGAACTAGAGGCCAAAATCTACAGGTAGGCACTTTGCAAAAAACACCTCTGTTTTCTTACAAAAAATGTGATGTGTCCACGTTGTGTTTTGGGGCGTTTCCTGTCACGGGCGCTAGGCCTACCCACACAAGTGAGGTATCATATTTATCGGGAGACTTGGGGGAACGCTGGGTGGAAGGAAATTTGTGGCTCCTCTCAGATTCCAGAACTTTCTGTCACCGAAATGTGAGGCAAACTTGTTTTTTTAGCCTAATTTTGAGGTTTGCAAAGGATTCTGGGTAACAGAACCTGGTCAGAGCACCACAAGTCACCCCATCTTGGATTCCCCTTGGTCTCTAGTTTTCAAAAATGCACAGGTTTGGTAGGTTTCCCTAGGTGCCGGCTTAGCTAGAGGCCAAAATCTACAGGTAGGCACTTTGCAAAAAACACCTCTGTTTTCTTTCAAAAAATGTGATGTGTCCACGTTGTGTTTTGAGCGTTTCCTGTCACGGGCGCTAGGCCTACCCACACAAGTGAGGTATCATTTTTATCGGGAGACTTGGGGGAATACTGGGTGGAAGGAAATTTGTGGCTCCTCTCAGATTCCAGAACTTTCTGTCACCGAAATGTGAGGAAAACTTGTTTTTTTAGCCAAATTTTGAGGTTTGCAAAGGATTCTGGGTAACAGAACCTGGTCAGAGCCCCACAAGTCACCCCATCTTGGATTCCCCTAGATCTCTAGTTTTCAAAAATGCACAGGTTTGGCAGGTTTCCCTATGTGCCTGAGCTAGGGGCCAAAATCTACAGGTAGGCACTTTGCAAAAAACACCTCTGTTTTCTTGCAAAAAATGTGATGTGTCCACGTTGTGTTTTGGGGCGTTTCCTGTAACGGGCGCTAGGCCTACCCACAGAAGTGAGGTATCATTTTTATCAGGAGACTTGGGGGAACGCTGGGTGGAAGGAAATTTGTGGCTCCTCTCAGATTCCAGAAGTTTCTGTCACCGAAATGTGAGGCAAACTTGTTATTTTAGCCAAATTTTGAGGTTTGCAAAGGATTCTGGGTAACAGAACCTGGTCAGAGCACCACAAGTAACCCCATCTTGAATTCACCTTGGTCTCTAGTTTTCAAAAATGCGCAGGTTTGGTAGGTTTCCCTAGGTGCCGGCTGAGGTAGAGGCCAAAATCTACAGGTAGGCACTTTGCAAAAAACACCTCTGTTTTCTTTCAAAAAATGTGATGTGTCCACGTTGTGTTTTGGGGCGTTTCCTGTCACGGGCGCTAGGCCTACCCACACAAGTCAGGTATCATTTTTATCGGGAGACTTGGGGAAACGCTGGGTGGAAGGAAATTTGTGGCTCATCTCAGATTCCAGAACTTTCTGTCACCGAAATGTGAGGAAAATGTGTTTCTTTAGCCAAATTTTGAGGTTTGCAAAGGATTCTGGGTGACAGAACCTGGTCAGAGCCCCACAAGTCACCCCATCGTCGATTCCCCTAGGTCTCTAGTTTTAAAAAATGCACAGGTTTGGCAGGTTTCCCTATGTGCCGGGTGAGCTAGGGGCCAAAATCTACAGGTAGGCACTTTGCAAAAAACACCTCTGTTTTCTTGCAAAAAATGTGATGTGTCCACGTTGTGTTTAGGGGCGTTTCCTGTCACGGGCGCTAGGCCTACCCACAGAAGTGAGGTATCATTTTTATCAGGAGACTTGGGGGAACGCTGGGTGGAAGGAAATTTGTGGCTCCTCTCAGATTCCAGAACTTTCTGTCACCGAAATGTGAGGCAAACTTGTTATTTTAGCCAAATTTTGAGGTTTTGCAAAGGATTCTGGGTAACAGAACCTGGTCAGAGCCCCACAAGTCACCCCATCTTGGATTCCCCTAGGTCTCTAGTTTTCAAAAATGCACAGGTTTGGCAGGTTTCCCTATGTGCCGGCTGAGCTAGGGGCCAAAATCTACAGGTAGGCACTTTGCAAAAAAACACCTCTGTTTTCTTGCAAAAAATGTGATGTGTCCACGTTGTGTTTTGGGGCGTTTCCTGTCACGGGCGCTAGGCCTACCCACAGAAGTGAGGTATCATTTTTATCAGGAGACTTGGGGGAACGCTGGGTGGAAGGAAATTTGTGGCTCCTCTCAGATTCCAGAACTTTCTGTCACCGAAATGTGAGGCAAACTTGTTATTTTAGCCAAATTTTGAGGTTTGCAAAGGATTCTGGGTAACAGAACCTGGTCAGAGCACCACAAGTCACCCCATCTTGGATTCCCCTTGGTCTC
The DNA here is from genome assembly GCF_031143425.1 of Pleurodeles waltl. Taxonomy (NCBI): domain Eukaryota; kingdom Metazoa; phylum Chordata; class Amphibia; order Caudata; family Salamandridae; genus Pleurodeles; species Pleurodeles waltl. Next base: position 1,191,956,001 of record NC_090444.1, read on the forward strand.
TAGTTTTCAAAAATGCACACGTTTGCAAGGTTTCCCTAGGTGCCGGCTGAGGTAGAGGCCAAAATCTACAGGTAGGCACTTTGCAAAAAACACCTCTGTTTTCTTTAAAAAAATGTGATGTGTCCACGTTGTGTTTTGGGGCGTTTCCTGTCACCGGCGCTAGGCCTACCCACAGAAGTGAGGTATCATTTTTATCGGGAGACTTGGGGGAATACTGGGTGGAAGGAAATTTGTGGCTCCTCTCAGATTCCAGAACTTTCTGTCACCGAAATGTGAGGAAAACTTTTTTTTTTAGCCACATTTTGAGGTTTGCAAAGGATTCTGGGTAACAGAACCTGGTCAGAGCCCCACAAGTCACCCCATCTTGGATTCCCCTAGGTCTCTAGTTTTCAAAAATGCACAGGTTTGGCAGGTTTCTCTATGTGCCGGCTGAGCTAGGGGCCAAAATCTACAGGTAGGCACTTTGCAAAAAACACCTCTGTTTTCTTGCAAAAAATGTGATGTGTCCACGTTGTGTTTTGGGGCGTTTCCTGTCACGGGCGCTAGGCCTACCCACACAAGTGAGGTATCATATTTATCGGGAGACTTGGGGGAACGCTGGGTGGAAGGAAATTTGTGGCTCCTCTCAGATTCCAGAACTTTCTGTCACCGAAATGTGAGGCAAACTTGTTTTTTTAGCCTAATTTTGAGGTTTGCAAAGGATTCTGGGTAACAGAACCTGGTCAGAGCACCACAAGTCACCCCATCTTGGATTCCCCTTGGTCTCTAGTTTAAAAAAATGCACAGGTTTGGTAGGTTTCCCTAGGTGCCGGCTTAGCTAGAGGCCAAAATCTACAGGTAGGCACTTTGCAAAAAACACCTCTGTTTTCTTTCAAAAAATGTGATGTGTCCACGTTGTGTTTTGAGCGTTTCCTGTCACGGGCGCTAGGCCTACCCACAGAAGTGAGGTATCATTTTTATCGGGAGACTTGGGGGAATACTGGGTGGAAGGAAATTTGTGGCTCCTCTCAGATTCCAGAACTTTCTGTCACCGAAATGTGAGGAAAACTTGTTTTTTTAGCCACATTTTTAGATTTGCAAAGGATTCTGGGTAACAGAACCTGGTCAGAGCCCCACAAGTCACCCCATCTTGGATTCCCCTAGATCTCTAGTTTTCAAAAATGCACAGGTTTGGCAGGTTTCCCTATGTGCCGGCTGAGCTAGGGGCCAAAATCTACAGGTAGGCACTTTGCAAAAAACACCTCTGTTTTCTTGCAAAAAATGTGATGTGTCCACGTTGTGTTTTGGGGCGTTTCCTGTCACGGGCGCTAGGCCTACCCACAGAAGTGAGGTATCATTTTTATCAGGAGACTTGGGGGAACGCTGGGTGGAAGGAAATTTGTGGCTCCTCTCAGATTCCAGAACTTTCTGTCACCGAAATGTGAGGCAAACTTGTTATTTTAGCCAAATTTTGAGGTTTGCAAAGGATTCTGGGTAACAGAACCTGGTCAGAGCACCACAAGTCACCCCATCTTGAATTCACCTTGGTCTCTAGTTTAAAAAAATGCACAGGTTTGGTAGGTTTCCCTAGGTGCCGGCTGAGCTAGAGGCCAAAATCTACAGGTAGGCACTTTGCAAAAAACACCTCTGTTTTCTTTCAAAGAATGTGATGTGCCCACGTTGTGTTTTGGGGCGTTTGCTGTCACGGGCGCTAGGCCTACCCACAGAAGTGAGGTATCATTTTTATCGGGAGACTTTCGGGGAATGCTGGGTGGAAGGAAATTTGTGGCTCCTCTCAGATTCCAGAACTTTCTGTCACCGAAATGTGAGGAAAATGTGTTTTTTAGCCTAATGTTGAGGTTTGCAAAGGATTCTGGGTAACAGAACCTGGTCAGAGGCCCACAAGTCACCCCATAGTGGATTCCCCTAGGTCTCTAGTTTTCAAAAATGCGCAGGTTTGGTAGGTTTCCCTAGGTGCCGGCTGAGGTAGAGGCCAAAATCTACAGGTAGGCACTTTGCAAAAAACACCTCTGTTTTCTTTAAAAAAATATGATGTGTCCACGTTGTGTTTTTGGGCGTTTCCTGTCACGGGCGCTAGGCCTACCCACACAAGTCAGGTATCATTTTTATCGGGAGACTTGGGGAAACGCTGGGTGGAAGGAAATTTGTGGCTCATCTCAGATTCCAGAACTTTCTGTCACCGAAATGTGAGGAAAACGTGTTTCTTTAGCCAAATTTTGAGGTTTGCAAAGGATTCTGGGTGACAGAACCTGGTCAGAGCCCCACAAGTCACCCCATCGTCGATTCCCCTAGGTCTCTAGTTTTAAAAAATGCACAGGTTTGGCAGGTTTCCCTATGTGCCGGGTGAGCTAGGGGCCAAAATCTACAGGTAGGCACTTTGCAAAAAACACCTCTGTTTTCTTGCAAAAAATGTGATGTGTCCACGTTGTGTTTTGGGGCGTTTCCTGTCACGGGCGCTAGGCCTACCCACAGAAGTGAGGTATCATTTTTATCAGGAGACTTGGGGGAACGCTGGGTGGAAGGAAATTTGTGGCTTCTCTCAGATTCCAGAACTTTCTGTCACCGAAATGTGAGGCAAACTTGTTATTTTAGCCAAATTTTGAGGTTTGCAAAGGATTCTGGGTAACAGAACCTGGTCAGAGCACCACAAGTCACCCCATCTTGGATTCCCCTTGGTCTCTAGTTTTCAAAAATGCACAGGTTTGGTAGGTTTCCCTAGGTGCCGGCTGAGCTAGAGGCCAAAATCTACAGGTAGGCACTTTGCAAAAAACACCTCTGTTTTCTTTCAAAGAATGTGATGTGCCCACATTGTGTTTTGGGGCGTTTGCTGTCACGGGCGCTACCCACAGAAGTGAGGTATCATTTTTATTGGGAGACTTTCGGGGAACGCTGGGTGGAAGGAAATTTGTGGCTCCTCTCAGATTCCAGAACTTTCTGTCACCGAAATGTGAGGAAAATGTGTTTTTTAGCCAAATGTTGAGGTTTGCAAAGGATTCTGGGTAACAGAACCTGGTCAGAGGCCCACAAGTCACCCCATAGTGGATTCCCCTAGGTCTCTAGTTTTCAAAAATGCGCAGGTTTGGTAGGTTTCCCTAGGTGCCGGCTGAGGTAGAGGCCAAAATCTATAGGTAGGCACTTTGCAAAAAACACCTCTGTTTTCTTTCAAAAAATGTGATGTGTCCACGTTGTGTTTTGGGGCATTTCCTGTCACGGGCGCTAGGCCTACCCACACAAGTCAGGTATCATTTTTATCGGGAGACTTGGGGAAACGCTGGGTGGAAGGAAATTTGTGGCTCACCTCAGATTCCAGAACTTTCTGTCACCGAAATGTGAGGAAAACTTGTTTCTTTAGCCAAATTTTGAGGTTTGCAAAGGATTCTGGGTGACAGAACCTGGTCAGAGCCCCACAAGTCATCCCATCGTGGATTCCCCTAGGTCTCTAGTTTTAAAAAATGCACAGGTTTGGTAGGCTTCCCTAGGTGGCGGCTGAGGTAGAGGCCAAAATCTACAGGTAGGCACTTTGCAAAAAACACCTCTGTTTTCTTTAAAAAAATGTGATGTGTCCACGTTGTATTTTGGGGCGTTTCCTGTCACGGGCGCTAGGCCTACCCACACAAGTGAGGTAGCATTTTTATCGGGAGACTTGGGGGAACGCTGGGTGGAAGGAAATTTGTGGCTCCTCTCAGATTCTAGAACATTCTGTCACCGAAATGTGAGGAAAACTTGTTTTTTTAGCCAAATTTTGAGGTTTGCAAAGGATTCTGGGTAACAGAACCTGGTCAGAGCCCCACAAGTAACCCCATCTTGGATTCCCCTAGGTCTCTAGTTTTAAAAAATGCACAGGTTTGGCAGGTTTCCCTATGTGCCAGCTGAACTAGAGGCCAAAATCTACAGGTAGGCACTTTGCAAAAAACACCTCTGTTTTCTTACAAAAAATGTGATGTGTCCACGTTGTGTTTTGGGGCGTTTCCTGTCACGGGCGCTAGGCCTACCCACAGAAGTGAGGTATCATTTTTATCGGGAGACTTTGGGGGAACGCTGGGTGGAAGGAAATTTGTGGCTCCTCTCAGATTCCAGAACTTTGTGTCACTGAAATGAGAGGAAAATGTGTTTTTTAGCCAAATGTTGAGGTTTGCAAAGGATTCTGGGTAAAAGAACCTGGTCAGAGCACCACAAGTCACCCCATCTTGGATTCCCCTTGGTCTCTAGTTTTCAAAAATTCACAGGTTTGGTAGGTTTCCCTAGGTTCCGGCTGAGCTAGAGGCCAAAATCTACAGGTAGGCACTTTGCAAAAAACACCTCTGTTTTCTTGCAAAAAATATGATGTGTCTACGTTGTGTTTTGCGGCGTTTCCTGTCACGGGCGCTAGGCCTACCCACAGAAGTGAGGTATCATTTTTATCAGGAGACTTGGGGGAATGCTGGGTGGAAGGAAATTTGTGGCTCCTCTCAGATTCCAGAACTTTCTGTCACCGAAATGTGAGGAAAATGTGTTTTTTAGCCAAATGTTGAGGTTTGCAAAGGATTCTGGGTAACAGAACCTGGTCAGAGGCCCACAAGTCAGCCCATAGTGGATTCCCCTAGGTCTCTAGTTTTCAAAAATGCGCAGGTTTGGTAGGTTTCCCTAGGTGCCGGCTGAGGTAGAGGCCAAAATCTACAGGTAGGCACTTTGCAAAAAACACCTCTGTTTTCTTTCAAAAAATGTGATGTGTCCACGTTGTGTTTTGGGGCGTTTCCTGTCACGGGCGCTAGGCCTACCCACACAAGTCAGGTATAATTTTTATCGGGAGACTTGGGGGAACGCTGGGTGGAAGGAAATTTGTGGCTCACCTCAGATTCCAGAACTTTCTGTCACCGAAATGTGAGGCAAACTTGTTATTTTCACCAAATTTTGAGGTTTGCAAAGGATTCTGGGTAACAGAACCTGGTCAGAGCACCACAAGTCACCCCATCTTGGATTCCCCTTGGTCTCTAGTTTTCAAAAATTCACAGGTTTGGTAGGTTTCCCTAGGTTCCGGCTGAACTAGAGGCCAAAATCTACAGGTAGGCACTTTGCAAAAAACACCTCTGTTTTCTTGCAAAAAATATGATGTGTCTACGTTGTGTTTTGCGGCGTTTCCTGTCACGGGCGCTAGGCCTACCCACAGAAGTGAGGTATCATTTTTATCAGGAGACTTGGGGGAACGCTGGGTGGAAGGAAATTTGTGGCTCCTCTCAGATTCCAGAACTTTCTGTCACCGAAATGTGAGGAAAATGTGTTTTTTAGCCAAATGTTGAGGTTTGCAAAGGATTCTGGGTAACAGAACCTGGTCAGAGGCCCACAAGTCACCCCATAGTGGATTCCCCTAGGTCTCTAGTTTTCAAAAATGCGCAGGTTTGGTAGGTTTCCCTAGGTGCCGGCTGAGGTAGAGGCCAAAATCTACAGGTAGGCACTTTGCAAAAAACACCTCTGTTTTCTTTAAAAAAAATGTGATGTGTCCACGTTGTGTTTTGGGGCGTTTCCTGTCACGGGCGCTAGGCCTACCCACGCAAGTCAGGTATAATTTTTATCGGGAGACTTGGGGAAACGCTGGGTGGAAGGAAATTTGTGGCTCACCTCAGATTCCAGAACTTTCTGTCACCGAAATGTGAGGAAAACGTGTTTCTTTAGCCAAATTTTGAGGTTTGCAAAGGATTCTGGGTGACAGAACCTGGTCAGAGCCCCACAAGTCACCCCATCGTGGATTCCCCTAGGTCTCTAGTTTTAAAAAATGCACAGGTTTGGTAGGCTTCCCTAGGTGGCGGCTGAGGTAGAGGCCAAAATCTACAGGTAGGCACTTTGCAAAGAACACCTCTGTTTTCTTTAAAAAAATGTGATGTGTCCACGTTGTATTTTGGGGCGTTTCCTGTCACGGGCGCTAGGCCTACCCACAGAAGTGAGGTATCATTTTTATCGGGAGACTTTGGGGGAACGCTGGGTGGAAGGAAATTTGTGGCTCCTCTCAGATTCCAGAACTTTCTGTCACCGAAATGAGAGGAAAATGTGTTTTTTAGCCAAATGTTGAGGTTTGCAAAGGATTCTGGGTAAAAGAACCTGGTCAGAGCACCACAAGTCACCCCATCTTGGATTCCCCTTGGTCTCTAGTTTTCAAAAATTCACAGGTTTGGTAGGTTTCCCTAGGTTCCGGCTGAGCTAGAGGCCAAAATCTACAGGTAGGCACTTTGCAAAAAACACCTCTGTTTTCTTGCAAAAAATATGATGTGTCTACGTTGTGTTTTCCGACGTTTCCTGTCACGGGCGCTAGGCCTACCCACAGAAGTGAGGTATCATTTTTATCAGGAGACTTGGGGGAACGCTGGGTGGAAGGAAATTTGTGGCTCCTCTCAGATTCCAGAACTTTCTGTCACCGAAATGTGAGGCAAACTTGTGATTTTCACCAAATTTTGAGGTTTCCAAAGGATTCTGGGTAACAGAACCTGGTCAGAGCACCACAAGTCACCCCATCTTGGATTCCCCTTGGTCTCTAGTTTTCAAAAATGCACAGGTTTGGCAGGTTTCCCTAGGTGCCGGCTGAGGTAGAGGCCAAAATCTACAGGTAGGCACTTTGCAAAAAACACCTCTGTTTTCTTTCAAAGAATGTGATGTGCCCACGTTGTGTTTTGGGGCGTTTGCTGTCACGGGCGCTAGGCCTACCCACAGAAGTGAGGTATCATTTTTATCGGGAGACTTTCGGGGAACGCTGGGTGGAAGGAAATTTGTGGCTCCTCTCAGATTCCAGAACTTTCTGTCACCGAAATGTGAGGAAAACTTGTTTTTTTAGCCAAATTTTGAGGTTTGCAAAGGATTCTGGGTAACAGAACCTGGTCAAAGCACCACAAGTCACCCCATCTTGAATTCCCCTTGGTCACTAGTTTTCAAAAATTCACAGGTTTGGTAGGTTTCCCTAGGTTCCGGCTGAGCTAGAGGCCAAAATCTACAGGTAGGCACTTTGCAAAAAACACCTCTGTTTTCTTTCAAAAAATTTGATGTGTCCGCGTTGCGTTTTGGGGCGTTTCCTGTCGCGGGCGCTAGGCCTACCCACACAAGTGAGGTATCATTGTTATCGGGAGACTTGGGGGAACGCTGGGTGGAAGGAAATTTGTGGCTCCTCTCAGATTCCAGAACTTTCTGTCACCGAAATGAGAGGAAAATGTGTTTTTTAGCCAAATGTTGAGGTTTGCAAAGGATTCTGGGTAACAGAATCTGGTCAGAGCACCACAAGTCACCCCATCTTGGATTCCCCTTGGTCTCTAGTTTTCAAAAATTCACAGGTTTGGTAGGTTTCCCTAGGTTCCGGCTGAGCTAGATGCCAAAATCTACAGGTAGGCACTTTGCAAAAAACACCTCTGTTTTCTTGCAAAAAATGTGATGTGTCCACTTTGTGTTTTGGGGCGTTTCCTGTCACGGGCGCTAGGCCTACCCACAGAAGTGAGGTATCGTTTTTATCAGGAGACTTGGGGGAACGCTGGGTGGAAGGAAATTTGTGGCTTCTCTCAGATTCCAGAACTTTCTGTCACCGAAATGTGAGGCAAACTTGTTATTTTAGCCAAATTTTGAGGTTTGCAAAGGATTCTGGGTAACAGAACCTGGTCAGAGCACCACAAGTCACCCCATCTTGGATTCCCCTTGGTCTCTAGTTTTTAAAAATGCACAGGTTTGGTAGGTTTCCCTAGGTGCCGGCTGAGCTAGAGGCCAAAATCTACAGGTAGGCACTTTGCAAAAAACACCTCTGTTTTCTTTCAAAGAATGTGATGTGCCCACGTTGTGTTTTGGGGCGTTTGCTGTCACGGGCGCTAGGCCTACCCACACAAGTGAGATATCATTTTTATCGGGAGACTTTGGGGGAACGCTGGGTCGAAGGAAATTTGTGGCTCCTCTCAGATTCCAGAACTTTCTGTCACCGAAATGAGAGGAAAATGTGTTTTTTAGCCAAATGTTGAGGTTTGCAAAGGATTCTGGGTAACAGAACCTAGTCAGAGCACCACAAGTCACCCCATCTTGGATTCCCCTTGGTCTCTAGTTTTCAAAAATTCACAGGTTTGGTAGGTTTCCCTAGGTTCCGGCTGAGCTAGATGCCAAAATCTACAGGTAGGCACTTTGCAAAAAACACCTCTGTTTTCTTGCAAAAAATGTGATGTGTCCACTTTGTGTTTTGGGGCGTTTCCTGTCACGGGCGCTAGGCCTACCCACAGAAGTGAGGTATCATTTTTATCAGGAGACTTGGGGGAACGCTGGGTGGAAGGAAATTTGTGGCTTCTCTCAGATTCCAGAACTTTCTGTCACCGAAATGTGAGGCAAACTTGTTATTTTAGCCAAATTTTGAGGTTTGCAAAGGATTCTGGGTAACAGAACCTGGTCAGAGCACCACAAGTCACCCCATCTTGGATTCCCCTTGGTCTCTAGTTTTTAAAAATGCACAGGTTTGGTAGGTTTCCCTAGGTGCCGGCTGAGCTAGAGGCCAAAATCTACAGGTAGGCACTTTGCAAAAAACACCTCTGTTTTCTTTCAAAGAATGTGATGTGCCCACGTTGTGTTTTGGGGCGTTTGCTGTCACGGGCGCTAGGCCTACCCACAGAAGTGAGGTATCATTTTTATCGGGAGACTTTCGGGGAACGCTGGGTGGAAGGAAATTTGTGGCTCCTCTCAGATTCCAGAACTTTCTGTCACCGAAATGTGAGGAAAACTTGTTTTTTTAGCCAAATTTTGAAGTTTGCAAAGGATTCTGGGTAACAGAACCTGGTCAGAGCACCACAAGTCACCCCATCTTGGATTCCCCTTGGTCACTAGTTTTCAAAAATTCACAGGTTTGGTAGGTTTCCCTAGGTTCCGGCTGAGCTAGAGGCCAAAATCTACAGGTAGGCACTTTGCAAAAAACACCTCTGTTTTCTTTCAAAAAATGTGATGTGTCCACGTTGCGTTTTGGGGCGTTTCCTGTCGCGGGCGCTAGGCCTACCCACACAAGTGAGGTATCATTGTTATCGGGAGACTTGGGGGAACGCTGGGTGGAAGGAAATTTGTGGCTCCTCTCAGATTCCAGAACTTTCTGTCACCGAAATGTGTGGAAAATGTGTTTTTTAGCCAAATGTTGAGGTTTGCAAAGGATTCTGGGTAACAGAACCTGGTCAGAGGCCCACAAGTCACCCCATAGTGGATTCCCCTAGGTCTCTAGTTTTAAAAAATGTGCAGGTTTGGTAGGTTTCCCTAGGTGCCGGCTGAGGTAGAGGCCAAAATCTACAGGTAGGCACTTTGCAAAAAACACCTCTGTTTTCTTTAAAAAAATGTTATGTGTCCACGTTGTATTTTGGGGCGTTTCCTGTCACGGGCGCTAGGCCTACCCACACAAGTGAGGTATCATTTTTATCGGGAGACTTTGGGGGAACGCTGGGTGGAAGGAAATTTGTGGCTCCTCTCAGATTCCAGAACTTTCTGTCACCGAAATGAGAGGAAAATGTGTTTTTTAGCCAAATGTTGAGGTTTGCAAAGGATTCTGGGTAACAGAACCTGGTCAGAGCACCACAAGTCACCCCATCTTGGATTCCCCTTGGTCTCTAGTTTTCAAAAATTCACAGGTTTGGTAGGTTTCCCTAGGTGCCGGCTGAGCTAGAGGCCAAAATCTACAGGTAGGCACTTTGCAAAAAACACCTCTGTTTTCTTGCAAAAAATGTGATGTGCCCACGTTGTGTTTTGGGGCGTTTCCTGTCACGGGCTCTAGGCCACCCACAGAAGTGAGGTATCATTTTTATCGGGAGACTTTGGGGGAACGCTGGGTGGAAGGAAATTTGTGGCTCCTCTCAGATTCCAGAACTTTCTGTCACCGAAATGTGTGGAAAATGTGTTTTTTAGCCAAATGTTGAGGTTTGCAAAGGATTCTGGGTAACAGAACCTGGTCAGAGGCCCACAAGTCACCCCATAGTGGATTCCCCTAGGTCTCTAGTTTTCAAAAATGTGCAGGTTTGGTAGGTTTCCCTAGGTGCCGGCTGAGGTAGAGGCCAAAATCTACCGGTAGGCACTTTGCAAAAAACAGCTCTGTTTTCTTTCAAAAAATGTGATGTGTCCACGTTGTATTTTGGGGCGTTTCCTGTCACGGGCGCTTAGCCTACCCACACAAGTGAGGTATCATTTTTATCGGGAGACTTGGGGGAACGCTGGGTGGAAGGAAATTTGTGGCTCCTCTCAGATTCTAGAACTTTCTGTCACCTAAATGTGAGGAAAACTTGTTTTTTTATCCAAATTTTGAGGTTTGCAAAGGATTCTGGGTAACAGAACCTGGTCAGAGCCCCACAAGTCACCCCATCTTGGATTCCCCTAGGTCTCTAGTTTTAAAAAATGCACAGGTTTGGAAGGTTTCCCTATGTGCCGGCTGAACTAGAGGCCAAAATCTACAGGTAGGCACTTTGCAAAAAACACCTCTGTTTTCTTACAAAAAATGTGATGTGTCCACGTTGTGTTTTGGGGCGTTTCCTGTCACGGGCGCTAGGCCTACCCACAGAAGTGAGGTATCATTTTTATCGGGAGACTTTGGGGGAACGCTGGGTGGAAGGAAATTTGTGGCTCCTCTCAGATTCCAGAACTTTCTGTCACCGAAATGTGAGGAAAATGTGTTTTTTAGCCAAATGTTGAGGTTTGCAAAGGATTCTGGGTAACAGAACCTGGTCAGAGCACCACAAGTCACCCCATTTTGGATTCCCCTTGGTCTCTAGTTTTCAAAAATTCACAGGTTTGGTAGGTTTCCCTAGGTTCCGGCTGAGCTAGAGGCCAAAATCTACAGGTAGGCACTTTGCAAAAAACACCTCTGTTTTCTTTCAAAGAATGTGATGTGCCCACGTTGTGTTTTGGGGCGTTTCCTGTCACGGGCGCTAGGCCTACCCACAGAAGTGAGGTATCATTTTTATCGGGAGACTTTGGGGGAACGCTGGCTGGAAGGAAATTTGTGGCTCCTCTCAGATTCCAGAACTTTCTGTCACCGAAATGTGAGGAAAACTTGTTTTTTTAGCCAAATTTTGAGGTTTGCAAAGGATTCTGGGTAACAGAACCTGGTCAGAGCCCCACAAGTCACCCCATCTTGGATTCCCCTAGGTCTCTAGTTTTCAAAAATGCACACGTTTGGTTTATTTCCCTAGGTTCCGGCTGAGCTAGAGGTTAAAATCTACAGGTAGTCACTTTGCAAAAAACACCTCTGTTTTCTTTAAAAAAATGTGATGTGTCCACGTTGCGTTTTGGGGCGTTTCCTGTCGCGGGCACTAGGCCTACCCATACAAGTGAGGTATCATTTTTATCGGGAGACTTGGGGGAACATAGATTAGCAGAACAAGTGTTATTGCCCCTTGTCTTTCTCTACATTTTTTCCTTCCCAATATAAGAGAGTGTGTAAAAAAGACATCTATTTGAGTAATGCCCTGTAATTCACATGCTAGTATGGTCACCCCGGAATTCAGAAATGTGCAAATAACCACTGCTCCTCAACACCTTATCTTGTGCCCTTTTTGGAAATACAAAGGTTTTCTTGATAGCTATTTTCACTCTTTATATTTCAGCAAATGAATTGCTGTATACCCGGTATAGAATGAAAACGCACTGCAGGGTGCAGCTCATTTATTGGCTCTGGGTACCTAGGGTTCTTGATGAACCTACAAGCCCTATATATCCCCGCAACCAGAGGAGTCCAGCAGACGTAACGGTATATTGTTTTCGAAAATCTGACATTGCAGGAAAAAGTTACAGAGTAAAATGTAGAGAAAAATTGATTTTCAATTTCAATATTTTTCTTTTTCAGTTGTTATTTTCTGTAGGAAAACCTTGTAGGATCTACACAATTTACCCCTTGCTGAATTCAGAATTTTATCTACTTTTCAGAAATGTTGTGGTTTCTGAGATCCAGCATTCGTTTCATGCCCATTTCTGTCACTGACTGGAAGGAGGCTGAAAGCACACAAAATCGTAAAAATCGGGTATGTCCCAGTAAAATGCCAAAATTGTGTAGAAAAATTGGGTTTTCTGATTCAAGTCTGCCTGTTCCTGAAAGCTGGCAAGCTGGTAATTCTAGCACCGCAAACCCTTTGTTGATGCCATTTTCAGGGAAAAAACCACAAGCCTTCTTCTGCAGCCCCTTTTTCCCATTTTTTTGACAAAAACAAAATGTTCACTGTATTTTGGCTAATTTCTTGGCCTCCTTCTGGGGAACCCACAAAGTCTGGGTACCTCTAGAATCCCTAGGATGTTGGAAAAAAAGGACGCAAATTTGGCTTGGCTAGCTTATGTGGACAAAAAGTTATGAGGGCCTAAGCGCGAACTGCCCCAAAATAGCCAAAAAAAGGCTCGCACAGGAGGGGGAAAAGGCCTGGCAGCGAAGGGGTTAAAAATGTAGCCGTTCATCCCGCATGCTGCTCAAAATCATTATTTTGTGCAATAACTTGAATATTGTATCAAATGCACTTAAATACATTGTACTGTGGCCTTTACCTGAAGTTGCTTCTACCTTCGTAATATTACTAACGCCCTGCCAGAGTTACCGTGAATAGTTTCTTGAAGACAGCTTTCTGGCTCTGCTTAGCACGGGACAGTTTAATTGTAGATAGCTTCACTTGGCCAGCGGTCTAAGCTGAGGTGGATTCAGGCGCCTGATTTCTCGCTTTGAGCTAATCCAACCAAGTCTTTAAGGTGGCTTTAAGTGGCTACAATGAGATCACTGTGGGTTCTGTTTGGTGGTTAACGTATCTATGTAATCTCTCTGATGCTTGGCAAGATCATTGCCAAAATTGTTCTAGTATGTATTCAGTACTATCAGACAGGGTGATCTTCAAAGTAATTTATTTGTCCAGAGATAAGAACCCCAAACTGCAGTCATGCCAGGCACAGCTTACAAGTAAACTGCCTTATTAAAATAATAGATACTACACATGTCACCATGGAATGCGAGTATGTCACAGCAGCCTCAGCCTGGCTGAAGCTGGCTAAGTACGATATAAGCGCTTCCAGCAAATAATGGTAAATTACCTAAGCATCACATGCGCCTCTGACTCCTCGCCTCCATACCCAAAAGTCTGATCCCATTCAAAGATCTCTGAAGGGGCACATGCAGTTCAGACATGCTGTCTGGGCCCTCTTCAACCCTCCATCTTAGGTTAAAATGGATTCCAGTGTGGCTAAGACCTCATGCACCAGTCAAGTTCAAAGCACTTCCTCCATACAAGCAAATAAGTATACAAATGTGACATCCATGTCCCAAATGTTCCCAGACACGCTTGATCAAGTGATACGCTCTTGAAGTCAGTAAACTGATGATGGGTGTTCCTCATGAGAAAAGCTCTAAACAGCAGTAGACATCCACTCACCCTGCCTTTGGCTACAAACACCCTGAGTTCTTCTGGAATTTGACAGCTAATGTCTAACCCAAGCATCATATGCATCTTCTTACAACCATTCTTATAGATAATTTCAGAACACCACATGCTTATTGTCAAGAAATCCAAGAACATGTGCTAGAAACTTGTTCTTCAAGGTCTTCAATCCAGTTGCCAGTTTTGTTCACATTAGATTGTGTGTTCTGCTGCAAAAAAGAACAGGTAGCCAGAAATGGGAATACAGTTCAAGTAAATGAGCAATTCGGTAAGGCTCCAGCGAGATCAATGTTTTAAATTCCTCTTAGATGTGTGTATTACAGTACTGCTCGTAACTAAGACCATATTTATGTTGTAGGCCTTGAAAGTGTGATGGTTCAATCATAATGAAGAGTTTAACCTTTGAAGAAAATGGGGGCATTATCCACTACAGGCGCTTGGAAGCAAATACACAAGATCTCAGGAGCCCATCATATTCCTTCCAAACTTGTGTCAGTGTCAGAATAGCTTGTAATCTGTTATGTTTGAAGAATTTAGTATGGTTGAACTAAAATAAGAAGTTACTTCTTGGGTATTGGCTGAAAATGCAGTTGAAGAAATGTATATATCGACCACTCAAACTCAGAATGTGTGGCCTCTGCTATCTTGCTTCCCAGAGATGCCTAAAGAATCATTTGAAATTGGAAAAAGTGAGAGTAGCTCTACCTATCTCGGTTGTTGCCCTATAGTGCCTATTGGAGATTCTGCAATATTTGATGTCCTCCAGGAGCACTCACTGATGACGCTTAAAAGCGTCACATTGTGAAGCAGCCCCGGGTGTGTACAGAATCAGCCTTGTATTCCCTGGGCTGCTATCATAAGCTGCTTATTAGCAATGAACCCTCCCTTTCCAAAGTCATCGCAAGGTGACGACTTGCAAAGGGCAAAGAAGTGAGGATGGACTGAAGCATTGGGTGCTGGTGAAGCTTTAACGTAGGGGAACATAAGTAACCATGATTCATTTTGAGTTTTCAATCCTAGTGAGGTGGGGTGGAGAGGAGCACATCACAAAAGATATGAAATATGCTCACTTTTGTAGCACATGTAGCCATCCCTGCAATTTTAACCAACTGCACTCTGGAACCCGCAGTTCTCGGTTTCCCTTTATCCTTCTCAGTGTTTAATTTGAGCTGGTGGTTGCAGGTGGAGCCCACCAGCACACATCTTTGGGGACCAGCATTTATTTTATCTCCACTGACTTTGATCCAAAGCTAGAGAGGGAAAACAAACAAAATGGGAAAAAAGGAGGAAGGGAAAGTTGGAAAAACAGTGAGAGAGAGCAGGTATGAAAAATCACCTGCCGGGAGTGTCTGTGGTGGATTAAAGAGGCACAAGGTGTGGAATCAGTACTAAAGCATCAATGATTGTCAGGTGCTGTACTTAACACAATACTCAATAGCATAGTTTATAGTTGAAATCTCCTTTATGCTCACCCTAATTAGAGCAATTGGCAGATTCCAAGTTATCACATAAACATAACTTGAATAGTGGATTTAGACATTTTGTGAATCCAAAGGATCTTTTAACACATGTCTAAAAACTTGCTAACCCTTCTGATCCTCTTCACTAGGAATCTGTGCTGCATCGGAGCCAGAGTGTGGTCCTTTTCTGAAGACTCACCAGAACAAGTCTGAAGCAGTTCATTCATCGACACATCAGCCTATCATAAGGGGCAATAACCGTCAAGTTGCACCCGCTTATACACCTATATCCCAACAGCATAATTGTAAATTTATTCCAGATGAGAACCAGGGGCGACCACTCCGCTATGGCGGAGGAGCACTGCCCCACTGACGAAAAGCAGAAAAATAAAGGGATAATAAAAGTATTTTATTATCCTTTTATTCTTCTGCCTTCATAGGATGGGGCAGGGCCAGCCTCCTCCTCATCAAGTGGAAGAGGAGTGGTATGTGTGCTTCTAAGTGACCATGTCAGTTTGACTGGCCGTCCGAGGCCTGCCAAGTTGACATGCACACTTAGAAACTCTCCACCTGGCTTTATTTTACATTCCCAGTCTGCCTGGGAGCGCAAACCAGGGCGCTCAGGCCAATCCTGATGCTGCTCTCATGCTGCCAGCAGCATGAGAGCAGCATTAGGATTGGCGAAAGGGCAGGCTGGGAGCCTATGCCTGGGAGTCTGCAGTCCAACAGAACCTGGCAAGCGACTGTCTGGACAGGACAAGGTAAGCTTGTTTTTTTATTTTTATTTTTTATCGTTTATTTGTTTTGTTCACCCTCCACCCACCACTTTGCCCCACTGCCAGCTGCGACTGGAACCATTTGGCTATTCTTCTTATTCCATGGTGTTAGGAACACATTAGAACTATAAGTCCAACCTGGTTTCACAATATCCCTTTGCAATGACTTGAGATAAAAAGAAATAACATTTGGCAAAAGGTCATGCCCCTCTATGATACTATAAATCCATCCCAGACCTATCAAACAGAAATCGCCTTTGGAGGACCCCAAAGTGTGTGTTCTCTCATCTTAAAGCTGAAACTATGGAAATGACAATGATGAACACATATTGTACTAACGTGATACAAAATGAGATAAAACTATAATGAAATCATGTCCCTACTAACAATAGTAGTAATATCCAGAAAGGGGATTTGAACACCTAGCCCCTACCTTCCTCATGTGCACACCATACAGTCGTTTGGCTATTTTCCTAATACATTAGAACTGTAAATCCAAACAGGAAATATCAAACAACATTCGCCATTAGAGGACTCCACAAAACACGTTCTTGCACCGATCAACATATGCATTCTGCTTTAATCAATTGCCTAATCATCAAGTACTATGTCAAAATTTAACATAATAGCGTCAAGACCAAATGAATTAATAAGCTATATAGAGGTCCAATATCCTACATTATTTAAAGAGCAGTGTGGAGGTCTCTATCTAAATACAAACAAAAGGTTATGGTGCGCAATATTTCAATCCACCAAGCCTGTCTTCTAGATGGACTGCACATTCCCCTGAAGTTTCATCTCATGAACGTATATTTCATTAATGACTGTATCCATAAGTGATTGTACTCTGCTCTTTCAATGTGCTTTTGGGACTCACTAGCATTAAGTGGCATACTCTGTGGAGACTTGCTTGATTAGAGCCCTGGTGTGAAGTCTCTAGTATTTGTGACTTCTTATGTATCCCTAGTGCTCCACTCCAACTTGTAACTTGTGTTGCCAGCCCTAAGAACTCAAGGAAGGCTGGAGGTGAGACAGTGTATTCACATCATGTCATCTGCCGTCGCTGGAGTAAATTATGGAGGTCCTCATTTTGGGGGCCAGTGTCCTCTTTGTCACTGTCAGTCCTGTTGCATCTAAGTCTGTTACCAACTTAGCAGTATACTATCAAAACTTGATGTAGCAGCTACTGCTGTGTGTATTTCAGTGAATATTTGTATTGTAACCTGTCTTTAGGTCCTTTTTGGTCTTGGCCTGCTTTGCCTTCTGTTTCTGTGTTGTTGTGTGTTTCTCCTGCCCTTGACAGTGTTTGTTGCTGCTCATTGTTCCACCAGCGTCAAGCGCTGCAAATGTCAAGGAGGGACGGGATGACGGGGACGGGATAAAAAGAAAAACACTTACCGTTCTCGCCGCCACCTCCCGCCGCCTCGCCCTTCTTCTGGTGTCCCAGCATTTGCTGGGACACCAGAACAGGCTCCCCAGCAATCCTAGCTCTGCTCTCATGCTAAACCAAGCATGAAAGCAGCGTCAAGACTGGTTTGAGTGGCTTGGACTGCTGCTTAGGCACTGCCCTGGGGTCTGTGCAGTTTCTCCAGCCCAGCTGTTCAACACAGGCCGGCCATACACGCATGCGCACTTAGGTGCACTCTCTCCTCCTCCCTCTATCCTCTCCCCCGTCCCGTGTCCTAGGCCCGCACCTCTCTGTACTTCTAGCTGAGCCAGCAGATGCAAAATTAAACAATAGTAGGCTATTGTTTTATTTTTCATCTGCTGGCTTTTAGGGGGGCGACGCTCCTCTGCCATTGCGGAGGAGCCGCCCCTGTATTACCCCTGTACCATGCCATTTATGGTTCTGTATAGAAGTGAGCCTTAGTTCTTTCATCACTTTCAATTGGCCTGGTGGATGATCTGACATTTTGTCTCATTGTAACTCTGCCATTGTTCCACTACCGCTGAGAACGAAAGTCATTTACTATTTGATACTATCAGCATGTCCTTCTCCCATCCTTCTTGCAAGAAGAGGTCTGGTCACTGATTCCGCATGCATGCAATGACTTTGATGAGTTTGGGTAGACCATTTTATGCCACTTGACAGCTCAGACAGTCTCTCAAACAGAAGTCCATGCTACCTCCCTCAACTTTCTAGGGTAATCCTGTGACTGTTATTTTTTCTCTAGTGCCTTTCTGAGTTTCCATCCCTGTATTCCAAGACTCATGTTCAATCTTGATTCCCTGCAGCTTGTTTTAGTAGTTCTTGATAGTGGGTCACATTGAGGTCAGCATGAACTACGTTGCCATTACCCTGCCTGAACGTTTCAGCTGATCAGCCCTGAGTAGGCCGCGGTCTAAGGAAATGTCAAATTTTAGTTCCACAAATTCCTGAGTCTTCAAATAGCATGGAGTATGTTGCCTACGTTGTCTGACGAGGTCAGTGGGTGTTCTACCCCTGCTCCATCCATTCAGACATTCATTGTTGAAAGTACCCCTCTCGAAGGTTGCCAATCATTCAGGCCCCAGTGAGGTATGTCTTTTGTTCATAACTTACAACTTTAATCTCAGACTCCTAAGTGTAATGAAGGTCTTAAGGCTTGTGAACAAGTCTGATATTGTGTCCCACTCTGTCATCTGCCGGGACCAATCTACCTACTTGCACCCAGCAGAAGAAAGCACCGTCTAGCACAAACACCACACATTAATAAAACGGACTGGTGTGACACTGCACTGTATGATCGATGGCAGTATGATGAAGTGTCATGTCAAGTCCAGGTAGGAATGCATCAATCCATCTGCCTAGAAAAGCCAGGTCTCCCACATGAAAAGCATCCAGTGAGTTCATTTCTGATGAGGAATCTTTCCTTGAATGTCTCTTCAGCTCTGCCTACCCCACCTTCCACACCATTGATCTTACTTTACTGACATGGCTCTCGGAGGTTCTCACCCTGGGAATGAAGGAGGTTGTTGTATTAAATGTCCAGCTCCTTTTCTTTCTTAAGCCTTGAGCCCCCTGGTTTAATGTACAAGTGGAAGAAGAAGGGAATAAATAAGTATTTATTGTGCCCCAATGCAGTGCCTCCACAGTGCTTGAAACTGGCCAGAATGCCCATGACAGTTCACAGCCCTTAACCTTAGGGAGTTGCTGATTCAGTATGTTTATATATTATTTCCTGTTCAAGGGCTTTGGTGAATCTTCTCATAACTAGCTACTGGCTTCCTCTTGGACTGGTGGCCTGACCAGTTGAGCCACTCATACCTGCCAGGCGACGCTGTTGGTTGCCATGTTCCACTTTATTCAAATCAGACCAGGAATTGTAGTATAAACCCCTTCCTTTGCCAAAACACATCAACCTTCACCTTCTGGAGGTTCCTGCAACAAACTCTCAGCATTGAGGTTCCTGCCACACACCCCAGTGGTTTTCTCCATGCCACAGTGATCTCCGTGGCAGCGCTTTGCAGGCCTGAAGTGCAATAGCCCCATCTTAGATGTAGCAATTGAGATTTTCCTAGCCTTGGTGTCTGAAAGGCTAGATTTTATTAAAGACACGGAGGCGAGTATTATGCAGTCTTTTCTTGCTTTAATTCTCAATAGCAGCCAAGTAAAAGGACTACAGTACCCAGAAAAAACACAAACTACAACGATGACATCATAGTTGAACAACCAATCAGATATCATGCAGCAATACTAATATCTTAACTGCGAGCAACAAGTCCTCTTTTCTTGATGCAAAACTAAAGAGGAGAAGTAACAAACAAAACAGCATAGAAAATAGAAACCAAAGTTATAAAGTCCATGCAACAATCTCGAAAATGGCGATAGCGGAGCGCAGTCAGGGAAGAATGGACGTTGAAGGGCGAAACCAAAGGCGGTAGGAGTTGTTCGCGTGAATCATGACGAGCCAACGCTGGAAGAGGGAGTTGGCACTGAAAGAAAGATACAGGGCGGGTTACAACAGTGGTGGGATAATACTTGCCTCCGTGTCTTTAATAAAATCTAGCCTTTCAGACACCAAGGCTAGGAAAATCTCAATTTTATTACAAGACCGGAGGCTCATATTATGCATGTTTAAAGCATAGCAATGACAGAGTCTGAAACATGAGAAATCGGCTTACAATAAAAAGTTCTAAACGTACTTTCATTCGACCAATCTGCAGACTTGAGAATATCCTGTAAAGAGGATCCTGCCCAAAAGGCGCGAGAGGCCATAGCTCCTCTAGCCGAATGGGCACCGAAAGAACCTATATCAATGCCAGCTAGGGACATGGCCCATTTAACCCAACGAGCTAGAGTAGGGGAAGAAACAGGGTTATGAGGTTTCTGAAAGGAAATAAGTAATTGGGAGGCAGAGGATGATCTCAAATCTGCAGTACGAGTCACATAACTTTTCAAACAATTTCCAACACATAGTTTGGGTTGAGAGGGAAAAAATGGATAATTAACACAAGCTAAATTAGTTTTAGTACGTCTCTTGACCTGGAAAGAAACACCAAGGGGGGAAAAGAAAAAGGAAGTAACATCCAATGCCTTAACATCTGAGACACGCTTGATAGAGACTAGACATAAAAGCATGGTTAACTTGGCCGACAACTGTTTGAGAGAGAGCAAATCATTATCGAGCCAAGAGGTGAGAAATCGCAATACCAGATTAACGTCCCACATGACATTATATTTAGGAGACGGTGGAAAAACGTATCTTACTCCCTTCAATAATTGGCAGACGAGAGGATGTTCGCCAATTGGCCTGCCATCGACTCTTTGATGTTCAGCAGAGATGGCAGATCTGTAAATGTTAATAGTGCGATAGGCCTTACCCTGAGAAGCTAAAGAAGCTAGGAAATTTATAACTAAAACTACATTAGCTGAAAAGGGATCTGAATTCCTGTCCAAACACCAGCTGCTCCAAAGGTCCCATGCGGACTTGTAGGCTCTGGAGGTCCCAGGGGCCCTGGCCTGTTGGATGAGTTTAGCAGCATCTTCCGAAATTCCTGGGGCTCTCCAGGACGACCCGAAATCCTCCAGGCTATGAGGGATAAGGAGCCGTTGAGAACTAACTGATGTTGTTGGCCTTGGGGATCCAAAAGGAGGTTGGGAAAGTGAGGAAGCCAGACGGGTCGATCGATTGTCAGCTCCAATAGAGTTGGATACCACGGCTGAGTCTGCCAGAAAGGAGTTACGAGTACCAGAGTGGATAATTGTCTGCGTGCTTGGGCAAGGACCCGAGTAATGAACAGGAAGGGAGGAAAAGCGTAAAGAAGGGATGACGGCCAAATCTGAAGGAAAGCATCCGTGGCTAGAGCCTGCGGATCTGGTCTCCAACTGAAATAGGAAGGAAGGTGGGAGTTGAGGCGAGAAGCGAAAAGATCTATGGACATTTCGCCAAAGATGGAAGTAAGATGCCTGAATATAGAAGGGTGCAATTGCCAATCGCTGGAATCGTGAAGATGTCTGGAATACCAATCTGCTACCGTATTCAGCCTGCCTGGCAGAAACACTGCCTTGACCGAGATCCGACGAGGAAGACAATATTCCCAAAGGTGTTTCGCCAACGTGGAAAGAATCTTGGATTTGGTACCGCCTAGGTGGTTGATATACCTGACGGCGGACAAATTGTCCATCCTGAGGAGGATGGTGCAACTTACTCTGTTTTTTGCAAAAGTGCGGATGGCAAAGGAACCTGCAAGCATCTCTAAACTGTTGATGTGCAAGAAGGACTCCTTCAGAGACCAGGCGCCCCCAGTCGAGAACTGACCACATCTTGCGCCCCAACCTGTCCGACTTGCATCGGATTCTAATACAAGATCTGGGGCGGCAGAGAAGATAGTTCTGCCGTTCCAGGCATCTAGATGTGTCAGCCACCATAGAAGTTCTTCCTTGGATTTGGCGTCTAGAACCAAGGGATCCGAATAAGCGAGGCCTTTGTGAAGATGACGGATTTTGAGCCGCTGAAGGGCGCGATAATGTAAAGGACCTGGGAAGATGGCTTGAATAGAGGAAGCCAAAAGCCCCACTAGACGAGCCAGAGTCCTGAGGGAGATGTGAGGGAGGGATAGGGATTGACAAATCTCTTTCTTGATTAAAGATACTTTGTGTTGAGGAAGCTGAAGTACCGACAGAGTAGTGTCTATTAGAAAAACCGAGAAACTCTAACTTTTGAGTCGGAATTAGGACTGACTTCTGAAAATTGACAAGAAAGCCTAGGCTGAGAAGAAGGTTCTGACAAAGTTGAAGATGGTCTAGAAGAAGACGTTTGTCTTGTGCCATCAACAAAAAATCGTCTAGATAAAGGATTAGACGAACCCCGTGAGAACGGAGAAAGGCCGTGACGGGTTTGAGAATTTTGGTGAAACACCAAGGAGCGGAAGAAAGCCCGAAGGGAAGAACTCTGAATTGATAAAAGGAGTCTAGCCACTGGAATTGAAGGAATTTTCGATGTGAGTGATGAATTGGCACTGTGAGGTAGGCATCCTGAAGATCTAACCTGACCAGCCAATCGTGCTGAAGCAGAATGTCCCTGAGATGGAGAATAGTTTCCATCTTGAAGTGTCGATAAACGATGAAGTTGTTGAAAGCCTTTAGGTTCAACACCAAACGAAATTTCTGATTTTTCTTTCGGACAAGGAAGATGGTGCTGAGGAAACCCGAAGGGTCCAAAGGGACGGGTTCTATCGCACGTTTGGAAAGGAGAGAGTGGATTTGGAGGCGCAGAAGCTCGGTCTGATCCTGGGAAAAAACTAGGGGAAGAGGAACACAGGATTGAATTGGGGTTTGATAAAACTCTAACAGGTACCCTTGAATGGATTGAATTACCCAGGGATCTGAGGTGAGAGAAAACCATGAATTTAGAAACAGAGCCAATCTGCCTCCTACTGGAGGAAGGCCAGAACTGGAAACACTTACCGGAGGTTTGGTCTCCCCTGTTGGCGTAACCTCTGTGACGGTAACCTCTTGATTGACGGGGATAGAATCTTGGTTTGTATCCCGTGTAGGTCTCAAGCTGGGATTGCTGACTGTAGGAGTCTCTGTTGGCGTATTGGCCTCTGATGGGGCGGCCGGCAAAGCGACTCCTACCTTTGCCGGCCCTGGCAAAAACCTGAGATGAAAAAATCTTCTTCATAGAAAGTTGGGCCTTGTCCAGGGAGGCGAAGGTGGACACATATTTCCCCAGATCTTTGATGAAAGAATCCCCAAATAATTGGCCTTGAGCCGACGGGCCATCATCCTTGGAGGCCAAAGAGGCCAGCTTAGGATCAATCTTCAACAGGAGACTTTTCCGCCTTTCAATAGATAACTGAGTATTGGCATTACCCAGCATGCAGATAGCGCGTTGCGCCCAGTTCGAAAGAACTTCAGGATCTATAGGACTGTTGTCCATTTTAGCCTCTTCCGCCAAGTCGAAAATTCTGGTGAGAGGACCCACCAAATCTAGGAGCTTGTCCTGACACCCTGACCAAGCTCTATCAACGCCCTTCTTAGGATCTTAGCCAAATTTGGTGAAAAACATCAACATGTTGGGATCGATGACCGGGGTAGAAGTAATGTTATTCGGTAGTGAGGGACGAGGACACTCAGACTTAAGCTTATTGCAAGTAGCTTTGTCGAGGGGATGGAGTAAAAAGAAAGAAACATAGTCAGCCACATGATCAGAAGAGTACCACTCCTTCGAATTTGAATGAACCATAAAGGAAGGGTCGAATAAGGGCTCGCCAGCATGGTCAACTAATATATGAGACACAGGGTGAACGTCACCACCGTCACGTGGAGAAATGTTACGCCTTTTCTCCAGAGGCCCACACAAAAATGGATCTGCAGATCCGTCCATATCATCGGTATGACTAGAATCATCATCATCAGTGTCTCTCAAATGTGTAACATGAACTGGAGAAGGAGGGGGACCCGATTTAGATACCTCTCGGGTGGAAGGACCAGAAGAAACGCCTTTGGACGGCACTGGGAGGGTGGCCGCACGTTTCTTGCCTTTGTTAGCAGGCACCTTGGAAGAGGTCATCATTTTGGAAAAAGAGGCTTCTAAATTTTTTGTTACCTCTGACATGGAAACAGCCACTACCTGCTGGACAGAGTCCTTAATAAAGGATTTAAAATTTTCTTGAAAGACTTGAGAATCCTCCTCCTCAGTCATATTGACAGCAAAGTCAGAAAGGTATACTAAAATAGGTATAAAAATAATAAACCTGAAAATTAGAGGAAAACTGGAGAAACAGGGGTTAAATGTGGAGAGAAAAGGAGGGAGTGGCTAAAGGGGCAGGAACCAGGAAAAAGGGGCGGTTACTCCAATGAAGGCAAAGCCGGAGAGGAGACGGAAGCGTTTGAGCGTTCAAATTGCTGAAACAGGGTGCTGAGACCGGCCGGGAGGCAAACGAGCGAAAATGCGCTCGAAATGCCGGTCGCAACGCGGGCCCTGTCAAGAAAGTATGGAATGAAAGGAATGTCGCGCGTGCGAGTCCACAACGGCCAAAAAACGACCGTTGAAAGACGCGCTGCATGGAAAACAACGGACGCGCGTTTAAGCATAGGCACAAGACGCGCGTTTAAATAGAAACATGTTGCCATTACAAATAGGTCAAAACAGGCATTTGGTAGAAACGTAATATGAGGAAAAATAATGGAGGTACTTATCTTGACTGCGAGCAGCAAGAAAAGAGGACTTGTTGCTCGCAGTTAAGATATTAGTATTGCTGCATGATATCTGATTGGCAGTTCAACTATGATGTCATCGTTGTAGTTTGTGTTTTTTCTGGGTACTGTAGTCCTTTTACTTGGCTGCTATTGAGAATTAAAGCAAGAAAAGACTGCATAATATGAGCCTCCGGTCTTGTAATAAAATTAGTTCACTTGACTTGCCTCGGGTCTCTGAGTAGCACCGACTCTTTCTTCCAGTAGTCTCACTTAATTCAAGGATGTTGTGGGCCAATAGGCTAATCATTGAGGTGTGCCAAGATTATTCAAAATTCATGTCGGAAGAGGACTTTTATCTGAGAGCTCGCAGCTACTTGCCCCTCCTCAACATCTGCTGGCCAAGCCACACGTCCTTGCCATCCCATTGGGCCGAAGACACGTCTTCAAATGCCACACCCAAAAGTACGAAGGTCTATGCATTTCCACACACAAAGACCATCAGAGGGGCTCCCCATTTTTGTAAGAAGGTTTTCATATTTTCTCCTTCGTTATTGATTGCAACCGCCTTGCACAGACATCCATTAGCTTTCAGTCAGTTTGCACTTTATAAATACTTTCAGCTGCGTTCATGCAACTTGAAATTCTTTTGAGCACAGAGGGTGGACTGAGATATAGGTATCACGAGGATTCATGCGGGAGGGAGGAGAAGGACTGCATGAGGGAGACCTATTAAGAATCACTTCATACTGATTCATGAGAAGGGAGAAAGCAAGTTGAGAACATTTTATGGCGTCTTCCGTTCAAATCATTCTTGTGCTAATGTTCCCTAAGAGACGCAGGAATAAAAGAGGATTACAAGAGGGCGGCACCGCCACACTTAAATGCCACGGAGGCAATGTTTTGTTCATATTACAGTTGCTCGATAAAAGGACCACTGCGGCTCTAAAGGCTGCCAACCTGCAATACCAACCAATAATGCCTTACTGCTGCATCCTGGGTAGAAACCGGAGTATGGCTCCTGGGAAGTGTTTCACTGTAAATGTAGATGTGGAGATTTCTCTTCAGATTGTTATGCAGTTTCAGAGTGGTTAAGGAGACAATGGGTATTAATGTAAAAAGTAAGACGCACAGTGATCTTTTTTAAAACAGGAGGGTCATGTTAGCATTTATTTTCAGAACTTCTGTGATAGTAACGGGCTGAAAGATCATATATTTGGCATGGATATGAGACTATCTCAGGGCACCTATGTATCTTTAATTACTTGTTATTTAATACCTGGGTTTATTGCATTTGGGGAGTATTTTTGCATTCTCAGTGATTGGGTAATGCTGACCAATTTTCAAAATGACTATTATCTATGGGTTTTAATTATGTCAATACACAAACCTTTTTTTATCATTCCACTAGGAGACATAAAGCAACTTATTACACAAATAATGTGTGTTGCACTCTTGTTGGCTCATTGACTTAAACGGTCTGGTTAATAAGATGACTTTTTTGGTGCTTAACTGTGTACTTTTGTGGACTGGTCTTGATTTTGCACTGCAGCACTAAATGATCTTACGGTACATACAGTACAATCAGGGGCATATTTAAAAGCCTCTAGCGCCACCGGAGCATCACTTTTTGTAACGCTCTGGTGGTGCTGTGCACTGCGCCATATTTACATGGCGTTGCTAAGTATATGGGTCCCTCCGATGCAGTTTTCTGTGGCAGAGGGGCGTGCAACGGATGTAGCTGTGGGCGTTCCACTGCAACACCCAATGCTTTTGAAGCTGCCCCAGATTTACAAGAAATCATAAATCTGCGGCAGCGCCAAAAAGTATGGCCACCCCAGGGGTGGCGTTTGCATTGCACAACGACAAGAAATACTTGTATTTCTCCTCGGTTTTGCCTTTTCCATGTGTGCTGCATTCTGTAGCACACGTAGAAAGAGCAAAACACCATGAATGATTGTTTATGTGCTGGAAGGTGTCCCTTCCTGCTATAAAGTTTAATTTAGTTTACATTTTTATAAAGCGCGTAGCTACCCTAGGGCATCCCAGCGCTAACGGTACAGAAAGATCCAGGAAACATGAAAAGACACACTAATGACTAAAAAGGATAGTTTTCAGTTTTTTCCTAAAAAAAAGATTCAGAGGGTTCATGGCGAAGCTCAGGAGGTAAGGCATTCCAAAGATGGGCAGCCTTGATAGTGAAGGAGTTTCCACCCCATGATCTGTGGACGGGGGGTATATGAATCTGCCGGGCTAAAGAAGATCTAAGATGTCTTCGAGGAGCGTAAATAGAAATATATTTCATAGGAAAAAAAGGTCCTTTGTTGTGTAAGGCTTTGTGAGTGATGCACATGGATTTGAAATGTATGCGATGTTTGATTGGCAGCCAGTGGAGAGCCACAAGGGCCAGCTTGGCAGATAAATATCTAGGGCAGTTCATAAGGAGCCTAGCTGCTGCGTTCTGAACAATCTGCAGCTTCTTAATCACATATTCCGGGGAACTGAGGTAGAGGGAATTCCCATAGTCCAGGCGGGAAAGAATCAATGCCTGGACCAGGATCCTTCTAGACAAGGCAGGAAGAAGATTGAGAATCTTCCTAAGCGATCTGATAAGGCCAAAACAGACCGAGGAGATTTTCTTGGCTTGTGATTCCATCGTAAGATGGGAGTCCAATATAAAACCTAGGCTTTTTACCTGTTCTTTAGGGGACGGGAGGCTGGTAAAAGCCTCTGAGTAACATGATAAAGGGGAGGCAGGAGAACCATTGCCTAAAATGAGTACTTTAGATTTGCCGTCATTGAATTTGAGTTTAGATTGAATCATCCAGTCGCCTATATCCCTCATGCAGCCAGATAAATTTACATAGGGAGACTTCGCGGTACCGGAGAGAGAAACTACTAATTGAGTATCATCCGCGTAGGTGATCACTGAAAAATTGTAAGGAGCAACTACTTTAGCCAGGGAGGATAAGTAGATATTAAAGAGAGTAGGACTTAAGGAGGATCCCTGAGGGACTCCGCAGGCTGAAGGAATGACATTTGACAGGAAGGAACGATCCAGAACTTGAAAGGATCTTCCTGTAAGAAAAGAAAACAACCAGGATAGCGCAGGGCCTCCTACGCCTATCTTGCGGAGTCTGTCGCAAAGAAGAGAATGGTCAACCGTGTCAAAAGCTGCGCTGAGATCCAGGAGAATAATGGCTACATGTCCTCCCTTATCTAATAGATGACGGGCAGATTCAGTCACCGTCAGAAGCGCAGACTCGGTACTGTGTTGTGCTCTAAAACCCATTTGGGTGGGGTGAAGGAGCATATTACTTTCCAAATAGTTCATCAGTTGTAGATTTATATGCTTCTCAAGTATCTTAGCTAGAATGAGGAGAAGAGCAATGGGTCTGTAGTTATCCAGGACCGAGGGGTCAAGTTTAGGCTTTTTAAGAAGAGGTTTTACAATGGCGTGTTTAAGCGATTGGGGGAGGAGGCCCGAGGTAAGGGAAGCATTAAGGATTCTAGTCAAAGGGGGAATAATAACATCTGCGGCTTGTATAAGAATGGACGGGGGAGCAGGATCCAAAGGAGAGCCAGATTTAATAGCGCTGAGAAATTTAAGGGTTTGCCCATCTGTGAGCGGTAAGAACGCAGTTAATGAGGGTCCGACCGGTAAGGGATTCGCTGTTAGCTCATCGGGTGTCTTCTGGGGGGAGGACAACGAGAAATCAGCATAGATCTTCTTAATCTTGTTCTGGAAATGAGCTGCTAGAGAGTTGCTATGAGTAACAGACGCTTCAATCATAGGAATAGTAGTAAGCTCTTTAAAGATCTGGAATATTTCTTTCTGAGAATTGGAGGGATCCTCTATTCTCCTGCTATAGTAGCTGGCTTGAGCTGTCTTAATATTCTGATGATAATTTCTAATGGCTAGCTTGTACTTTTCTTTAGCTAAAGAGCTATAGTCCTTTCTCCAAATTCTTTAATTTTTTTTACAATTAGTTCTAAGTTCTAATAGTGAAGGGGAGTACCATGGCTCAGATTTGAGGTGGGGCTTTTGTGATCTTAGTTTGATGGGCAGTACTAGATCCAAAGTGTTGGAGATCCAGCTGTTAAAATGTTCAGGGGTAGTCAAAGGAGAGTCACCGCTGAACCTGGAGGAGGCACAAAGTGCGGTGTGCCAAAGATTAGGTGCCAATTTAGACCAAGTGCGACTCGAGGTGGTTAGCTTAGGTTGAGGGTCTCTGGGGAAATCATAGGGAAAGTTAAATGAGAGGAGAAAGTGATCAGTCCATAGTAAAGGCACTGATGGAGAGATGGTAAAATCTGACATATTGCTGAAAAGCAGATCCAGAGTATGGCCTTTCACGTGGGTAGGACCCATGACAAATTGAGTCATATCTAGCGCATTAAAGGAGGCCAACAGGGATTTTGCCAAAGGGCAATCCGGATTATCAAAATGAATATTAAAATCCCCGAGTACAGTTAGATTCGGGGTCTTACCTATGATGCCAGCCACAGCCTCAGGAAGTGATTCTAGAAAAGAGACACACGGGCCAGGTGGGCGATAGAGAAGAATGCCAGAGAAGGTGGCTGATAGATATAGAGAAAAGGTCATACCTTCACAGTCAAGAGATGTTAAGAGGCGATGTCCGGCACTTAATGGTCTTTTTGTGGGTAATTGCTATCCCACCACCTCTATTTTGAGATCTATCTATATGGGAAATAGAGTAGGAGGGGGGCAGTGACTCACATATATCAACTGATGAGTCCTCGTTGAGCCAAGTTTCCGTTAGGAACAAAGCATCGGGTGTGGATTGTTCCAAGAGTGTGTAGATATGTAAGGCATGCTCTGGTAGAGAGCGGCAGTTGAGAAGTAACATATTACCCAGCTGTCGGTGGGAGAGAATCAAAGGAATAGTGGGAGGGGTCCAGGAGCAGTCAGGACATGAAAAACCAGTAAAGGAGTGAAGCATATTTATCCTAGCGGGGCAAGGCGGGTAACTTCTAAAGGCAAGCAATTGAGAAGAAGAATAGCACAACCTGTTAATAGGGATAGGGGCAGCATCATTCAATGATGACGATTTGCTACTTCTATGTGTGCTGCGTTCTGCACCACACATAGAAGTGCCAAATCAGCATTGTAGAGTGCAGGAAGGGACACCTTTCTGCACATTCCCAATCATTCCCTTCAAAGCCAACACCCTTGGTGCAAGGATATCTGCGTTGGCAGCTAAATTTAGCACCAGCACTAGGGAAAACACAGGGATGCCCTGTATTTTTGTAAATAGGGCACATCCCTGCATTTCAGAACTGATGCAGAGCGGTGCTGCCACTTGTGGCGCAGTGCCAGTTCCTTGCCAATCTGGCCCTTAATCTGTATTTGGTTCTAGCAGGCTGACTGACTCAAAGCACTGAGCTGAATACTTGGCATTTCCCTACCAATACCCAGGCTTTCCTTGTAGCTTCCTTTACATAAACAGGTTCAGAACGCTGACACATGTGTCCCTGGACGGATGTTTTTGACAGGAGGAAGACCATGTCCCATTTAGGACAAAAGGGTTGAAATGTCAACATATAGATGCCATGAGGTTTTGTGAAGTAATGTATGTCTAGGTAAGCCAATGCTGAGCACTTGTTTCAAGCCTACTTTTTTATTCACCTTTCGAGTTCTTTTATACACCACAGAGCACTCAGCACTAAGCTCTGTGCCTTCTGAATCTTTACACAATATGACTTATTTAAACTTATGATTTAAACACTTTTCTTGCTGCATGAGTATTCAAAAATTAAATTGCCTTAAGTGCCAACGAAAATCACAGGGCTATTGTTTATTTGAATAATTAAGCATATCTTTTCACCTGTTTTATTGGTAATTATTGATGTGTGGGCACATTAACAAAATCAAGGCTGAGTATCTGCAAACAATATAAATATCTCCATAGGGACCACCGTTTTTTCTTTTTGATTAAAGTGGCCATGAATAAAATGAGCATGGAGCTTGCATGAATAATATCACAATTATGGCATGCATTCAGGTGCAGCAAGCGGTGGTAAACAATAGCATCTGATTTGCTAGCAAACCATTTACAACAGAAAGGAAGTCTGAATAGCAATTTGTTTAATCAGGCCAGGAGGGACCAATGCTATTCAAACACTCAAGGGTAAATCAGAATACCATCATTCTTATTGTTGGATGTGGGATTAAATCATCACCATTTTATCGGAATCTAAAGAAATGGAAAAATAAATACCAGCCTTGATATGGAACAGCATCACGGGAGAGTATGATGGAAAGTGCACTGAGCACGAACACACTCCCTACGCCTCCACAGACGACAACTTATATGAACAATGATATTTGGAGACAATATGCTGGCCAAACAATGCCTTGAAGTGTTTATGCCTCTCTGCATCAGGTATGGTGCAAAACACAAACAAATATGGGAGACAGACACACAGGCTTCTGGGAAGTGGTCAGGTAAAAAAGCAGGTTCCACTCTTAAGAGACTGAAGGTTGTTTAGGCCTACTGTTTCCGCTCTACAAATAATAAGCAATGAAACACAATATGATTGCCTGTGTAAAAAAATACTTTAAAAAAAGGAAGGTTATATATCTTAGAGTTCAAAGGGTGCATCTCAAAATATGATGGTGAGTGAACATAGAAGTAATTGTCAGGGCGCACTGACTTGGAAATCTGGATCTGATAGAAACAAGGATATATTCTACACTTCGCCAAAGGGAGTCAACTCCAAAGTAATGTCGATCTGATGAGTTATACAGTAGGCCTGGGGAACGGGGACAAGAGAGAGAGAAATAAAGACACTAGGGGCCATACTTATCATTGTTTTCATGAAACACAACAAGACAACACGCTGCACTGCACTGCGTGAAATGGAGAGGGAAGGAATGTGCCATATTGATCAAGATTCCTGTCCTCTGCCTGCGCTGGCGCACAACCTGCAGGCTAGAACGAACACAGACATCCTTGGGTCATGGAGCAAGGGTGCCTGCAATACAGGTAGAATTGTTTTGGTGCAGGAAGAGAGACCTTCCTGCACAAAAACAATCCTTTGAGGCATGTTCCTCTTTCTAAGTGAGCTGCAGAATACAGCACACTTAGACAGAGGAACAAGGAGAAATAAAGATATTTCTCCTCGTTCCACCTCTGATGGGAAGGCGTACAATTCTGATGCATTCCCAGGTCTACCGGTGTTGATAAATCTAGGAATGCTTCAGAATTTATGGGTGGATGGAGTAACACAAGGCAGAGACTTGTACTGTCTTGCATTACCCCAGATTTACTAAGCTACAGAAGGCCACGCAAGAGGTCCTTACGTGGCTTGTTAATCTCATTCTAGGTTTTGCATGGCACAAGAGTGACACAAACCTTAATAAATCTGGGCCCAGATATCATCACATGCATGATCGCACAGCTGAGCTTAATCTGCACAACCGGTGCACTGATATCTGAGAAATAAAGGGTAACTTTAGGATAACTGTAGTTTGAACATTGCTATTTTAACATGAAGGATTACCTTTTGATATAAAAACTGAATATCCATCATTGATGTAATAAGCTTGTTAACAATGAGAGCTAACTTCAAAATTAGGAAAAAACATTTCTTGCTTGGTTTGCAATCAAGGTAAGAAGGAGATAACTTTAACGTGAAAACATTTGTTACTACCACATGTACTGCATGTGTAGTTCCTAAACTTGGTTGTATATGTATTCACTAACTTTGATCTTAGCATATCATGCAACAATTCTTCTGTGTTAATATATTTATACTGGAGTTTACAATAGTTAACAACCTACAAAGTTGGTTTCTTATGGAGTAAACAGAGCAATAGAATTCATAATATTTTTGGGTGAATCTTGTGAAATAAACAAGAGCTATAGAGCTTGTAACTCCTTTGGATGACTATTTTAAAGAAACAAACAAGCAACTTAGAGATCATAATCCCTATGCACGACACCTTGTAAAACAAACAAGTGCTATAGAGTTCGTAGTCCATATGGAAATCCACCACGTGAAATAAACAAGTGGAAGTCTATTCCCTGCACGATTCTTCTCTAGTTCCCAGGTATATCAGTTGACGTCTCAGAAGAATAGATAACAGGATTCTAACAACAAGACAAGACTTTTGCAACTATGTGTCATGATTGCCTATCAAGAATGCTATGTATCAGGAGAAATTTATATTCTGTGCTTCAAGATGGCCATCCCCACTGTCAAGTTTTGCAAGAGTTCTTTGAGCACATGGGACATGTAGTCTTTCTTCTTTACCTCAGTTGTTTCACAAAACTAAGATGCGAGGCTTCTGTCCAGGCAGTGACCAGACCCTGCACCCTTTTCAGTCCTCCTCACTTCTGAAACACACATATTCATGAGCTGCAGCGCGTCAGATGTAACCCGCGTGCTGTACCCTGCACCCTGACAGTAACGAACAACAGTAGTTTTATAATTCTCTTAGATGCTTGAGTGCCATGCTAATCCCTGAACCAAAGAAATCCATCTATATCACAGGAATGGTTCTTTATTTATTTATTTTTAGGTTTTTATTGTGAAGATAAGCAACAACAAACACAGCGTTCACATGAATATAGTCATAATACATAGTGTGAAAAGGAAGGACTGATATATCTAGATGCATCCGTAAATACATAATGCTAAAGTAATATTGTAGTACATTCCTGTTCCATAAATCTTTTCAATAAAGGAATGCATGCTATGAGGATCTTATTCAGGGCATTGAGAATCTACTGCTTGTTCTGTCACAGAATAATGGCTCTTTAATAGATTTGAGGGACTTCTTAAACCTCTATAGAATAAAATGTGGGTGGTCCCAATACCACAATGTTTGCAACTCCATGTCCTTCTAATTGTCTATTTAGTGGGATCTCTAAAGAGACTAATACATGCCAATTTTTTAAAATGATTTATTTAACCCTATTGGACTCCATGCCAAAAGTCATGACACAGGTCATACACAAATGACTTTGTTTTTTCTTGACTTGGAGCAGAGCTTGTCGATCATAATACCAGGCTTGTTTCAATGATCTTTTAACAAGTCTATAAGGGTATCCTCTCTTAATAGGTTTAGAGATCAAATTTTTGACTCAAAAATGTAGTCTTCCTTCTCAGTACAATTACGTTTATTACCCAAAAACTGCCCAAAGGGTAAATTATTTCTTAAGTTTCTAGGATGATGATTGTTGTATTTTATTAGAGTATTACGAGCAGTAGGCTTCCTAAGTAATCCCATGGAAAGTTGGCCCTCATCCACTGAAATTGTGAGATCCAGAAAATTAGTAGAGTGAGTGTCATGTTCCAGGGTGCATTTGAGGTTGGGATTTTGATTATTAAGCCATTCATGAAATGAAATTGTACGAGAACTGGTAAAGATCCAAGCCAAATGAACAAAATATCATCGAAGTACCGATTGTGCCACCCCCTTAAGTAGTTCTTTAAACATGTCTCAGGCTTGCCACTGCAGTCTCACTGCCGCCCCAGCTTGACAGCTAAAACCTCTTGCCAAGCCCAGAACCCCCCTTTTCCTACATACAAGTCACACCTAAGGTAGGCCCTAAGTAGCCCATATGGCAGTGTGCCATGTAAGCATAAGGGAGGACGTGTACCTTTAAGTTTTTCATGTCTTAGTAATGAAAAACTCCCAAGGTCATTTTCATTACTGAGAGCCTTGCCCCTCTCAGAAGCCAACTTTGGGAATTCCTTAAATAATTTTTAAGATGTAATTCCTGATCTGAGAGGAGTAGCTGCATCATGTTTAGTACCATTGGAATGGTAATAATAAATCATCTTTATTAGTAAAGTCGGATTAATTATTACTATTTTACAAATGCGCCTTTTAGAAAGTGGGCATTTCTCAGAACTCTCTGCTCTGTGTGCTACAGCCTATCTCCAATACACGTCTGGCTTGAGTTAGGTGACAGCTACACTTATGCATTCCCTTCAGACACCAACAACATAGGATACTCAGCTACATCTGCATACTAATGGATCTTCCTGGGGAGGAGGTTGGGAAGGGCTCACACTTACATATCAAAGGGCAGTGACTAGAGTCCACACAAAGAGGCTGATTACCTACCACTGGCAGCCTGGAGTAGAGGCCGACCTGAAAGGGGGCCCTGTGCACTTCTCAAGAATTATTTTGTAGTCAGCCCCACATCAAGGGTACTTGTCAGTATAAGTACTGGGTCTCTTGACCAACTCAGGTAGTACATGCTGGACTAAGAAGACACATTACACAAAGGGAGAGTAAATGGGAGCAAGAGGAACAACACGCCGTGCTCAACTCCCACAGAAACACAATACTAAATCACAAATGTGAGTACGGGGTTCTGGTAACGTAAGTAGGTCCGAAGTGTCATATGATGAAGCATGACACTACATAGTGTGTGAGACCACCTAGTCCGTAAAGGAAATTCCCCTTCCCCCCCACCCCCCCCACCCCCCCCTTAGACCTGACACCACTTCACAGCGCACCCTCTTTTCACCTCTAGTCGAGGTATACGAGTGGTCTAGTGTCACAATTAGTACACTTCGGACCTACTTACGTTACCAGAACCCCGTACTCACATTTGTGATTTAGGACTAAGAAGACACCCTGATGGAGAGAAAGCTGATGTGCCAGAAGGTTTGCCACTCTGCTGTGACTGACTGTCACTGGGAACTGTTGCCCTGTTGTGCTGCATTGCCCTGCTGCCTACTGACTTCTGCCCTGCAACCGGGAACGTAAAAGCCCATCCAGCGTGACTACAAGGACTTGTTCGCCTGCCCCTATTCATCACCTGCTGGGAACTGTGACAAACTTTTAAAGTAGCTGTGCTAGCTTGCCTCTCTGTTCACTCCGAGGTCCTGCGGACAACCCCGACCTCGTCCCCGGCTTCTTTTTGACTGTTGCCCCACATCCCAGAAGCCGCTCTTCCCGACAAGTGATCCGTGTTGTGGGAGCACATTTGAGTACCAGCAGGTAGAGGAGAGTAGGGGGTGCAGCGCTTCAACCACAGCCCGCTCCACAAGTCCGCACTCGTCCCGAGTGGGAGACTCGTGGCCAGAGAAATCTGCACTCCGCTTCACTCCCTGATTGCACTTCTTCCTGAGCAGCTCTGCCCAAGGGGAGCTGCGCGGGTGCCCAGAACTACCCCCACATTAGCCCCACTTACTTGGGCAGACGAGAAACAATACACAGCAACACAGGCCCTGTGTCCACGACCCGCCTGCATCACTTGAAGCTTGCTTACCAGCCCCACCTTCATCCATGGAGGCATGAAGCAGCACACCTCGCTGGTTGGCGGCTGTACTCTACCTAAAGGTACTGCGTGATCTTGACCGCTGACCCCCCGGCAGCTGTGGGATATTACTTTGCAACATCCAAGTCTTTTCAACGGCTGCAGAAGGACCTTCTGAGTCCTGATTCAACCTCTGTAATTGTACCATTCTTGCCAAGCAGAATTACTGTCAAGGCTCTAAAAGGAACGTAGATGATTTAAGCACCGCCCTTACAGTTAATCCTTGCAAACTATAGATCTCGTGATCTATTGATTGGATCCTTCATCATTTTTAACACAGCTAAATGTTGCCTATTTTCCTAAACCTGTGTGAAGTCTTTTTGTGGTGTCCTCCTTTTTTAACTGTAATTTGGGTGTTGCACCAACACTTTACACATTGCCCCTTAAGTTAAGCTTGACTGCTCTGCGCCAAGCTACCAGAGGGTGAGCACAGGTTAATTAAGTTGTATATCTGGCTTACCCTGACTAGAGTGGTGGGTTCTGCCTGGCTTAGGTGCATGCCCTAGCCAACCAGAAGCAGCATTTTTAACATTGGTGATCAGCCGTGAGGATAGGACCTCTGTTTGTGCAATACATTACAGTGATTCAGTGTGCACTACAACTCCATACTTAGACATACTGTTACTATTTTGCCTGAGCTATACCAATTGGCATTTTTCCTTTTTGATTTTTGTTCAATTCTCCCTAATTACCCTTTTGGATTTTTTAGATAAATGATGTCTGTCTTGCTTTGGAGAGGATGCACCTGAAGTAGTTGAGTTTGAGTTGACCAGCTTGGAATATTACCATGTGAAACAGCTGAAAGACTTCTGCAAGGATTTTCAAGTGTCTACAAAGGGTTTCACCAGGAAGGTGGAACTACAGAAAGCCTTGTGAGCCTGGGCAGAGGCCCAGGTTGCGTGGGAGGATATCCCAGAGGAGGAGCAAAAAATTCGGAGGGAGGAGGGGGGCCTGTTCCTGGATTCCCACGAGGAAATGGAACAGCCTGTGGAAAGGGCCAACAATTTGCCAGAAGCAAGAATGGTTTCCAGACCAGAAAGCAGTGTCTCTTCTAGAAGCATATCACCAGAGAAGCTGTCAGACAGGAGGGAGGAAAGAAAACTCAGATTGGAACTTAACAGATTGGAGCGGGCCAACAAGGAAAGACAACTGGCTGTTGAGGAGAGGAAATTAGCCCATGGGCTCAGTTTGAGAGAGCTGGACATTAGAGCCCTGGAAGTAGGGTCAAGCAATAGAAATGATGGCAGAAAGTGAGTCCAGAGTCCACATCCCAAAAACATTTGTCAGCCAGTTTCATTGTGGGGGATGACATCAATATGTGGTTGGCAGCCTATGGAAAATAGCTTTAAGAGCGCACAGGGTCCCAGAGGAATTCTGGGGAGGTGATCTGTATAAGTACGTGCCCCTAGTGGTAAAGGATACCCTTCTTGCTTTAGAGAACCAGACCCACTACCCTGCCATGAAGGCCATCCCAGTCAAGAAGTTTGGTCTGACACCTGAAAGATACAAACAAAAGTTCAGGGCTTGAGTAGATTTTCTAGATTATGCTGGTAAGGCACTGCAGGGCTGGGTGAAGGGCAGCAATGTGAATGTTTTGAGGGGCTGCACAACTTGTTTTTGAAGGAGCACATGTTTGATAGTTGTTTTAAAGAGCTGTGCCAACACCTGGTGGATAGCAAGCTGACTGATCCCAGGAAGCTTGCTGAGGTGGCAGACGGCTGGGTCAGCACCAGGGTGTCCACAAGGGTATACAGGGGGGGCTTCTAAGAGGGTGGTCAGAGTTCCCACCAGAGGAGAGAAGGGGGAGATAAAAAGAAGGAGTTCTCTAAAGGCTCCCAAAACCATTCACAAGGGAAAGGGTCTAGTTCATATTACCAATCTGGCCATCAGAAACCCAGCTAACCTGACAAAAGTCAGCAGCCCAAAACACCCAAGTGCTATGAGTGTGGTGAGTATGGCCACTACAAGGGGGGTGCCAAGTGTCCAAAAATAGCACACCCTCCCACTGAGAGTAAGACCCACCCAAGGGCGGCTAGCATAGTACTGGGGGAGGAGTTTGTTCCAGTTAATGGGGGGGGGGGGTGAGTTCAGTGGGGTTACCCTAGTATCCCTGGGTTCCAAAGATCCATGTGCCATCAAATACTATTAGGTATAGGTAATGGGTCACTATCAATGGGCAAGGTGTTGAGGCTCTGAGGGATACACGTACCAGTATGACTACAATAAGGAGTCAACAGGTGTGCCAAGAACAGGTTATTCCCAATGCACTCCACCAAGTTGTGATGGCTGACAACAGGAAGGAACATTATCCAGTGGCCCTGGTTCCATTTGAGTGGGTAGGGGTTTCAGGCCACCAGAGAGTTGCTGTGAGCCATGCCTGTGGACTGTTTGTTAGGTAACGACCTAGAATCTTCTGCCTGGAAGGAGGTAGAACTCAAGGTTCATGTGGAGATGTTGGGGTTACCTGACTGGATCTGTGCTACCACACAATACATGGCTGCCCAGGAGGGGAGTCAAAAAAGGCTGGAGCCTAGAACAATGGCCTAGCCAGCTGCTAAAAAGGGGAGAGGCAAAGGGCATGGTAAGCCAGCCCCTGAGTGTACCCCTACTGAGATGGATGGGTGCCCACCAAGGCCAACCTTGAGCCCACTGAGGAGAGCACTGCTTCCCTAGGCAACCTACCTATTCCTGCAGACTGGCAGGTGAAAGGAGGACCCACCAAGAAGGAGTTCTCTAGGACACAGAGGGAATGTCCAACCCTTAAGGGCATGAGGCAACAGGCTAAAGCCCAAGCAGCAGGTGATGTTTATGGGAGCTATCACAGTTACTGGGAGGATGACTTCTTAAATAGTAAGCCTAAGGCTCTTATGCATGGGGCAACAAGGGCCCTGGTGGCCCCCCAATGCTACACGGCCTTCCTACTCGAGCCGGCTCATGAGATAACTCTGGGCAGGATACTTAGGCCAAGACAAGACCTTTGCAAGGCTTGTTCCCCACTTCCATTGGCCCAAGATGAGGACCTCCTCAGACATGTTTTGTAGGAACTGCATCACCTGCCAGGCCAGTGGGAAGGCAGGGCAGAAGCTGAAGGCACCCCTCGAGCCATTGTCAGTCATTAGTGCCCCCTTTGAAAGGGTGGGCCTATGGACCGCCTGGCCACTTCTCATCACAGGTTCATCCTGGTTCTTGTGGATCATGCCACATGGTACCCAGAGGTCATACCTCTGAGGACCACCAATGCACCTGTAGTGGCAAGAGCCCTTAAGGGGATTTTTACCCGGGTGGGTTCCCCCAAGGAAGTGGTGTTTGACAGGGACACCAGCTTCATGTCTGCTTACATGCAGTCTATGTGGAAAGAGTGCAGAGTAACCTACAAGTTCTCTAACCCTTACCACCCCATTACCAACGGGCTTGTTGAGAGATTCAACAAGACCTTCAAAGGCATGATCAGAAGTCTGCTTGAGGGCTTGAGGAAAACGTTGGATATCGTCTTGCCCTGTTTGATGTTTGCCTACAGGGAGGTACCACAGAAGGGTGTGGTCTTCAGCCCCTCTGATCTTCTGTATGGGCACACTGTCAGGGAACGTTTTAGATTGGTGAAAGAGAGCTGGGAGCAAGCTCCCAAGAAATTTCCCCAGTATGTAGTGAAATACATGCTGGCCTTCTGTAACCAAATGGCAAAGTTGTGGAAGCAAGCTTCTGACAACTTAGAAGCCAGCCAAGCTGTAATGAAGGAGTGGTACAACCAAAACTCTACCGCTGTGGAATTCCAGTCTGGGCAGAAAGTATGGGTGATGTAACCTGTGGGGCCCGGGGCCCTCCAAGATCACTGGACCAGGCCATATGAGGTGGCTGAGAAGAAGGGTAAGGTCACCTATGTGGTGGAATGTAAGACCCCTAGGCAAACCCATAGGGTACTTCATATCAATCACCTCTAGCCCCACTTTGAGAGGTCACTATGTTACTAGTGACTGTTGGGGCTGCTGACGAGGAGGAGAGTAAACCGCTGTCTGACCTCTTATCATCTAAGAAGGATGGGTCTGTGGAAGGACTGATCCTTTCCCCCACCTTGACTCCTGAACAGGAGAGGGACTGTTGCCAAGTACTGGAACAGTTCGCCTCTCTTTTCTGCCTTACTACTGGGATTACCCACCTGTGTACCTATGATGTGGACACAGCAGACGACCTCCCTATCAAGCACAAGTCTTACCGGTTGTCAGATAAGGTGAGAGCCAGCATCGAAGCTACCAGGAGCGAGGTCGCTAAGATGCAGGAATTGGTAGTGATAGAACCCTCCAGTGGACCATGTTTCAGCCCTGTGGTTCTGGTACCCAAAAGCTGCTACACCGGGTACCACACCTGACCTAAGGTTCTGTGTGGACTACAGGGGGTTCAATTCTGTAACTAAGACTGATCCTCATCTCATCCCATTGGCGGATGAGCTGATTGATCACTTAGGGGCTGCCAAGTACTTAAGTACCTTTGATCTCTCCTCTGGGCATTGGCAGATCACCTTAACTGATGGAGCCAAGGAGAGGTCAGCCTTTCTCCACCCCAGAGGGCCGCTACCAATTCAGGGTGATGTCCTTTGATCTAAAAATGCTCTTGCCACCTTCCAGAGGCTAGTAAACCAGGTACTCGGTGGGTTGGAAGCCTTCTTTGCTGCCTACCTGGATGACATAGCTGTCTTCAGTAGCAGCTGGGAGGACCACCTCTACCACCTCAGGGAAGTGCTTCAGGCCATGCAACAGACGGGTCTAACTATCAAGGCCAGTAAGTGGCAGATAGGGCAGGTGTCAGTGATGTACTTGGGCCACCTGGTAGGCGGAGATAGGTGCAACCCTTCCAGGCCAAGATTGGGACTATCATGGCCTGTAAGCCCCCGAAAATTCAGACTGAGGTCAGAATGTTCTTGGGCCTCACTGGGTACTATAGGAGGTTTGTCAAGGGATATGGCACCCTTTTTGCCCCCTGACTGAGCTGACTTCTAAGACGCAGCCCAGGAATGTGATTTGGACAGAGGCATGTCAAAAAGTGTTTGACTCCCTGAAGCAAGACATGTGCATAGTTCCTGTGCTCAACGCACCTGATTTCTCCAAAGAATTCATTACACAAACTGATGCCTCAGAGCATGGCATAGGGGCAGTATTGTCACAGCTCAATGAAGAAGGCCTGGATCAACCTATAGCCTTCATCTCTAGGAGGTTACTCCCCAGGGAACAGAAGTGGAGTGCTATAGAGAGAGAACCTTTTGCTGTGCTTTGGGCCCTGAAGACGTTGAGGCCATACCTGTTTGGCATTTCTTGGTTCAGATTGACCACAGGCCTCTCAGGTGGCTAACGCAGATGAGGGGTGAAAATCCCAAACTGTTGAGGTGGTTCATTTCCCCACAGGGTATGGACATCCGGGTAGAACACAGACCTGGGGTAGACCGCGCCAATGTTGACAGTCCATCCAGGTTCTTCCGCCTTCATGATAAGAACTCCCTAGAGGTTGGGTAGCTCTCCACACTTTCAGCTGGGGGGGAGGGTACGTGTTAGACCTGACATCTTTAGGGTGGTCTTACCCCAGACCTTTTGCCTTTACCTCCTGTTTTGGTGCTGTATCTTTTTGTTGGCCTTAGGGCTCTGAACACTTTACCACTGCTAATAAGTGCTAAAGTGCATGTGCTTCTCGCTTAAAACATGGTAACATTGGTGTAACCACAATTGCTATATTTAATTTACCAGTAACTCCCTTGTAGAGTGGTAGACCATATACTCAGGGCCTATAAATTAATGCTACTAGTAGACCTGCAGCACTTAAGTAGCTCTGTAAACATGTCTCAGGCCTGCCACTCCAGAGCCTGTGGGTGCAGTCTCACTCACCCCGGCATGACATCTAAAACCTCTTGCCACGGCCAGAGCTCCTCTTTTCTTACATATAAGTCACCCCTAAGGTAGGCCCTAGGTAGCCCATATGGCAGCGTGCCATGTAAGCAAAAGGCAGGACAGGTACCTTTAAGTTTTTCGTGTCCTAGTAATGAAAAACTCCTAAAGTAATTTTTCATTACTGTGAGGCCTGCCTCTCTCAGAGGCCAGCATTGGGAATTCCTTATAAAACCTTTAAGCTGTAATTCCTGATCTGAGAGGGGTAGCTGCATAATAAATCCTCTTTACTGGCAAAGTCGGATTTAATATTACTATTTCAGAAATGCCATTTTTAGAAAGTGGGCATTTCTCTGAACTCACTCTCTCTCTGCCTACAGCCTATCTCCAATACATGTCTGGCTTGGGTTAGGTAACAGCTACACTTGTGCATTCCCTTCAGACACCCACAACACTGGATACTCAGCTACACATGCATTCATCTGCATACTGATGGGTCTTCCTGGGGAGGAGGTTGGGAAGGGCTCACACATACATTTCAAAGGGTTTTAACTAGAGTCCACACAAAGGGGCTGATTACCTCCCACTGGCAGTCTGAAGCCGAGGCTCACCTGAAAGAGGGACCTGTGCACTTCACAAGAACTCTTTATAGTCACCCCCCCACATCAAAGGCACTTGTTAGTATACATACTGGGTCTCTTGATGCACCCAGGTAGTACACTGCAGGACTAAGAAGACACCCTGCTGGAGTAAAGGCTGCTGTGCCAGAAG
The DNA here is from genome assembly GCF_031143425.1 of Pleurodeles waltl. Classification (NCBI taxonomy): domain Eukaryota; kingdom Metazoa; phylum Chordata; class Amphibia; order Caudata; family Salamandridae; genus Pleurodeles; species Pleurodeles waltl. The sequence continues at coordinate 1,191,998,159 of NC_090444.1, forward strand.
GTTTGCCACTCTGCTGTGACTGACTGTTCCCAGGAACTGTGCCCTCTGAGCTGCGCTGCCTGCTGACCTCTGCCCTGCAACCAGGAACTGAAGATCCCCTCCATCATGACTCCAAGGACTTGTTTCCTTGCCCCTACTTATCTCATGCTGGAGACTGCAACAAACCCTGTAAAGTAGCTTTGCTAGTTTGCCTCTCTTTTCACCCCAAGGTCCTGCGGATGACCCTGACCTTGTCCCCGGCTTCTTTTTGACTGGCGCCAGACAGACATCCCAGAGGCTGCTCTTCCTGACAAGTGCTTCGTGTAGTGGGAGCACGTTTGAGTACCAGCGGGTGCAGGAGAGGAGGAGGTTAATTTTCCAACCTCACTGCGTAAGCCTGCACTCGGCCCGAGTAGGAGACTCGTGGCCAGAGGAATCTGCATTCCGCTTCACTCCCTGATTGCACTTCTTCCTGAGCGCCTCTGCCCGAGGGGAGCTTTGTGGGTGCCGGCCAGAGCTACGCCCACCTTGGCCCCACTCACCCAGGAATACGAGGAACGGCACATAGCGACGCAGGCCCCATGTCCGCAGCCCACCTGCACCACTTGTGGCTTGCTCCCCAGTCCCGCCTTCATCCACGGAGCCATGAAGCAGCAAGTCTCGCTGGACAGCGGCTGCCCTCTGCCCCTAAAGGTACTGTGATTGCATGGGCTCGACCACTGAACCCTGTGACATCGCAGCAGCTGGGGGAGATTACTTGGCAACATCCCAGCCTTTTCAAAGACCTTTCAAGTCCTGATTCAACCTCTTTAATTGTGCCATTCTTGCTGAGCAGAATCACCATAAGGGTTTAAAAGGAGCATGGATTGTTTAAGCACTGATCTTTCAGTTAATGTATGTATGTATGTATGTATGTATGTATGTATTTCGCATTTATAAAGCACATTCCGGCATAAGCATTGATGTGCTAGGAACAACGGTAAGTGGGCCAAAAGGACAAGGCAAAAGAAGAGATGAGACCAAAACTACTGAGGAAAAAGCCAGGTCTTTAGCTTCTTTCTGATTGCCAGGAGATCGTGTTCTTTCCTCAACATAGGAGGGAGCATATTCCAATATTTAGCTGCAGCCACTGTAATGCCTTATCACCCCCTCTGGCCTTTCGAGTACGTGGTATGAAAGCCAAATTGGAGTCAGCAGATCTGAGCCGGCGGCTAGGGATATACCAGCGAAGCCCCAAATTCACAAGATCCGGGCTGCTGGTATATAGAGCTTTATGTGTTAAACACATTGGCCCTCATTACAAGGTGGTAAATCCTGCTTTCCGCTGTGCAGAAGACCGCCAACATACCGCTGCAGCAGCGGAATTCCGCTACAGGTATTACGACCCACAGCTCGGAATCCGCCACAATACAGACACCCACACAAGTCCGCCACACCAAAGGTCAGTGATAAACTGGCGATAACAAAACCAACACCGTCACGCCAACAGGAATACGCCCACACTATCATGACCCACAAAACAACGCAGCGGTCATTCAACCGCGGTAATCAATTGGTGGTTACACACCGCCACGCTCAAAATACACACGCACTTACAAAACACAACCACATTGGACAATTCCAAATACACACACCTGATACACATACACACACACACCCACACACACAATCCAATATAAAACACACACCCACATCACCCACAAACCTTTACTACCAAAATTTAGAAAGAAGGCCAGAGAGAGAGACTACCTAACACAACACCAGCATCCACAGACACACAACACCATCACTTACACAACATCCACGCACCTCAAACAACATACACCAACACATCCCTTCACACATCACAACAGACACCACCTCACACATCACCCACACCACATCATGGCACCTCAAAGACACCCCAGGTTCTCTGAGGAGGAGCTCAGGGTCATGGTGGAGGAAATCGTCCGGGTAGAGCCACAGCTATTCTGATCACAGGTACAGCAGACATCCATTGCAAGGAAGATGGAGCTATGGCGCAGAATTGTCGACAGGGTCAACGCAGTGGGACAGCATCCAAAAATGCAGGATGACATCAGGAAGAGGTGGAACGACCTATGGGGGAAGGTATGTTCCGTGGTATCCAGACACCAGATTGCTGTACAGAGGACTGGCGGTGGACCCCCATCTCCTCCCCCACAACTAACAACATGGGAGGAGCAAGTCTTGGCAATTATGCATCCTGAGGGCCTCGCAGGAGTAGCAGGAGGGCTGGACTCTGGTAAGGCAAATCTTTACTACTTTATCCCCCACACGCCACCTGCATGCCATCACATACCACTACCCTTACCCTCACACCCATCAGCCCAACAACCCACAGATACCCCATTAACACAACCCACACATCCCAAAACCAAGCCCTGCATGTAACACCAATGCATGGACAGCCATCACCAAAGCATGTCCAGTACAGAGACTCACTCATGCCCCAAAATCACCAATCACACAAGGACCAAGCCAATAATGCAAGCACAGGAGTAGAGGGTCACTCACCCATTGCACAAGATGGCACACACACTTACAATAACTATGCATTTACACCCCAACAGGACCCATACCCAACGTCACCGGACAGGAGGTGCCAGACATATCCAGTCCCCCCACAGAAGAGACCCACAGTGATGACAGCAGCTCTGCACGCATGGATCAAGATGACCAGCCCGGCCCATCAGGGACCTCAGGACAGTTGGTTCCCCTGACACAGTCACAAACAACCACAGAGCCTCCCCCCTCAGGAAACACCAGCACAGCACCCGCCCAGTGGGCCCATCCCTCTGTCCCCAGGACACCTCAATCAGCAGTGTATCCACCACTACAGGGAACCCAGGCAAACCCACTAACACAGGACGATCAGGGACTGCGGGCAGTGGCAGTGGGCACACGGTTCAGGGGACAGAGACACAGGATAACAGGGAAGCTGGGAGGACTGCTGTGCGACAGGGGGAGGACAGGCCCAGGGAACCCACTCTCCACGAGGCACTCTCCAACATCATGGGACCTTACCACCATTCCCAGGAGACCATGGGCACGGTACTGGCCAAGTTCCAGGAGACCCAGCGGCTGCAGGAGGAACACTACCTGGGGATTAGGGAGCACTTGAAGTCCATCAATACCACCCTGGTCACCATTGCAGGGGTGCTGGCAGACCTTCTCAACACCAGGAGGGACACAGTGGCACACCAACGGGCCCCTGAAACTAGTCTGTATGATGAACAGCCCTCCACCTCTGCCAGCGCTAGTGGACAGGAGGCACCGCCACAGGAACAACAGCCCACCAGCAACCCACCCCCTGCAGATGGAGAACCACCCCGCAAACGGTCCCTGAGATCCAGGAACAAGACCGAGAACATTGCCAAGACCCCCGCCAGGAAATAAGACCCCCCTGAATGTCACCCTTCTGTCCCACAATGTCACCCTGTCCATCCTTAAACTGCCATTGCTCCACTTCCTATGCCCCTTTGGTCAATGCACCTGTGAAACAAATAGACTGGACTCTGCCATGGACATACCTCCACCATCATCCCAGCCCATTTTACAACCCCCTCCACTTATTTGCACAGGAATAAACACACTTCAATCACAAAACAATCTGGAGTCAGTCTGTGCTTTCACAAATGGGTAATTGCAATATCTATGGAATATAGCAATGTCAATTTACTTGTTCACATACAAATGTAACACAGCTGTAGGCCAGGAGTAAACATAGCAGAGGGCACAAAGTGGGACCCAGATCTGTGAAACAGAAAGTCAAAGTGACAAGTCAGGGTCCATACACTGAGTGAAAATGACAGACTTATGCTAGCTCCAACAATAGTATGAGATGTGTGAAGCAGTGACATCTTCTTACCTGTGTCTCACTGGAAGTATTGCATGATGATGTTATTTCGGTTGTCGATATCCTCTTCTTCTGCCTCCTCTTCTTCAGTGTCCACCGGCTCCACAGCTGCCACAAGACCACCATCTGGCCCATCCTCCTGCAGAAAAGGCACCTGGCGTCGCAAAGCCAGGTTGTGCAGCATATAGCAGGCCAAGATTATCTGGCACACCTTCTTCGGTGAGTAGTATAGGGAACCACCTGTCAGATGGAGGCACCGGAATCTGGCCTTCAGGAGGCCAAAGGTACATTCTATTATCCTAGATTACCCATGTGCCTCATTGTAGCATTCCTCTGCCCTTGTCCTGGGATTCCTCACTGGGGTCAGTAGCCATGACAGGTTGGGGTAACCAGAGTCACCTGCAAATGTCGAGCAACAACTGTTAGACACACACTAACCCTTAGGGACAACCCCATACCCAGACACCTATGTCAACCTATGTCTCACCTATTGGCCACACACGGTGCCTCAGGTGCCCCATCACATAAGGGATGCTGCTATTTCTCAAAATGTAAGCGTCATGCACAGAGCCAGGCTACTTGGCATTCACATGGGAGATGTACTGGTCTGCCAAACACACCATCTGCACATTCATCGAATGGTAGCTTTTCTGGTTTCTGTACATCTGTTCATTCCTGCGGGGGGGAAAAATGCCACAAGTGTACCATCAATGGCACAAATGATGTTGGGGATATGTCCCAGGGCTTAAAAGTCACCTTTCACTGTGGGCAAATCCTCCACCTGACGGAAAACGATGTAGCTGCGCATGTGTTTCAGCAGGGCAGACAACACTCTGGACAACACGTTAGAGAACATTGGCTTGGACATCCCTGATGCCATGGCCACTGTTGTTTGAAAAGACCCACTGGTGAGGAAATGGAGCACAGACAGGACCTGCACTAGAGGGGGTATCCCTGTGGGATGGCGGATAGCTGACATCAGGTCGGGCTCCAACTGGGCACACAGTTCCAGGATTGTTGCACGATCAAGTCTGTATGTGATTATGATGTGTCTCTCTTCCATTGTCGACAGGTCCACCAGGGGTCTGTACACCGGAGAATGCCGCCATCTCATCACCTACCCCAGCAGACGTTCCCTATGGAGGAGAACAGCGAGCAGAGAGTCATCCAACACTGAGGTATCACAATGTGTTATTTGCAGAAACTTTATTAATCCACAATGTGCCGGTATCTGTCTGTATTCCAGGCCTAGATAGGTGTGACGCAGTTTTTATCCATCCCATGTGGCCCCCTGAAATGGCGGCTGCCTGACCTGTAAGGTGGGACAAGGGGATATGAGGTAACTTCGCTGGCGTTGTACACCGTTGCGGTGGGCGGTCGAGGACCGCGGCGCAATTCTGCATTGGTTAACATTGGGCCCTATGGATCCCAGGAGCCAATTATGATGAACGCTGGTGGTGACGGTATGCACCGCCGCGGACGTGACCGCCATTTTCTGTCTGTTCACTCACTTGCTATCTGACCTTCAACAGGAGAGGACCTACACTGCAAGTGCTGCTGTGACCTGTGTCTGGAAGCGATGATGGCTACAGTGTCTGGGGAAAGGGCCCCTGCCTTCACTACGGAGGAGTTGGAGTAACTAGTTCATGGGGTCCTCCCCCAGTATATGCAACTGTACGGTCCTCCAGACAAACAGGTGAGTACACTGTGAGCATGCTGCAAGGGCAATGCCTGCTTTGAGTGGTGTGGATGGAAGATACATGGGGAAGGGCTGAGGCCTGCATGTGCAGATGGTGAGTGTATGTGCGTCAGGGCATGAGTGGGAACTGGTGGGCAATGAGTATGACGGTCCGGACGGGTGAGTAATTTCCTTTCCCCCTGTACCATTCCACTAGGTGAGCGCCCACCAGAAGAAGGGTATTTGGCGTGCCATCGCCAAGGACGTTCGGACCCTCGGGGTCTACCACAGACGGAGCACCCACTGCTGTAAAAGATGGGAGGACCTGCGCCACTGGATCAAGAAGACGGCGGAGGCCCAGCTGGGGATGACCTCCTGACGTGGAAGGGGTGCCCGTCGCATCATGACCCCCCTGATGTCCCGGATCCTGGTGGTGGCATATCCGGAGTCGGATGGGTGCTTTAGGGCATCACAGCAGCCACAAGGGGGTGAGTACACTCTCATTCAGCTGACTCTGTGCGCATAACGAGGTGTCTGGGTGGGGGAGGTGGGCAGTGGGTTCCCCTAGGCCAGGGCGAACTTGGTAGGCAAGGTCCCTTTGTGAGGCAGGCTATGTGGCACCCCAACCCCACTAGTGGTAAGAGCTATGTACACCTAGTCAGGCTCCTGTGACTTCCAGGTGTGCAGCAATTGGGCTTAGGCCTCGTACCCCATGGTCAGGTGAAATTTCTAGGAACTGTGCATGGCGTAGTGCAAAGGGCTGCTCCCTGTGTGTTGTGTCCACCAACGGCAGTGGTGTTGCATGCACTGAACATGTTTTTCTTCTGTCTTTCCCCCCCTTTTTGTGGTCTCCCTGTTCGGGTGTGCAATAGCATCATCAGGCGGAGGAGCATTGGAACCGGAGCAGGAGGGAGCTGCAACCCACTTGGTCCTGGAGGGTGAAGCAATGGAGTCTGAAGCCACCAGTGGGACGGAGGGCGAGGGGAGCTCCACGGCGGGGACAGGAGCAGATACCAGTGACAGCGACTCCTTCTCTGATGGGAGCTCCCTTGCGGTGGTGGGCACCTCTGTGCCCAGTGCATCAACAGGTACAGCTGCCACCCCCCCACCAGCACCGCAATCCCAGCAGCCCCTCAGTGTGTGTCCTGTGCCCGCTCACCCAGGAGGGTGGGCATCTCCTTCGCCCCAGGCACCTCAGGCCCTGCCCCAGTCAGCCCTGCTGCCCTCAGTGAGGAGGCTATTGACCTCCTGAGATCCCTTACTTTTGGGCAATCTACCATTTTGAATGCCATCCAAGGTGTTGAGGGGCATTTGCAACAAACAAATGCATACCTGTAGGGCATTCATTCTGGGCAGGCGGCCCAACAGAGAGCATTTCAGGCTATGGCCTCAGCACTGATGGCAGCCATTGTCCTTGTGTCCAGCCTCCCCCCTCCAACTTCCTCCACCCAGACCTAATCCCCTGTACCTCAGCCTATCCCAAACACACCATCAGACCAGCATGCACACACATCAACACACAAGAGTGGCTCAGGCAAACATAAGCACCACACATCCCACAGGCACTCACACAAGCACCATCCCCATGCAGACACAGCAACATCCACAGCCTCCACTGTGTCCCCCTTCTCCACATCCTCCTCCTCCCTCCCTGTCTCGTCTCCACTCACACCTGCATGCACTACATCCTCAGCCACTACTTCCATCACCAGCATGCCCTTCACCACACACCGCTCACGTGCAATCACCACCCCCATTACCATTCACACATCCCCTGTGTCCTCTTCCAGTGTGTCTGTGAGCCCTCCTCTCAAAGTACACAAACGCAGGCACACACCCACCCAACAGCCATCCACCTCACAACAGCCTCCGGCCCATGCACCTTCACCCAAATTCAGCAGACGTGCACCTCCTACAACCACTACCTTTTCCTCCACTCCAAAACCCCTCCATCTTCCCGTCCCAGTGTGTCTAAAAAACATTTCCTGGCAACCCTTGACCTCTTCCCTTCACCTCCCCCGTCTTTCCCCTAGGGCCAGGCTTTCCAGGTCCCAGCCCAGCACCTCAGCCATCAAATCCCCAGACACAGTGGTGCCAGCAACTACGGGCTCATCGAGTGCGCCACCCATCAGGGCTGCCAGTGTGCCACGTAGCGAGGGCAAGGACATTCCGCCACCTGCCAAGGTGAAAAAGGTGCCCACATCCCAGAGGGAGAAGCCGAAACTACCAGCCACCAAGGGCTCCGCAAAAACAAAAGGGGATAGTGGCAAGACAACTGCGGCACCATCAAAGGTGGGGAAGGGCCAAAAGCAGAAGAGCAGGTCACCGACTGAGGGACCAGTGTCACACCTTCTGTCCAAGACCACACCAACCTGTACGGCGGCGAACACCGCTAGCTGCCCCGCCACCACAACCGCCACCTGCACCGCCACTGGCACATTTACAGCCGCAGCAACAGTCCTCAGCCTCTTCCTCAGTGGGCTGCCGTCCGAGGCTGCAGGAGACGTCCTGCTGTGTCCCTCAGCAGGTGCTGACCCATGCACCGCCGCCAGCACCGCCGCCACAGACACCGCCGCAAGCACCACCACCAGCCTGCGACGTACTCGGACAGTGGCACCACCGCTGACATGGCTACCATCCCAAGTGGTCAGTCGTCCGAGGCTGGAGGAGAGTTCCCGGACCCTGGGCATCTTCCATGAGGCATGACTTCCATCACTGTTCGCACCTGCAGGTGGAAGGCGAAGCTGCAGCAGTGTGAGGTATGTCGCTACCTCCATGGCGTATCATGCTACCTGTACCTCGCCAATCTCGTGGCACACACACCCAGGTGAGGGAATTGTACCAGCCACACTGCACGTGGAACACTCTGGGCACCATGCCCCCTCCAGAACCAGTGGAGAGATACATCCACTACCTCAGTCCTTGGCAGGATGAAGCACTCTGGGCACCAGGCCCCCTCCAGAACCAGTGGAGAGATACATTCACTACCTCAGACCTTGGCAGGATGAAGCACTCTGGGCACCAGGCCCCCGCCAGAACCAGTGGGGAGATACATCCACTACCTCAGACCTTGGCAGGATGAAGCACTTTGGGCACCATGCCCCCTCCAGAACCAGTGGAGAGATACATCCACTACCTCAGTCCTTGGCAGGATGAAGCACTCTGGGCACCAGGCCCCCTCCAGAACCAGTGGAGAATGATATCCACTTGAGAGACTGTGGCTTTGCACTCCCCAGGATAAAGCAGTGGGCAAACCACCCACTGGAGAGACTTGAGAGACTGTGGCTTTGCACTCCCCAGGATAAAGCAGTGGGCAAACCACCCACTGGAGAGACTTGAGAGACTGTGGCTCTGCACTCCCCAGGATAAAGCAGTGGGCAAACCACCCACTGGAGAGACTTGAGAGACTGTGGCTTTCCTCTCCCCAGGATAAAACAGTGGGCAAACCACCCACTGGAGGGACTTGAGAGACTGTGGCTTTGCACTCCCCAGGATACAGCAATGGGCATTGAGCCCCCTCGTGCAGCAGTGGCGTCGTGCGTTCATCTTGTCTCCGTTTCCAGTCAGGTATCTAGTGTGGGCTTCGTCCATGCATTTTGGGACCAGTGGTCCACGGACAATGATTGGTACACTATCCGGACTTGTGTAGTTGGTGTACATATTTGTATATACTGAATTTTGATTTTTGACTATCAGATTTTTCATGATTACACTGGTTACAATCATTTCCTTTTGTCCTTGCGTTCTTCCAGGGGGTGGGGGGTGTATGTGTAATGTTGCTGCATGTATTTATGTGTATGGTGTTGTGGGTGAGGGTGGGGGTGGGGGTGGGGGTGGGGGTATTGCGTGTTGCGTGTGTGTCACTCTCTACCCACCTCCCCTGTGTTGTAGGTGCAGTATTCACCATGGTCGTCAATGGCGTCTGTCCTGCTCCTGATAGAGCAGGAGGAAGAGCAGCATAGGTAACACCTGTAGTTCAGGCTCCATGGCGTCCTGGTTCCTCGTTGGGTGTCGGGAGGTGAGTGTTTTCCCTTCTGTGTACTGTTTCCGCCTTCTTTTGATAGCGTTGGTTCCGCCCCGGAAAAGGTGGCGGATAGGTGTGTTGAAATACTGTGGGTGGTACTTTGTCTTACGCCTGTTTGTTGGCGGTTACCACTGCGGTGTTTGTTTCTACCACCGTGGCGGTTTGAGTGTTAAAGTGGCTGTCTATGTTGGCGGTTTCCGCCATGGTCGTGATTCCATTTTTTTTACCGCCACTTTAACACCGACCGCCAGGGTTGTAAAGAGGGCCATTGTCTTGAAGGCAATACGTTTCTTCACAGGCAACAAATGTAGTTGCCTCAAAGTGGCACTGGCCGAAGTGGAACAAGGGAGATTGAGTGTTAAACGAGCTGCAGTATTCTGGATCAATTGAAGTTTGCTAAGTGACATCTTGTCACAATTAAGAAAAAGGGCATTGCAATAATCTATTTTCGAGATAACTAGAGCAAGAGATACCATTATTCGAAGCTTCTCCTGTAGATAGGGAAATATTTTTCTCAAAGTTTTCAGTATCCAAAAACAGGTTTTAGTGATAGAGTTGACCTGTGGTTTGAAGGATAAAGCAGTGTCGAAGGTGACCCCGAGATTTTTAGTAGAATCAATCGGAACTGGAAGATGTCCACACACTGATGGCCACCAGCGGGTACTCCATAAATGTTTGCTAGACCCAAATAGAAGAATTTCAGTTTTATCGCCGTTCATTTTGAGCCAACTCATGCCCATCCATCTATTATTCTCACACATACATTGGTGAAAACGGTCAGCGACTTCTTCCCAATTCCCATGAATAGGGATGATCAATTGGGTATCATCCGCGTAAGAAGAGGTCAAAAAGCTAAATGAGCGAATCAGTCTGGCCAGTGGAGCCATTGACAGATTAAACAGGGTGGGGCTGAGTGAAGAACGCTGAGGTACCCCGCAAGGTAGCTGGTATGCTGGAGCTTTAAAGTCCCCGCAAGTTACCATAGCAGATCTGTTTTCAAGAAAAGTCTTCAGAATGTCTAAAGCTGTGCCCCAAATGCCAGCCTGGTGTAGGTAATGCTGCTGACAAATCTAGAAGCACTAAGATTAATCCTTGCAAGCTATATACCTTGTGATCTACTGATTGGATTCTTCATCATTTTTGACACAGATAAATATTGCCTATTTTGCTAAATCTGAGTGGAGTCTTTTTGTGGTGTCTTCTAACTGTAACTGTAAATGCGTTTTGGGTGTAGCACCAATACTTTACACATTGTCACTTAATTTAAGCTTGGCTGCTCTGTGCCAAGCTACCAGAGGGTGAGCACAGGTTAATTTAGTTGTGTATCTGACTTACCTTGACCAGAGTGGTGAGTTCTGCCTGGCTTAGATGCATACCCGAGCCAACCAGAAACACAATTTCCAACAAATACCATTCATTTTGCATGCTTTGACACTATGGTACACCAGGAAAGATGGTTTCCTAGCTTGGTTGTGACTGACTCCAAATTAAAATAATCTTCTGAATATTGTCCTGATCTGTCCAAACATAGGGTACTAAGTTGGCTTCATATTACACGAGGTAAGCATTAGTCGGTTTAGGGTCCATTTAGGACCCATACTTATAAAACTTGTTTTATGGCCAAGCTACAAAAATGTCTCCAAGTGAAGGTACTTGTTACTCCCTTAAATAATCTTCCCAACACTAATCCTTATCAAAATATTCTTACAAAATATTTTCAGGTGCTGGTTAAATTCAACTGCATCTGATAAAACCTCCAAATTACTGAAAGCCGTATCTGAAAAAACACCTTCCTCATTTTAAGATTCATCCATTAATTATCACTTTTTTGACAAGGAATACATTCCATTGATACTTTCAGTTCTGCGAAATGCAGATCAGATCATGATCAGATCATACAAATGATGCTATTCTGGCAATTATATTTTCCTTTTCACTTAGATTCTTCTCTCGTGTATATGTTAAACAAAAGCTGAGGACCTTTATATTTTGGTAAAATTAGTGCTGAAGCACTGGAATTCCTTGTAGGTATGTGTAGGGATGTACACAAGGATCCTGGGATGGAGATCCTGAACACTGGAAACCACTTCCTGTGACTAGAAGGCTACAACTAAAAAGGTTCACAGTGGTGTAGGCAACAGCATGATTGGAGACAAGCTTCGCTAAAAGTGCGAGAACAATGTATCAGGAGGGCCAATTCAATTAAACATATGTCAGTAAGAACATCTATCTCCCCATCATCTGCACTATGTATGCATTGTCAACACAGCTACTGGTGACGTAGGCAGTGGATAAACTCTACATGTTTCCATAGGAAAACCACAAGTATGCGTCAGGAAAGTGGTCAATAAGCCACTGCTATTACTCAACTCTCCATGGAGAGGGTGACACATGGACTGCCACTGCTGGACCTAGCACGTTCCATTGGCCCTGGTGCAGTATAGATCCTTGCACCTGACACAGCATCGCCGAACAGCAGGCTGGCATAGGTGGGACACCTACTGCTAAAGGAAAGAAGAACCAGTCGTGGCTTGCAGCTCCTAATAGGGGCGGGGCAAGGGCGGTGCAACGGGGAGGGGAATAAGGGACAGGGGGAGGTGAAAGCAGGGGGTGAAATACATTAAATTATAAAAAAATTAAAAAAACTTACCCGAACTCTCCGCGTGCCGCTCCTCCGTCTCTGCTGCCTTCTGCTGCAGGCACAGGCTCCCAGCCTGCCCTGCGCTAATCCTGATGCTGCTCAGAGCAGCATCAGGATTGTCTGGGAACACACAGCCATGGCGCTCCTCCAGCCAGGCACTCCTAGGTAGACTGGGAGCCTGTGCAGGCTCTCTCCAGCCCTAGAGACAGCCTACATGCGCATGTGTGTTTAGCTGGCACAAGACGGCAGGCCAAACACACATGCAGTCTGAGCACTCTCCCTCAGTGCACGTCACCCCCAATGCCCCGCCCATTTCAGAACGAAAGGATGATAAACATATTTTATCATCCTTTCGTTCTGAAAGGGTTTCAGCTTCTGCTGCTGGTGGGGGGGGGGGCGACGGTCCTCCGCCCATATGGAGGAGCCGCCCCTGAGAAGAACTACTGTCAAACATATGGCTTTCAGCTCCATCTCCATGTAACCTTCAATGCTTGTCTCACAGCGTATTATTGAAACAACTGAGGTCTGGTGCAGCAGCATGGGGGCAGGAGACTTGGTGAAAGTAAGCACCGCTGGTGCCTGCTCCACAGTGCACAACTGGAGAATATTATTACTATATAAGTGCTGCTAGCATGCAACTGGCCCCTGAACGTTATGGAGTGTAGACTGGGAGGAGTATCACCAGGCTCTAAGGAGCTGGGACTGACCTGGACCATAGAAGCAGCAGGTTTTAGCAACAGGCGACACAAGGTTTGTGAGACGCAAGTTTTGGTTGACGAGCAGCAGACATTTAAAAATTTTAAAAAATGGTGGCCTCACATGAGGTTTCGCAATGCTTCGGGTGCCATTTTATTGTCTGGCAAGAAAAAAATGATTTCACTTGTATGACCCCCCCAAAAAGATGAAAAAGGGAGGCAAAAAAGGAGAACGAAGACAGTTTGAAGTGGTAAAAGCCAAAGCTGGCAGCGACAACATTAGGAAAGGATGACTATAAAGACACACTGATCGGGTCTATCTGATCTGATCTGTCCCTTACACTTCTCCGTATCACTTCTAAAATCAAACAGTGGTCTACCCTGAACCACGAGACTTGAGTGTTTTCAGATAAGGACGTTTTGGGAGGAAATTGTATCACAGTTCCAACTCTCTGAGTCCCCCCATCTTTTTTCCTAACACCAAGAGAGAACTGCATGATGCTCACACTCTCACTAATGCAGGAAAGCTTGTTGATCTGTTGTTAGACTGAGCCATGACATTATTTTCTTCCAATGGGTAGTTTTTAGGAAAAGAGGCATAGTATTTTTCCTTCACCTGGGGAATCCTTCCCAACTTTTATATACCAAATATCCAGGAAATTATGCTGATTTTTCTGAACACTCCAGCCATCCACAGTGCTCTTGTGCGAAGCTCCTACAGATGTTGTGATGTTACTTTTATCATGTAGAGGTTGTGTCCAGTGCACATCAGTGTCACGACTTTAACCCACTTCTCCAACTCCTCAATCAATGACATTCCCACTAATAGTGTGTTACAGAACAGTGGTGTGATACAACTCTAGAATATGTATGCCAACCTGAAATGTCCTTTCCTTGTCAGGTTATAGACAAAAGAGTACATGTCTGCAAGGTATTTGCACATCTAAAAGTAATTCTATTTCAGGACCGGAGGCTCCGATTGTGCTTACTCCTTCTTTACTGTTCCAAATATAGCAGCCAATCAAAGTAAAGAAAAACAATAAACTACATTTCCCATGATACATACGCCTAGAAGATATTATGAAGGCAGCTGATTGGTCTTCAGAGTCTACGTTTCGAAAATTCTATCACAAGCCTGTAGTAAATGTGGCTTCAGTTGTTATTAACCAGCTTTAAACAAGCATAATCTGAGCCTAGAATAGAATTGAAAAAATTCTAGTTTACGTATCAAGAATTTTCAATTCTATTAAGGACACGGAGGCGAGGATTATCCCTCCCCTTCACTAATATTGTATAAAATAAAATAATGTAATACTATAATGATATTCATGTCAAGATTTAATTTTATCCCACCCTATGATCTATGTATGGACTTAAAGTTCTGTTTTTTCATAATAGGTACTATGATATTACCTATAGTTGTTATTTCTTTTAGGTTCTGATCAGAAGAACTCTTGAAGTTTTGATGTAACCTTTTCGGAGAAAATCGTTTTGGACCTGTTGTCCGTTTCAGATGTAAGACTTGGTTCCATTGGAGAGGAAGTCCTGTTGCAGTTAAGAGTTGAGGACTCGTTCTCTTCGAATATGTAAGAAGTTTTGTTCCGAAGTTCAAATTGTCGGATCTGGACAAAGAAAGAGGAAGTGACATGGAAGGTCAAGGCTTTTATGGACAAAGGGCATGATCATTGATTGGAGCATGTGATATATGACATATGTATCATGGGAAATGTAGCTTATTGTTTTTCTTTACTTTGATTGGCTGCTATATTTGGAACAGTAAAGAAGGAGTAAGCATAATCCTCGCCTCCGTGTCCTTAATAGAATTTAAAATTCTTGACGCGTAAGCTAGATTTTTCTTTTATTGCGTGACGGCAAGGGGAAGCCAGAACCACTAGGTAAACCTTATTGAGGTCCATTCTGATTATTTAGGCCCTCATTACAACCCTGGCGGACGGTGTTAAAGCGGCGGTAAGACCGGCAACAGGCCGGCGGTAAAAAATTTGCAATTACGACCGTGGTGGAAACCACCAACAAAGACAGCCACTTTAACACTCCGACCGCCACGGCGGTACAAACAAACAGCGCGGCGGTCACCGCCAACAGACAGGCGGAAGACAATGTACCGCCCACACTATTATGACAGGCCAATCCGCCACCTTTTCCGGGGTGGATTCACCGCAGATAAAAACATGGCGGAAACAGGAATTTCGAAACACTCCACGGGGAACGAGTACACCATGGACCCGGAACTCCAAATTCTACCTGCGATAGTCTTCCTACTCTTGTACCAGGAGCACGAACGCCGGCAGCGAAGACCACAGTGAGTACTGCACCTGCGACACAGGGGAGGGGGAGGCAAAATACAGGGACACACACACGCAACACCCCCACCCCCACCCTCACCCACTACAACACACACACTAATACATATCTATATATTACAGTTACACCCCCCAAACCCCCCCGGAAGAATGCAAAGACCAAAGGAAATTATTGTAACCATTGTAATCTATTAAAATACAGTACTATAAAATATATATACACTATAAACAAATATATACACCAATAATACAAGTCCAGGTATTGCACCATTTATAGTCCGTGGACCACTCGGCCCAAAATGCATGGGCGAGGCCCACACTCGATACCAGATCAAAACACAGAGAACACTGCAGGGGCATCAGATAGAAATACAACAGGCACCTCAGGGGGAAGGGAAGGGGGGGCACCTCAGCCGGATGAGTGCACGACGCCAGATCCACGAGGGGGCTCAATGCCCACTGTTCAATCCTGGGGAGTGCAAAGCCACAGTCTCTCAAGTCTCTACAGTGGGTGGTTTGCCGACTGTTCAATCCTGGGGAGTGCAAAGCCACAGTCTCTCAAGTCTATACAGTGGGTGGTTTGCCCACTGTTCAATCCTGGGGAGTGCAAAGCCACAGTCTCTCAAGTCTCTACAGTGGGTGGTTTGCCCACTGTTCCATCCTGGGGAGTGCAAAGCCACAGTCTCTCAAGTCTCTCCAGTGGGTGGTTTGCCCATTTTTCAATCCTGGGGAGTGCAAAGCCACAGTCTCTCAAGTCTCTCCAGTGGGTGGTTTGCCCACTGTTCAATCCTGGGGAGTGCAAAGCCACAGTCTCTCAAGTTGATAACAGTCTCCACTGGTTCTGGAGGGGGACTGGTGCCCAGAGTGCTTCATCCTGTGAAGCACAGAGGTAGTGGATGGGTGTCTCCACTGGTTCTGGATGGGGGCTGGTGCCCAGAGTGCCTCATCCTGTGAAGGACAGAGGTAGTGGATGGATCTCTCCACTGGTTCTGGAGGGGGACTGGTGCCCACAGTGCATCACTCACCCCGTGACGGTCCCAGTTGCGTCAGTGCCCCTGCCGCTCATGGGCTAGCGGTGCTTGATTTGGCGGTGCCCTGTTCAGCGGTGCTTGATTTGGCGGTGCCCTGTTCAGCGGTGCTTGAGTTGGCGGAGCCCTGTTCAGCAGTGCTTGATTTGGCGGTGCCCTGTTCAGCGGTGCTTGAGTTGGCGGTACCCTGTTCAGCGGTGCTTGATTTGGCGGTGCCCTGTTCAGCAGTGCTTGAGTTGGCGTGCCCTGTTCAGCGGTGCTTGAGTTGGAGGTCCTTCATGGCCCAGCGGGGCTTGTGCTGGCGGTCCTTCATGGTCCAGCGGGGCTTGTGCTGGCGGTGCCCTCCTGGGCAGCTGGGCTGGGGCTGGCGGGCCCTCCTGGGCAGCTGGGCTGGGGCTGGCGGGGCCCTCCTGGGCAGCTGGGATGGGGCTGGCGGTGGCCTCCTGGGCAGCTGGGCTGGGGCTGGCGGTGGCCTCCTGGGCAGCTGGGCTGGGGCTGGCGGTCGCCTCCCGGGCAGCTGGGCTGGGGCTGGTGGGGCCCTCCTGGGCAGCTGGACTGGGGCTGGCGGTGGCCTCCTGGGCAGCTGGGCTGGGGCTGGCGGTGGCCTCCTGGGCAGCGGGGATGATGGCGGTCTTCTCCGCCGTGCTGCTCTTCCCAGACTTGCTGGGTTTCTTGTGGCCCTTCCCCACCTTGGGAGGAGTCACAGCTGAGTCCACACTCCCACCCGGACCTCTGGGAGCGGCTTTGGTGGCTGGAGTCTTCCCCCTCTCCCGCCGTGCACTGGCCAACTTCTGATGCTTCACGGGGGGACTGGCTGTGCTGTGGCTCCGTGCCACACTGGCTGTCCTGGTGGCCGGTGCACTCCACATACCTGTGACTATAGGCACCACTGGTCCCGGAGATGTTGTGGCTGAGGTGCTAGTTCGGGACCTATGAGATGGACGGGGTGGGGGAGGTGTGGGAAAAAGGTCAAGGCTGGACAGGAAAAGTTTTTTGGAAACACTGGGACGGGTAGCTGGAGGGGGTTTGGGAGTTGAGGAAGAGGTGGTGGTAGTAGGAGGTGTACGTTTGGTGACTTTGGGTGTAGGTGCATGCGCTGGAGGCTGTCGTGAGGTGGATGGCTGTTGGGTGGGTGTGTGCCTGCGTTTGTGTATCTTGGGAGGGGGCGTCACAGACACACTGGGAGAGGACACAGGGGATGTGTGAATGGTAGTGGGGGTGGTGACTGCACGTGAGCGGGGTGTGCTGGTGAGGGACGTAGTGGCTGTAGAGGTAGTGCATGCAGGTGTGTGTGTAGACGAAACTGGGAGGGAGGAGGGAGATGACGAGGAGGGGGACACAGTGGAGGCAGTGGATGTTGGTGAGGTGTGTGCAGGCTGGTCTGATGGTGTGCTTGGGATAGGCAGAGGTACAGGGGATTGGGTCTGGGTGGAGGAAGTTGGAGGGGGGAGGCTAGACACAGGGACAATGGCTGCCATCAGTGCTGAGGCCAGAGTTTGAAAGGCTCGGTGAAGGGCCGCCTGACCAGAATGAATGCCCTCCAGGAATGCATTAGTTTGTTGCAACTGCCTTTCTACACCCTGGATGGCATTCAAAATGGTAGACTGCCCAACAGTGAGGGACCTGAGGAGGTCAATGGCCTCCTCACTGAGGGCTGCAGGGGTGACTGGGGCAGGGCCTGAGGTGCCTGGGGCGAAGGTGATGCCCACCCTCCTGGGTGAGCGGGCACGGGGTGAAGGCTGAGGGGCTGCTGGGAGGGCGGTGCTGGTAGGGGGGGTGGCGGCTGTACCTGTAGATGCGGGGGGCATAGATGTTGCCGCCACCACAAGGGAGCTCCCATCAGAGGACGAGTCCGTGTCGCTGGTCTCAGCTCGTGTCGCCGCCGTGGAGCTCCCCTCGCCCTCCGTCCCACTGGTGAATTCAGAGTCCGTAGTGTGGCCCTCCATGGCCATGTGGGATGCAGCTCCCTCGTGCTCCGGTGCCACTGCTCCTCCGTCTGATGATGCTAATGCACACAAGAACAGGGAGACCACAAAAAGGGGGGGGGGGAACAGAAGAAAGACATGTTGAGTGCATGGATTACCGCTACCGTTGGCGGACAAGACAGACACAGAAGCCCCCTGCACTACGCCGCGCTCTTGGGCTCTACAGTGCAATTCCTGGGAAATGGCCTACAAGGCTATGGACGACATCTGCACACATAGATGACACAGGGGCATGAATAGCTGTACTTGGCACTCTACAGAGGTGGCGTGGGGGGCCACAGGGCCATGCCTTACGGAGGGGCCTAGCCTACGGAACTCGCCCTGGCCTAGGGAAACCCACAGCCCTCCTCCCCCACCCAGACAACTCCACTGCGCGCAAAGTCAGCTGAATGAGAGTGTACTTACCCCCTTGTGTCTGCTGTGATGCCCTCAAGCGCCCATCCAACTCCGGGTAGGCCACCGCCAGGATCCTGAACATCAGGGGGGTCATGGTTCGACGGGCACCCCTCCCACGTTGGGAGGCCATCCCCAGCTGAGCCTCCGCCATCTTCTTGCTCCAGCGGCGAATGTCCTCCCATCTTTTCCGGCAGTGGGTGCTCCGTCTGTGGTAGACCCCCAGGGTCCGGACGTCCTTGCCGATGGCACGCCAAATATCTTTCTTCTGGTGGGCGCTGACCCACATGAAATGTACAGGGAAAGAAGAGAAGTCATTACCAACTGCACCATCAAAGTGAGTGGCCCCCATCCCTACCCTTGCCATGTGGCACATGCACCCACCGTCTTTCATGCACGCAGAACTCTGCCCCCTTCCTTCTTACATCCAGCCCTCTCCACACAGGCATAGCCCATCCAACATTCTCCCTGTGTACTTACCTGTTTGTCTGGAGGACTGTAGAGTAGCGTGTACTGGGGGAGGACCCCATCAACGAGCTTCTCCAACTCCTCCGATGTGAAGGCAGGGGCCCTTTCCCCAGACGCACGAGCCATTGTCTATTCCAGACTGAGGTCACAGCAGCACTTGCAGTGTAGGTCCTCTCCTGTCGAAGATCAGGTATCGAGTGATTCAACAGATAGAAAATGGCGGTCACGTCCGCGGCGGTCACGTCCACGGCGGTCACATCCACGGCGGTGCGTACCATCACCGCCGGCGTACATCGTCATTGGCTCCTGGGACCCATAGGGTCCAATGTTACCCAATGCAGCATTGCGCCGCGGTCTCTGACCGCCTACCGCGACGGTGTACAACGCCAGCGCAGTTACCTCACATCCCATTGTCCCACTTTAGAGGTCAGGCAGCCGCCATTTCAGGGGCCCACATGGCCTAATTTCCAACTGCGTCACACATACCTAGGCCTAGTCTCAACACACATACAGGCCACCTTTTGTGTATGATTGGTGTTCTGTGTAAACTGTGGGTACTTACCTCTGAGTTGTTTGACTCTGTGGTCGCTGTTGTCCTTCATAGGCACCGTCCGCTGGGACGTGTGAGGAGATGGCGGCATCCTCCGGTGTACCGACCGCTGGTGGACCTGTCGACAATGGAGGAAAGACATTTGATAATCACCTACAGGTTTGACCGTGCCACAATCCAGGAACTGTGTACCCAGTTGGAGCCATATTGGAGCGTATTGTCCAGAGTGTTGTCTGCCCTGCTAAAACACATGCAGAGCTACATCGTTTTCCCTCAGGTGGAGGATTTGCCTACAGTGAAAGGTGACTTCTATGCCCTTGGACATATCCCCAACATCATAGGTGCCATTGATGGGACCCATGTGGCTTTGGTCCCCCCCCCACAGGAGTGAACAGGTGTACAGAAACTGGAAGAGTTATCATTCCATGAATGTACAGATGGTATGTTTGACAGACCATTACATCTCCCATGTGAATGCCATGTTACCTGGCTCAGTGCATGACGCCTACATCCTGCGGAATAGCAGCATCCCTTATGTGATGGGTCAACTCCAGAGGCACCATGTGTGGCTATTATGTGAGCCCCTGGAAGCAAGACAGTGGGAATGGTTGTCTGGGGTTATCCCTCCAGGTTAGTGCGTGTCTAACAGTTGTCCCTCGCGATTTGCAGGTGACTCTGGGTACCCCAACCTGTCATGGCTACTGACCCCAGTGAGGAATCCCAGGACCAGGGCAGAGGATCGCTACAATGAGGCCCATGGGCGAACTAGGAGGGTGATCGAGCGGACCTTCGGCCTCCTGAAGGCCAGGTTCAGGTGCCTCCACATGACAGGTGGATCCCTATTCTACTCACCAAAGAAGGTGTGTCAGATCATCGTGGCCTGCTGTATGCTTCACAACTTGGCTTTGCGACGACAGGTGCCTTTCTGCAGGAGGATGGTCCAGATGGCGGTGTTGTGGCAGCTGTGGAGCCTGTGGACAGTGATGAGGATGAAGCAGAGGAAGAAGACATGCAGAACAGGGACTCAGTGATCCAGCAATATTTCCAGTGAAACACAGATGAGAATACATTCCTGCCTACTACATGTACTTTTACACTACTACCTCTCTACTGTCTGTCGTTTTCACCCAGTGTATGGTCACTGAGTTGTCACTTTCCCTTACGGTTTCACAGATGTGGGTCCCAACGTGTGTCATCTGCTTAGATTCCTCATGGACTAGAGCTGTGTGACATGGGTATGTTGACATTACTATTTCAAGAACATTTGGTCACTGTAATTGCAAATACACTATTTTGAAATCACAGACAGACTCCAGATCAGTTTGTGGTTTAGGTGTGTTTATTTAAATGCAAAATATTGGAGGGGGAAGTTAAATGGTGAGGGGTGATGGTGGAGGAGTGTCCATGGCATAGTCCAGTCTATTAGTCTCACAGGTGCATTGCCCATATGGGCATAGGAAGTGGAGCTGGGGCAGTTTAATTATGGAGAGGGTGACCAAGTGGGACAGTGGGATGACAATCAGGGTGGTCTCATTTCTTGGCGGAGGTCTTGGCATCGTGCTCTGTCTTGTTCCTGGATCTCAGGGACCGTTTGCGGGGTGGTTCTCCCTCTGCAGGGGGTGGGGTGCTGGTGTGGTGGTCCTGTGACGGGGCGTCCTGTCCACTAGCGCCAGCGGAGGTGGTGGGCAGTTCATCGTCCATGCTAGTGTCAGGGGCCCCTTGGAGTGCCACAGTGTCCCTCCTGGTGTTAAGTAGTTCCTTCAGCAACCCTATGATGGTGCCCAGGGTGGAGCTGATTGTTCTGAGTTCCTCCCTGAAGCCCATATACTGTTCCTCCTGCATGCGCTGGGTCTCCTGAAACTTGGCCAGTACTGTTGCCATCGTCTCCTGGGAGTGGTGATATGCTCCCATGATGGAGGAGAGGGCCTCGTGGAGAGTGGGTTCCCTTGGCCTGTCTGCCCCCTGTCGCACGGCAGCCCTCCCAGTTCCCCTGTGTTCCTGGGCCTCCGTCCCCTGGACCGTGTGGCCACTGCCCCCAGGTCCCTGTTGTTGTTGGGGTGGTGGGTTATCCTGGGTTCCCTGTAGTGGTGGACACACAGCTGATTGACGTGTCCTGGGGACGGAGGTATGGGCCCGCTGGGTGGGTGCTGTGCTGGTGTTTCCAGAGGGGGGAAGGTCTGTGGTGGCCTGTGCCTGTGTGAGGGGAACCGACTGTCCCGAGGCCCCCAATGGTCCGGGCTGGTCATCTAGATCCAGTTGGACAGAGGTGCTGTCATCACTGTGGGCCACTTCTGTGGGTGGAGTGGACATGTCTGGACCCTCCTGTCTGGTGACGTTGGGTAGGGGCACTGCAGGGGTGGAAAGGCATGATTATTGCATCTGTGTGTGGCATGGTGTGCAATGGGTGGGTGACCGTGTATCCCAGTGATGGCATTCCTGTGTGAGAGCTTGTGTGATGATGGTTTAGGGGGGTGTATGGCTATGTGCCGTGTGCATGCTTTGGTGATGGGTGTCCGTGCTTTGTTGTTGCATGCAGGGCTTGGTGTTGGGATGTGTGGTTTGTGATATTGGTACATTTGTGAGTTGGAGTGATAGGGGTGGGGGCGAGGGTGGGGGTATGTGATAGCATGCAGGTAGGGTGGAGGATGTAATAGTTAAGATTTGACTTACCAGAGTCCATTCCTCCTCCTACTCCTGCGAGGCCCTCAGGATGCAGAATCGCCAAGACCTGCTCCTCCCATGTTGTTAGTTGTGGGTGAGGAGGTGGGGGTCCGCCGCCAGTCCGCTGAACCGCCAGGTGATGTCTTGAGACCACGTAACGCACCTTCCCCCGTAGGTCGTTCCACCTTTTCCTGATGTCCTCCCAATTTTGTGGGTGTTGTCCCACTACGTTGACCCTGTCCACTATTCTTCGCCATAGCTCCATCTTCCTTGCAATTGAGGTGTTCTGCACCTGTGCTCCAAATGGCTGTGGCTCGACCCGGACGATTTCCTTCAGCATGACCCTGAGCTCCTCCTCCGAGAACCTGGGGTGTCTTTGCCGTGCCATGGGGTGGTGTAGGTGATGTGTGGGGTGGTGTGTGTGGTGATAAGTGTGGTGATATGTAGTGGTGTGTTGTGTGAGGTGCGTGGAAGTTGTGTGGGTGATGGTGTTATGTGCCTGTGGATGCTGTTGTACTTGCTTGTGGTGTCTCTCTCTGTGCTTCGTTCTCAATTTTTGTCGTAGGGGTTTGTGGGTGATGTGGGTGTGTGTTTTATATTGTATTGGGTGTGTGGGAGTGGTGTGTGTATGTGTATCAGGTGTGTATATTTTGAATTGTCCAATGTGGCTGTGTTTTGTAAGAGTGTGTGTATTTTGAACGCAGCGGTGTGTACCGCCAATGGAATACCGCGGTTGAAAGAACGCCGCGTGGATTCGTGTGTCGTGATAGTGTGGGCGTATTTCTGTTGGCGTGACGGTGGAGGCTTTGTTTTCGCCAGTTTATCACTGACCTTTGGTGTGGCGGACTTGTGTGGGTGTCTGAATTTTGGCAGGTTCCGAGATGTGGGTCATAATAGCTGTGGCGGAATTCCGCAGCTGCGGCGGTGTGTTGGCGGTCTTCTGCACGGCGGTAAGTGGCTTTTACCGCCAATGTTGTAATGACCGCCTTAGTCTGCAGCTCTTAGCAGATCCTGCAGAAGATGGATTCCCACCATTTTGGAATGTCAATGTAGAGCCAAAGCACTGGAACTAGACTTACGACCGTGGCCTTCTTTTGGATCAAAAATATGTTGCTCAGGAAACCCCCTCTGTGTTTTAGAGTTTTGCACACAGCTCCATTGTTTCAATAACCCCTGCACCGCCTTGTCAATGATGACTTGATTTTGTAGGGAAAATGGATAGCAGTTTCAGAGAAAAGGCTGAGATAAATTCTCATGGCTCTTTACATAAAAACCTTAAACCTTTACCAACGTTAATTAATAGAGTCAGAATACTCCATTTGTGTACAAAAAACATGAGTCTGGCTCCCCAACCTTCTACAGGAAAAGGTGATTATGTTTATCTGACTACTTGGAGTGAAAATGTTCGTATTCATTGAGTTACCCACTCCAAAGCATGCCCACCTGCTTTCAACCAGGTGAAGAAGGTATTCACATGTGATTGGTTCTGCCAGTTCCTCTTCTACATGAGGCTGGGATTGGAAATTTCTGCCTCCCTTTAATGTTTGGACAATCCAGCAAGCTTCCTGGTCTCACCCATCATCCTTTGTAAGCATGAATGAACTTGATCCAACACAGTAAATGTATTTACAAATTTCCCAAGGTCTTTGACTTCTCTGTCACCAAAGAGCGTCCTTCTTTTAAAAGGCCTGCCTTGGACATTGCCAGGTCAGGTAATGTGGTATCAATGTTCAACTGGATTGAATGACGCCTCTCTGACAGAATGGCACAGTTAGAATTGTCAAGAAGGTAAATAGCCAGTTGTATCTAACTCGCCAGATTATCAGGATTCCTGGGTGATCCCTCATTTTTGGCTGGGTAAGCCTGATCTAAAACCTTGCTCAATAGTTGGGGAGTCTGTCCTAAAATGCTTTCCACAACTTATCTCTCTCCTTCTTTAAGTCGCAGGAAAATGTTTTCATGAAAGTGAGAACTTTCAGGATCAACATCTGGAGTGACTGCCACCTGCCCCTCCAATGAAGGTCTGGGTTGCTCCTCCCGCAGGCAATGAGGGAACCTCTTTGTCAAACCACTTTTGTAACTGGGATTGGGCATTGTCAGTGACTGCAGGAAATGACAGCCATTCAATTGATCTTGGGTGCACAATGTCCTCAGGATTAAAAGTGAAATGTTGCAAGCGCACCCCAGATAGAGTTTGTGCTAATGTGTCCTGAATATGCTCAAGCTTGTGCCTTGTCCAGTTTCTGACAGAAGAAGGATGCCAGGAGCGCAGAGAATCAGACAGTTTGAAGGTGTCATAATCTGTCTTTTAATTGCCCTCAGGAGAGACATTAAAGTCAGGGTGTTTAGCTCCAGAGGATTGTCCGCTAAATTGGTCAACTTCAATGTCTCAAATCAATCTGAGTGAGATAAATGCTTAGTTTTCAGTTTTGCTCTTATGACTCTGGTGGAAGATGGGGGAGTTTAGTTATTAATTTCCTTTTCATTCAGAAGTGCTTGCACTCATAAATGTTTACTTAGTGGTTTAAATGCAATCTCCTTGGCGTGTTGGATAGACTGTTGCACTGTACTATCAACCATGCTATCAACAGTGCTGAAAAGCCATCATCAAGTTAATAAGAGCAACAGGTTTCCTCATAATATTCTTGAAATTCTTCCCTGCAGTGAGAACCATCAGATGCCATATTGGTGGATATGCACCATAACTAATTGAGTCAGAATACTCCATTTGTGTACAAAAAACATGAGTCTGGCTCCCCAACCTTCTACAGGAAAAGGTGATTATGTTTATCTGACTACTTGGAGTGAAAATGTTCGTATTCATTGAGTTACCCACTCCAAAGCATGCCCACCTGCTTTCAACCATGTGAAGAAGGTATTGGTTCTGCAAGTTCCTCTTCTACATGAGGCTGGGATTAGAAATCTCTGGCTCCCCTTAACGTTTGGACAATCCAGCAAGCTTCCTGGTCTCACCCAACCTCCTCTGCAATAATTATTAAACTTGATCCAACACAGTAAATGTATTTACCAATTTCCCACCACAGCAGGAAAATACCTCTTCTCCCACATGCATCAGCTAAGTGTGCACTGTGAAATATTAAAGGCCACAGAAGATGAGAATCTCTGTTTGCAAAGAACTTCACCTGCATCCAGCAGCTGAACTAGCCCATTGATAATGCGCACCAACCCGTTGCTCTTTTTGAGGTAAAGGAAGTGGCAGATGCTAAATGGTGAGCATCTTCGGCTTGTGGCTACAGAGCACGATTCCTTCATGGGCCTGCCACACGCCTTCCGGATCAGGACTAAGTACGTTCCTGATCCACTTGACAGCAAAAGAAGGGAACAGCCAAATGCAAGACCAAATTCTCACAATGTTACCTCTCCACACAAACAAGGTCACTGGCAGTAGGGGACAGCTAGCTTCTGGTACCTCACCCTGGATGAGGTTTGAGAATAGTGATGCCATGAAACAAGTAAAGATAAGGTAAGAATGAAACAAATTCACTGCTATTCAGATATCTCAGGGTATGAACGAGTATACAGCAACACTTATCTCGACTGGGGAGCAACACAGAAAGAGGCAGTTAATATGTCATCTTTGTTTGTTCTCCTGATACCAATTATAATTGGTTGTTCATGGACACTTGTACTCCTTTTTTGTAGACCACTGCTTGTCACCCATGAAGGTATCCTGCCCTGCGTAGATGTGAGTAGGCCTGTGGTGAGGCTGGGCCAGAGTACAGACAGTCTCAATGGTCCTGCAAGAAGACTAGTTGAAAAGACAGATCTTCAGCTTCTTGTGGAATTCAAGAAGTAAGGAAGAAGACCTGATGTTTTGGGGGAGAACATTCCAGGATTTGGTGGTGTGGTAGGAGAACAATTGGCCTGCCATTTGGCTTCTGTGGATGCCTGGTGTGTGTGTGAGTGAGAGTGATGCTGAGCGAAGTTGTCTAGTGGGTTGGTGGAAGTGAAGCCGGTGTTTGAGGTATGGGGTCCTGTGTTGTGTAGTGACTTGAATGAGTGTTGGGGAAGTTTGAACTGGCAGCACTTTTGGATGGGGACCTAGTGTAGCTCCTAGAGGAGTGGTGTGGTGTAGGATCAGTGCAGGAGGCCGAGGATCAGTATGGCGATGGGGTTTTGGATGGTTTGCAGTCTGTAAAGAAGATGGGTTGGGATGCTGGTGTAGAGTGTGTTGCTGTTATCCAATCTGCTTGTGATTAGGCCCTGCATTATGGTATATCTGGTATCCAGTGAAAGCAGATCTTACTTACCATGTGGAGGATGTTGAGGCATGAGGTGGTGACGGTGTTGACTTAGGACTTCATGGTGAGGTTGGGTTCCAGGATGAGACCTAGGTTCCCAGTGTGGTATGATGGGGTGGATGGGGGTCTGACTTTGGCGGGCGACCAGGTGTAGTCCCAAAATGAGCTCTTATTCATGAAGATCAGCACTTCAGTGTAGTCAGTATTGAGCTTGAGGCAGTTTTCTTTCATCCATTTGGCCACACTTATCATGCCTTGTTTGAAGTTTGTCTTGGTAGTGATGGTGTCTTCTGGGAGGGACAAAATGAGCTAGGTGTCATCACCATTGAAGATGATGTTGATTCTGTGGGATCTGATGAGGAGTCATATATATGCCTAAAAGTGTGGAGCTGCATGATGATCCCTGTGGGGCTCTGCTGCTGAGGTCCTTGGGTTCTGATCTGAACGGTGTGAACCTGACTTCTTGTGTTCTTCCAGAGAAGAAGGAAGTCACCCATTTATCCATTTGAGTGATGGTCCTTGTATTCCTGCTGTGTGTAGTCTGTCCATGAGCGTGTGGTGGGAAACAGTGTCGAAAGCAGCAGAGAGGTTGAGGAGGAGGAGGGCAGTGGTCTATCCACGATCGAAGGTGGTGTGTATTTCATTTTCAGTGCTGTGGTTGTTTCAAAATTGCGAGTCGTCCAGAAGTTTGTGGCATTCTAGGTAGTCAGAGAGTTGTCTTATGATGGCCTCTTGGATGACTTTGGCTGGGAAGGGGAACAGCGAGATGGGTCGGTAATTGCTGAGTACTTTGCGGTGAGCTGAGGGTTTTTTGAGGAGGATGGTGACTTTTGAGAGTTTCCAGCTTTCTGCAAAGTGGTTGTCTTGAGGGAGGTGTTGATGATGGAAGTGAGTGCAGCACTGATTGTAGCTCTTGCTAGCTTTTAGATATGGTGGGGGCATAGGTATGTGGGCGCTCCTGAGTGGACTGTCTTTATTATTGCTGAAGTGTCCTTGGATAGAGGGTTCCATGCAGTAATTTGGTAGTCTTTGGTTTATGAAGTTACCAGGCTGGGAAAGTCGATGGGGGGTGGCTGGGGTTAAAAGTTGTGTAGATCTTGGTGATTTTTTCATGGAAGAAGTTGGAGAGGTTGTTGCAGAGTTCTTGTGTAGGGGTAATGGTGTTGGCTGTGGCTGTTAGGTGGGTAAATTCCTTGATGAAAGCAAAAAGTTCCTGGCAGTTCTTGGAAAAATATTTGATTCTCAGGGCCAGGGCCTTGTTCTTGGTCGCTTTCACTTGATGTGGGTAGTGTCTAAGTGTGGCCTTGTAGGTGGTTCTTGTGGTGGTGCCTCAGGTGGTTCTCCATTTCCTTTCAAATTGTTTGCAAACTCCTTTGGACTCCCTGAGGTCAGCACTGTACCAGCTAACTTGTTTGTTGGATCTTTTGGGTTTGGTGTTTTTCAGGGGTGCCAGAGTATTGGAGCAGGTGGTGATCCAGTTGTTGAAGTTGTTTGTGTCATTGATGAGGTAATTGATGGGGTCTGGGTAGTTGGAGGGCATTGAGCCATTCCAGGTCTGTAACTTTCTTCCAGCCGAGGCTTGGGGTGTTGCTAAACTCCGTAGGGGTAGTTGGTGGTCCTGTTATGTGAAAGTGGACAATGGAATGGTTTGTCCATGTAAGTGAAGTGATCTGGCTGACCTTAACCTTGTCACTGGAGGAGAAGATGGGATCCCGGGTGTGTTCTGCAATATGGGTAGGGCCTTATAGGAGCTGAGTGAGGCTGATGTTCTGCAGACTTTCGATCAAGTCCATGGAATTGGAGTCCATGGAATTGTCAAGATGAAAGTTGAGATTGCCTTTGAGTATAGAGCCTGTTGTGTCTGTGGCAAGGGATGTGTGGGCGGTTAGGAGGTTGCTGAAGCGGGTGTGAGGTCCTGGGGGCCGGAAGGCCAGGGTGCCTTTGATAGTGGTTTTACTGTCTGTCTGTAGCTTGAAGTGCTTATGTTTCATAAAAGTGGCTTCTGGGTCAGGGTAAGAGGTACACTTGATGGTGTCTTTGTGAATGATGGGGAGTCCTCCTCCTGGTTGATGGGGTAGGTCCTGGTGCAAGATTTCTGTATTCATTGGGGATGGCTGCAGTGATGTCCGGTGCTGAGGTGGGGTTGAGCCGAGTTCCAGTGAGGAAAGGAGGTCCTGTGCATTGGAATTGATGAGGTCAATTTGTACTTGGATTTGTTGTTTACTTGGCTGCTGTGTACAAAAGTAAAGAGAGAGAAACAATAATAATGAAAGAGAAAAGCATATTCTGAAGCATCGGGTCACAGAATCAACAGTCATGCACCTGATGCAGTTAGAAGTTCATGTTTACACAGCATGTCAGACATTTTTCTGACATGGATGAGGAAGGTATTTGAGAACTTATAGAAAACGTACCCTCATTTTAGCTTTCTGGAGCGCTAACTATAGCCTTCATCACAAAATGAAGCCCTAGTTTTGTTCTTTTAATGCGTCTCCTCCACAGGAAATTCTTTCAGTTCTGCAGCTCCTATTCCAGCAACATAACATTCAGATGTGCCACACATTTGGCATTACCTTGTAATGCTAGCATTCTAGTTGATTATTAGAAATTGTGTCAGAGTTACAATAGAACACCTGGGGAATCAACTGAGAGCCTGCTGATGCTGTTGGAAGTATGTGTTTTACTCCTCACTGCAATTTATTTTCTTACAACGATAACTATGTTTTTTTTTATTTATTTAAAGGAAACGCATTCTCATTTCATCTTTTGGAACACTAACTTTAATTTCCATGAGAAAATCAAGAAGTAACTATGGTTCATCAAATCATAGCAGAGCAACAGCATTATTCACTGGAAGAATCACTTTAAAAGCCACAATAATTATTAAAATTTGCATTGGGCTACCAATAATTGATTTATATTGTGAATAAAATATTTTATCGCTCATTCTCTATGCTCCTTTTTGTATTTCAAATGGACCAAAATGGCAGAGCATTCTCACCGACAAAAATCCAAAATGTGTGCTGCTTCTAATTTTCCCCCTAAATCAGAGGTCTTCAATCTGGGGGGTCACGACCCCCAGGGGGACCGTGGAGTCCTTCCCCAGCCCATTGTTCAAATACCTCAGATGAACATTGATTTATTGAGTCTCCTATGCTGTGAAAGTCGCACAGACAGGGCACCTGCTTCCTGAATGAAATGCAAATGTGCTCTACAAGCTGATCTGCAAATGTAAAGGGTAACTGTAAAGGATGCTTAAGAGCTGATCAAATCTCAAAGCTTTGTGATGAAAAACATTTATTCTTTTTTAGGGGTAGTGCAAAGAGTTAAGAAGTGTGTGTGTGCTTTTAATTGTTGTTACACAGCGTTTACTTCACCTGGAGGTGTTGAAGGGACAGCCATTAAAAAAAAAAGGTATTGCATATGCTCTTGTATTATTTAAATCTGCATTTTGAAAGCAGTTTTATCTTAAATCTTTTTGAAGTGGCCTATCTTATACTGTATGTAATGCAAGTATAAAATAATGCCTTACATATTCACAGTGCTTTCTGTCACAGGCTGTGACCTCATGGCACTAAAAATACACTCCACTGCACCAACCAAGATTTCATTCTGTCCCTCTCTGGTTACACACAGACCTCTGTGGCCCATTTACTAATAGAGGTTTCATAATGCACTATTGTGCATTTCCCAATGAGTAACAACTTTCTTTTATTTATTTTTCATTTAAGCTGGCTGTTATTTTATATTCAGCTACCTGACAGTGAAAGACTTAAAAACAACGTAGAATATTTTGGGGGTTATTTATGAGAGGCTTGCGCTGCTGAAGCATCACTTTTTTGACACTCCAACGGCACAAGCCTCTCAATCATACGTATGAGATGACGCAAAGCCACCCTGCGTGGCTTTGAATGGCCTCATAGATATGGAGTAAGGCAAGGCAGCACAAGCCACTGCATTGCCTTACTTTGCGTCAAGGAGAGGCTCCATGGGCGTTGTGGTGGGTGTTCCCACGCAACACCCATGGATTTTGACGCTGCCCCAGATTTACAAAATCACATAAACTAAAGCAATGCCAAAACCTTACGCCTCCCCAGAGCAGGCATAATGAGGAGAAATGTTTTAATTTCTCATTGTTTTTTCTCTTTCCATTTGTGTTGCTATCTGCTGCACATATAGAAAGAGGTACAATGCCTCTCTGGATTGTTTTTGTGCAGGAAGGTGCCCCTTCCTGCACAAAACCAATCCTGCCTACGTTGGCGCTAGGCAGCAATTTGTGCGCCAGCACAGGGGAAAAGGACAGAAATGCACTATATCTTAGAAACACGGTCCATTCCTGCCCTTTTGTAGTGGCATAGGGCAGTGTAGCAAGAAGACTTGTGGCACTGTCCTACGCCAAATCCTCATAAATGAGGACCTTTGTTTTTAGCTACACCTTTGACCACGCACCCACACTCACTGACCTTTGGTTTGGTTGCTAAGCACTGTTTAATATTAATATTATTTCCTCACCGTAAAAATGATTTGCTGTGGGAAATTGGGACATTTATTATTGTCGATGATGAGGAGTACCAGGTTGTATACATTTTTGTCAGAAGGGGGTCCTTACACCTAAAAATCTTTGGGAGGGGTTCCCAGCATCAAAAAGTTTGAAGACCACGGCCCTAAATGGTACCATTTAACAAAATAAATTGTGAATTTCCCGCCAGAATGTTGGGTTTGATTTACAGTAGTAATATTATTCAAGGAGGAGTGCATGCCAGTGCAGTTATTGACTGAGCAGGAGTAGGTCAAGAGGCAAACTGAACTCCAGTCATTAGTTACCTCTAAGTGCTCCCCCTCCTCCTCCAGATAATATTGCCCAATTGGAACATTATAACACTCAGAACTCTGCTGAAGACAAAAGAGGAGCTTAGCAGGGATAATTGCTGATATAGACTTTCTGCTCCAACATTCCAATGTTTGTCTTTGTGTTTCTCCCTGTTTAATTTTGAAGATTCTACATTCAATGGGTGGAATGTTCTAAAAGCATCATCTGCCTTGGGCTACAACGACCCTCTCCGTCTTTATGGGCCTTCATCTACTCCTGAAGCCTAAACTGGGTCAGAGGGCATGTAACAACCACTATAGCCCGCGGCAGGCTATCATGCTATGGGAAATTGACTTGTTGACAGTGCGTGACCATCCACCTTGTGAAACCCCATACAGTATTATAAGGATAGCCTAATAATCTGTGAAGGTGTTGGCCACTTTGTTATTCTGTTTCATGCCATGTAATAGAGGTTTCAGTAGACAAAATGTGCTGTCATGAGACATCCTCGCTGAAGACAGGTACCAATTTTTTCGGTGTCAGGTTATAATATACTTCAGGTTATTTTATGAGGTGGATTTGTGTTGTCATCTTCAATGCCGGGCAGCATCAGCTGTGTTGGGCGTAAATGTCACTTCGTAATAGACGCAGGGACGTAACCATGGCAACGTAACCTGCCTCTACCCTATTAGGTTTTATATTCAAAGTAGTAACTCCTCAAAAACGAAGTATTGCAAAAAACACGAGACAGATTTTCCATTGCTTGAGTTTGAGCAGAATCATTCGACACACTGCTCTGAGGATACTTGGCTCAGACGGTCAAACGTGTGATAATTTCTTCACCAACACACTTAAGAGTTTCAATTAGCTAAAACATAAAGTAGAAAGAAACGGACCAGCACAGCAAATTAGGCGTTTGGATTTTATTCACATTCAAAAATTCAAAAGCAACTGTTATACAAACAACCGGCATAACCTACAAGTGCCTTGTACTTTTTATATATATATATATATATAGTGTGTGTGATCTTTGTTGTAATTTCCATGTGTTTGATGTGTAATATGTTTCAATACCCATGCAGACACCCAAATGCTACATGCAGATAATATCCAGAAGAAGACGTGCGTCCCTTCACACACACTATATCAGACACACACGAGGTCTGATATTTACAGTACATGCAGACACAAATGGATGCTGGTTGAGTGAAAGGTGAACAGACGGCTGTGTGGTTGCGTGTGTATACGAATGAATGGTTGGATGGCTGTGGGTGCCTACAGTAGTGGATCGATGATTAGATAGAGCCGTGCGCCTTCATGGCTGGTTGGATGCAATGGTGGGTTGATTGCTGAATACTTGTTTTTTTGTACTCAATTATGAATAATATTGTGCAGAGTTGACAACACTAGACTGTTTGCTTAAGGAGAGATAATTTACCAGGTTTCATGTTGTCGTTTCAAGTACAAGAAATATATATTCGCAGATTTGTCGGATCCTCTAACGGCATCATTAGAATGTTGCGGCTGGTGCTGAGGTGAGGGAAACTGGTTTAATCGGTGTGAGAGAGGTGCTCAAGTTTGCCCGCTGCAAGAAGTGTAAGTGAGGAACTGTATCATTTTCAGTGTCCTTCTGATGCCTTCAGTTAGCCACTGGGGGGAGCTCTAACTTCGGAGCAATACCCAGGACTTCCCTCAGCCAGTCTCTGGC
Source organism: Pleurodeles waltl (assembly GCF_031143425.1). Lineage (NCBI taxonomy): Eukaryota > Metazoa > Chordata > Amphibia > Caudata > Salamandridae > Pleurodeles > Pleurodeles waltl. The sequence continues at coordinate 1,192,031,239 of NC_090444.1, forward strand.
TCCTGATGGTAAGGGATGTGTTGGTTTGAAAGGTGGACCCAGTGGTATTAGTGACAAAGTGAACCATCTGGTTTACACATTTGATCAGCATTGAGGAACAGACCCTCAAACCCCTGATGTAACTTTACCGCGGTAAAGTAACTTCCATTTTAGAAACGAGGGTGGTGGTGGCACCCTAAACCTTAGTCACCCATTGAAACCAAAAGAGACCTCTCTCCAGCCCACTGGAAATTCGAAGTGAATAAAAAAGATATAGACACTGGAGGGTGATGTAGAAGAGGAGACCAGAACAGACTGAGCAACTGCAGGGTCTGCCGATAAAACAGAAAACAGACTGAGCAACTGTGAGGCCTACCAATGACCCTGGCCAGGTTACCTAACCACCAGATTACACATCACAATGGACTCACTGTTAAGGAGCAAGTTGATTATAAAAAGGGGGTAGAAGGTAATAGAGACAGACTCTAAGGACTGCAGGTTGGACACATGAAACCGTGACATAAAGTGGAACTTCACATTGAAGCTAGGGGAATATGACAGGGCAGATAGATTAACCACTCTTCGACACACAAAATCACACAGAAGACTGTTGCTAGCAACATACTCTCCATGGCACCTGGTAGGAGTAAGAAAGACAGCAATATCAAATATTTATTGCAACAGGGCGCAATAAGGAAAAACATAACCCTCGTCCTCTCCAGACAAACCAAACAAGCAGAAGGAGAGACACTGGATGCAGAGGAAACTAGTCGCAAAAAGGATGAGAAAATCAAAAAATGCTACATTAAACAGTTCTCCTCTGAGATCAAAGCAGAAATAGGACAGGAGCTACAGAATTATCATCATAAGTGCAATCTACGAATAAGAGGGATCCCCACAGCTACAGAGGGAAAGAATACCAAAACGTATTTGCAGGATCTCCTGGATGTCATCCTAGAGCGTAGTGGAGAAAAAAAACTATTGACAGAACTCACAGAACAAAAGGAGGAGGCCTAGAGTCAAAAAGACCACCAGGTGCCCTTGCATGACTACAGAAAGAATTTTGAGGATGGTACATGAAGGAGGACCCATAACGTCCTTCTAATCTACCAAAACTGATCCCCTATTATCCTGCTCAAATGAAAAACTTTCAGCCTAGTGTCCTAATTCCTAATGGACAATGGCATTAAATATAGGTGGTGACACACATTCTGCATCACTTTTTAATGGCAGGGAAAGTAATGGTAGACGAAATCCCTAAATTAAGCTCATGAACCCCTGGAACTAAGCCCAGCTAGAGGCTAAACATGAGACTATCAACATACAGACTACTCCTGCCCAAAGAGCACCGAATGGAGCAAAGTCCTGTGGCACCTCAATTTACAAACCCCGAAGAAAAGAGGAAATAATAGAAGGATGCAAAGTGACAATAGAGCATCCCATAATATAAGCAAGCCCCCAACACAAAATAATCTTGAAATGGAATATGCAGAGAATATAGATGAAAAGCAATTCTAATGTAAAGTGCCAGAAATGGTTGTAAGAAGTGAAATAAGTAAATCACAGGAAGGGTCTATATATATATTTTTAATTGATGAACTAAGCATAGCCTGTGGTGGAGCTGACTGTCAGGGAATACCCAACAGAGGCAGACCCATTGGGTATCATTTTATGACTTCTCCACAGTTTTGTTGGATATCATAGATGGTCCAGTGCATTTTGGTTGTTTGAAATGGGTGGGTGAGGGTTGCTGTTTACAAGGAGTTGGGTGTAGTAAATTGGGGAGGGTTAAGGCTTCTATGCACAACCAGATAAAGGTAAACATCAGAATGTTATAGCCCAGTCTAGTAACACCATGTAAACAAATATGTGCATGCCAAGCCAAAATCATCGCAACATATAACAATAGGGTCTGAACAGCCTTGCAAAGCTGAAGGTGATATTGCACGAGTTGACATTGATGCTGACAGATACAGGGCTTATGCAGGAAACCCATCTGGTAAGATGGACCAAAAGGTCCTCAAATACTAAGGCCCATATTTATACTTTTTGACGCTAAACTGCGCTAACGCAGTTTAGCGTCAAAAAGTTTTGCGCCGTCTAACGCCATTCTGAAGCGCCATGCGGGCGCCGTATTTATGGAATGGCGTTAGACGGCGCAATCAGACCGGCGCTGCCTGGTTTGCGTGGGAAAAAACCACGTAGACCAGACAGCGCCGGCGTAGGGGGAAAATGGCGCATGGGCGTCTTAAAATGGGGCAAGTCAGGTTACGTCGAAAAAATCGTCTTAACCCGACTTGCGCCATTTTTTAACGACGCCCATCCCCCATCAACATGACTCCTATCATTGTAAAGATAGGAGTCATGCCCCCTTGCCCAATGGCCATGCCCAGGGGACTTGTGTCCCCTGGGCATGGTCATTGGGCATAGTGGCATGTAGGGGGGCACAAAGCAGGCCCCCCTATGCCACAAAATATTATTAAAAAAAAAAAAAAAAAAACTTACCTGAACTTACCTGAATGTCCCTGGGGTGGGTCCCTCCAGCCTTGGGTGTCCTCCTGGGGTGGGCAAGGGTGGCAGGGGGGGTCCCTGGGGGCAGGGGAGGGCACTCTGGGCTCATTTTGAGCCCACTTGTCCCTTAACGCCATGCCTGACCCAGGCGTTAAAAAGCGGCGCAAATGCGCCGTTTTTAGCCACGCCCACTCCCGGGCGTCTCTTTTGCCCGGGAGTATAAATACCACGTAAAGGCCTGGGAGTCATTTTTTAGACGGGAACGCCTCCCTTGCATATCATTAACGCAAGGAAGGGGTTCACGCTAAAAAATGACGCACATTCCGGGAACTTTGGCGCTATTCGCCTCTAACGCCATAGTATAAATATGGCGTTAGTTGGCGTTAGTTTTGCGTCGAAATTGCGTCAAAAAAAACGACGCAATTTCGGCGCAAACGGAGTATAAATATGGCCCTAAGACTTCCCCACACAATACTTCTCATCAGGCAAGAAAAAGATGGCCGGGGGGGTGGAATGCTGAAAATCGCAAGTGTTCCTTAAAGACAGAGGACAATAGAAGGTCAAGACAGGCAGGTGAATAGTAATAACAAGTAGTCACAATGGGGAGTCCTGATGCTAGCCTCAATATACAGCCCCAATGAAGATCAGGAAAAATTCCTAAATCAAACAATCCAAACTTTAACAGTGTCAACAATAGGGCCAATAGTGATATGCACAGACATAGATATGGTTATGAATGGAGACATAGATGGGGCACAGAACAAAAGTAGCAGGTGAAACCTATTTAAAAGACCTTGGGTCTGGTGAAAGTATTGAAGTCCAGACACCAAATAGACATCTATTACACTGCTAGCCGCACATATGAGCTGTACCCTCATAGACCAAATCTTGCTAGACAAGCGACTGCTCCCAAACATACAAGATGTGCTACAGAGACCCATAACACTGTCAGATCATAGACCATTGAGTTGTGTACTGGAATAGGGAAAGACCAATAGCAAAAAAGAGGGTGTCTTTGGTGTTTCAAGGATGCCCTAACAAAACTGTTAGTTCTCCTGAACAATACAAAACAAAGGATCTTAGACCACATTATGAATAACAAAACTGGGGAACTTACAGTGTCAGCACCATAGAAGCCACTGAAGGCAGTTCTTAGTGGAAACGTTTTTAGCAGATGTGACCTGTCTCAAAGGAATGAAAGAAGCCCTACTAACCCAACTAGGGACAAGCTCTGTAAACTCAAAAAAACCCACAAAAGCATCCAATCCCAAAAGTTGTGGCAGAAGGTAACCACAGTGCGGGGGAGATTAGGACCTAGAGACAGACACAGCATCTTACTGATATTAGACCAAAGTTTATACTTTGAGCAACAGATCCAGCAAACTGTTGGCGCAGCTGCTCAGAGCACACAAAGTTAACAGCCTTATTGTAAAAGGGAAAGATGAAAAGGGCCATGTACAGGTAAGAGAAGGGGATAAAGTTGAATGCTTCCAAAATGTCTATAAGTATTTCTTTGCTTAGGAGATACACCAAGCTCAGCCGAAGGAAACTTAGCTAGATGGGGTGGCACCTATTTATGACCGATATGGATCAACAAAGAGAAATGACATAAACTGGTTGAGAAGAAAGGTATTCTGAGTCAACACTAGTCTGCACCCTACAAAAGCCCTGGGCCAGGTGAGTTCACAGCCGCTGTTTCCAAAACTTTAAGTGCCACATTATTGCCTATCCTCTACAGGATCTACCAGGAGATCATCCCAGATAAAAAGGTAACCCCCATGATGTTGTAATCAATTATGTCAATTAACTCCAAATCAGGCAGATAGCCTGATGATTGTACCTCATACGTTATTAAACATTAATGCAAAAATAGTTACAAAAATATCAATTACACTCCTATATGCAATAATGGAGGATCTTCTCACCTCATCCAATTGGGATTTATTCATGGCAGGCAAGATAGTGATAACACTAAAAGAGCCCTCCATCCTATAGACACAAGAAGAAAAGGTGGCAGAAAAGGAAACCTGGTCTCCCTGAAGGCCTAAAAGGCATTTGACAGTGTAGACTGGAACGTTCTGGTGGACACTTGTGTGCTGTGGGATTCGGGGAGAAATTTTGTAGCTGGATACTATCTGAATATCAACCACTTCTAGCATGGATTGCTGCCATTAAAATTATAATTCTGCCTTCAGTGTTCTGTGTATTTCAGACAATGATGCCACATACCGACCAAGAGTATATAATAGAGTACCAGGTCTGCTGCACAGACTTTATTTGGTAGGGGAAAAGAAGAGGACAAGCAAGAACAAATGCATACGGGGATTTAAACAGGGAGGGATGGGCATTCCCAAATTACTTAACTACTATTACAGAGTACATGCATGATTCTTTATTAACTGGATTAGAGGAGAATTGCACAGTCCATGATTGATCAGACCGTGGGAGAAGGCCACTGTGCCAAATGCCTCAGACACGAAAAGACCAAAGAAATCCCACATTATACATGACCCACAGCAGGAGTGCCAAAATTGCAATATGGGACCACCTGGGCACGAGAAAGAACCTGACCTTATTTTGCTGCACATTTACACCCCTTGGGGAAATAGTTTACACCCAGCATAGTAGATTAGCCACTCATCAACAATGGGAAGGAGCTGCAAAACACTATTGGACTGATTTATATTTCAGCTGAGGGATTACTCGATCACAATGGTGACAGGTACCCCGCCCGCCGAAAAATAAATTCCATAATATCCTAGAAATCAAGCCCTATTGGATAAATGTGTATGGGGGAAGTGACATCCTTTGAACAGCAGAAACCTTACTTTGGCTTGCTGGAGGACAGAATGCTTGTGATATCTTCAAGCACGCCACTGGATCCAGCAACCAGGAATTAAACAGAATGCAGAGCGAGACCTGCCAACCTTTGAAAAGTTCCTCCTCACATGTGATAGCGAGAAACACATGAGCTGGTGTATCTATAAAATACTCAAGAAAAGAGCAAAAGGAAATCTCCCCCTTAAAAAAGCACGGCATAAGGAAGTATATTTTTTAACTACGTACTGATGTAAGGTTTATTTAATGTTGATTATGTCCTCATGGGACACCATGCTCATTGTCAACACAGGTATGTCTTCTGTGACAGCTGTTTGTTCCAGAATGTTGACAGACAGCACTGGCAGCTGATCAAAGAAGATGTATGTGATGTTAGTACCTTGCGACTTCTTTACAAGGGTGGAGATTGGAAGAATAAACACAAGAACATACTTCTAGTGTGTGAAGTCATCTTTACAGAACTGGCGATGAGCTCCAACACACTGAACCCATCGACATGCAAAAACAGAGAGATATTGCTGATATTCACAGCACAAAAAGGAAAGCAATGTTACTGACATGCAGTAAAACTAAAGGTGCATGTTGACATTTGTACCTTTTTACCGACAAGGGGAGAAAACATTTCGCGAGTACATGGAGAACATTGCCAAAGGTTCAAAGGATTAACGGATCTCTCACCTGCTTTTACCGTTACAACAACGTCACTGGAACACACTGACCTGAAGGCGCACCATCACTGGAACACTTTACATTTAGCACATGTGACACATTGTGCATGTTACCTCATAGCGAGCCGCCATCTTGCCTTTCATTTTACAAAGGCATAGAACGCTAAGCACAACACCTCAGCCCGTAAACATTGGCATAATTAGAAAAGCTTAACACGAGCTGACATCGCCCCATAGCCAATTAAATCTTACATCGTCGCATTGGCATCAACTTCAGGAGCGGCACCGGTGGTAATGTCGGACTTTCTGCAAATCGTATTTCATGTTTAGGGCATGAATTATGCACCACTTCTAGTTCCTGGTACAACAAGGAACATTCTGCATGGAAGACCTTAGTGAGTCTAGTTAAACATTATGCGCTATTTAATGGGGCGAAAAGTTTCTGAAAATATCTCATGGTAATGCTGCCAGAGTATAGAACTGTGAAATTGACTTCCTGTGTACAAATTAACTTCCAGTATTGTATGTAACGCGCATAAGCCATGTGTGTTTATACCACTACACATAGAAGCATTTATTTTTGAGTATGACAACAGGAAATGTGTGGAAAGTTTCACCTCCTCCACCTTTTCTACTAGCTTTGGGGGAACCAATCTTAACATGGGAAGAATGGCAAGAATATTATACCAACTATGTTTCAACTTTTGATGATGACGAGGATTTCACTGCAGAGAAGAGATTGAAAATACTATTACATTGCTTAGGGACAGGAGGTTTAAAGGTGTTTAATAGAACAAAAAACAAAGCCTGGCAGGACAAGGAGATGTTTTTTCTAACACTCTTGAAGATTTAAACAGTTATCATAAACCAACAGTATATGTTGCAGTTGATAGATATAAATCTTTTCACAGAAAGCAAGGGAAGGATTAATCCATAGAGGACTTTGTTTCAGCAAAGTTAGAAATATTCCCATTTCTTTAAAAAATGATATGAAAATAGAATTGAACAAATTAAAAGAAGAGCCAGTAGACTCCACAGAATGGGTTGCACTATTAGTTGTAGCCAAGAAATCTAATGGTAATTTGAGGTTATGCATTGATCTTCGTGATCTCAATAATAATATCCTGATTGGTCAATTTCCCTTACCCAGCATTAGTGAAATGTTAGCCCTCACCAAAGGGGTGAGGTGGTTTTCTACTGTAGATCTTAGAGTTGCTTACCATCAAGTTGCATTTCATCCTGATAGCAGAAGTTTAAACACTTTTGTGATACCTTTTGGGTGCTACAGACTCCAAAGAGTACCTTTTGGATTTGCATCAGCTGTAGCCATGTTCCAGAGATTGATGCACAAGATATTTAAAGAGGTGGCAAACCTAATGATTTTTCAAGATGACATCCTGATTATGAGAAAATCTAGCAAAGAATGTGATCAAACATTATTTCAAATTCTAAGTATTCTAGAGAATAAAGCAGAGCAGAGTACAGTAAATGTAAAGTTGTGTGTGAACAAGTCACCTACTTAGGAAGCAAGTGTCAACAGAGGACATAAGGCCTACAAAGGAACTAATTGATGCAATAAGAGATGCACCTACCCCTCAGAACAAAGATGAAGTCCATGTGTTCTTGGGGTTGGTGGAATTCTATTCCAAATTTGTTAAAACATTTTCCAGAAAAACCTACGAATTAAGACAATTACTCAAAGAACAAATTTGACTGCTCGAGTAAATGTCAGAAAGCGTTTATGTCTCTTAAAGAGGACATTTGCAAGGCACCACCTTTGCAAGGTTTTGACCCTGGTTTACACAGCATAGTTACTACTGATGCTAGTAGCAGAGGTATTGGGGCAATTCTCTCCCAAAAGAATGATTCTGGTAAGGAGAATACCATTGCATTAGCTTCCCGTTCCTTAACTCCTATGGAAGAAAAGTGTTCTGTTATTGAACGAAAAGCACTTGTGTGTGTCTGGGGGGTTAGAGCACTTCCGACAGTGCATTTGTGGAAATAAAATGACACTGCGCAGTGACCACAAACCTCTTACCAAGGTAGTGACGATGATTGTAAATGGCTTCTCCAAGATTAGCCCTTTTGTCAGTTTGATTGTTTGATTACAATTATGATGTGCAGTACATTCTGGGAGTGAAGAATGTGGGTGTTGATTTCCTGAGTCACATGCCGTTACCTATTAAGGAAGTGAATGATGAGGTGGCAGAAGAATTTTGTGTAGCAAATATCACTGAGGAATGTCATGGCATTTCTAGTGAAGAGTGGAGATGTGAGCAAGAACAGGGCAGGATGCTTGCTAAAGTGTGTAGTGTCATTTCAGAGGGCTGGCTGGATAAGAAGCAAGTAGAGGAAGAATTGTTGCATTTCTGGGAAGTAAGAAATAATGGGACAGATTTAAGAAAATTGGCGCCGCATCCGATGCAGCGCCACCTTTCTTGTGTTCCTTAGCGCCCCCCCATGCCACAATTTATGCACCCTATTAAAGATACAGTGCACAATGACGCTTGTTTGGTGCTTTGCAGGATTTGTGTAAAAAATGTTGATGCTAATCCTGCAAAGCACATTGAGGCTTATTTTAACCCCTTCGCTGCCAGGCCTTTTCCCCCCTCCTGTGCCGAGCCTTTTTTTGGCTATTTGGGGCAGTTCGCGCTTAGGCCCTCATAACTTTTTGTTCACATAAGCTACCCACGCCAAATTTGCGTCCTTTTTTTCCAACATCCTAGGGATTCTAGAGGTACCCAGACTTTGTGGGTTCCCCAGAAGGAGGCCAAGAAATTAGCCAAAATACAGTGAAAATTTAGTTTTTTTTTAAAAAATGGGAAAAAGGGGCTGCAGAAGAAGGCTTGTGGTTTTTTCCCTGAAAATGGCATCAACAAAGGGTTTGCGGTGCTAAAATCACCAGCTTCCCAGATTTCAGGAACAGGCTGACTTGAATCAGAAAACCCAATTTTCAACACAATTTTGGCATTTTACTGGGACATACACAATTTTTACGATTTTTTGTGCTTTCAGCCTCCTTCCAGTCAGTGACAGAAATGGGCATGAAACCAATGCTGTATCCCAGAAACCGCAACATTTCTGAAAAGTAGACAAAATTCTGAATTCAGCAAGGGGTAATTGGTGTAGATCCTACAAGGGTTTCCTACAGAAAATAACAACTGAAAACAAAAAAAAAAGGAAATTGAGGTGAAAAAAATCTGCAATTTCTCTCTACGTTTTACTCTGTAACTTTTTCCTGCAATGTCAGATTTTTTAAAGCAATATACCGTTACGTCTGCTGGACTTCTGGTTGCGGGGATATATAGGGCTTGTAGGTTCATCAAGAACTCTAGGTACCCAGAGCCAATAAATGACCTGCACCCTGCAATGGGTTTTCATTCTATACCGGGTATACAGCAATTAATTTGCTGAAATATAAAGAGTAAAAAATAGCTATCAAGAAAACCTTTGTATTTCCAAAATGGGCACAAGATAAGGTGTTGAGGAGCAGTGGTTATTTGCACATCTCTGAATTCCGGGGTGCCCATACTAGCATGTGAATTACAGGGCATTTCTCAAATAGACGTCTTTTTTACACACTCTCTTATATTTGGAAGGAAAAAATGTAGAGAAAGACAAGGGGCAATAACACTTGTTTTGCTATTCTATGTTCCCCCAAGTCTCCCGATAGAAATGATACCTCACTTGTGTGGGTAGGCCTAGAGCCCGCGACAGGAAATGCCCCAAAACACAACGTGGACACATCCCATTTTTTGACAGAAAACAGAGGTGTTTTTTGCCAAGTGCCTACCTGTAGATTGTGGCCCCTAGCTCAGCCGGCACCTAGGGAAACCTACATAACATGTGCATTTTTGAAAACTAGAGACCTAGGGGAATCCAAGATGGGGTGACTTGTGGGGCTCTGACCAGGTTCTGTTACCCAGAATCCTTTGCAAACCTCAAAATGTGGCTAAAAAAACACATTTTCATCACATTTCGGTGACAGAAAGTTCTGGAATCTGAGAGGAGCCACAAATGTCCTTCCACCCAGCGTTCCCCCAAGTATCCCGATAAAAATGATACCTCACTTGTGTGGGTAGGCCTAGCGCCCCCGACAGGAAATGCCCCAAAACGCAACGTGGACACATCACATTTCTTTAAAGAAAACAGAGGTGTTTTTTGCAAAGTGCCTACATGTAGATTTTGGCCTCTAGCTCAGCCGGCACCTAGGGAAACCTACCAAACCTGTGCATTTTTTAAAACTAGAAACCTAGGGGAATCCAAGACGGGGTGACTTGTGAGGCTCTGGCCAGGTTCTGTTACCCAGAATCCTGTGCAAACCTCAAAATTTGGCTAAAAAAACACATTTTCCTCACAATTCGGTGACAGAACGTTCTGGAATCTGAGAGGAGCCACAAATTTCCTTCCACCCAGTGTTCCCCCAAGTCTCCCGATAAAAATGATACCTCACTTGTGTGGGTAGGCCTAGCGCCTGCGACAGGAAATGCCCCAAAACGCAGCGTGGACACATCCCATTTTTTTAAAGAAAACAGAGGTGTTTTTTGCAAAGTGCCTACCTATAGATTTTGGCCTCTAGCTCAGCCGGCACCTAGGGAAACCTACTAAACCTGTGCATTTTTGAAAACTAGAGACCTAGGGGAATCCAATATGGGGTGACTTGTGGGGCTCTGACCAGGTTCTGTTACCCAGAATCCTTTGCAAACCTCAAAATGTGGCTAACAAAACACATTTTCCTCACATTTCGGTGACAGAAAGTTCTGGAATCTGAGAGGAGCCACAAATTTCCTTCCACCCAGCGTTCCCCTAAGTCTCCTGATAAAAATGATACCTCACTTGTGCGGGTAGGCCTAGCGCCCGCGACAGGAAATGCCCCAAAACACAGCGTGGACACATCACATTTGTTTTTACAGAAAACAGAGGTGTTTTTTGCAAAGGGCCTACTGTAGATTTTGGCCCCTAGCTCAGCCGGCACCTAGGGAAACCTACCAAACCTGTGCATTTCTGAAAACTAGAGACCTAGGGGAATCCAGGATGGGGTGACTTGTGGGGCTCTCACCAGGTTCTGTTACCCAGAATCCTTTGCAAACCGAAAAATTTGGCTAAAAAAACACATTTTCCTCACATTTCGGTGACAGAAAGTTCTGGAATCTGAGAGGAGCCACAAATTTCCTTCCACCCAGCTTTCCCCCAAGTCTCCCGATAAAAATGGTACCTCACTTGTGTGGGTAGGCCTAGCGCCCACAAAAGAAAATGGCCCAAAACACAACGTGGACACATCCCATTTTTTTACAGAAAACAGAGGTGTTTTTTGCCAAGTGCCTACCTGTAGATTTTGGCCCCTAGCTCAGCCGGCACCTAGGGAAACCTACCAAACCTGTGCATTGTTCAAAACTAGAGACCAAGGGGAATCCAAGTTGGGGTGACTTGTGGGGCTCTGACCAGGTTCTGTTACCCAGAATCCTTTGTAACCTCAAAATGTGGCTAAAAAAACACATTTTCCTCACATTTCGGTGACAGAAAGTTCTGGAATCTGAGAGGAGCCATACATTTCCTTCCACCCAGCGTTCCCCCAAGTCTCCCGATAAAAATGGTACCTCACTTGTGCGAGCAGGCCTAGCGCCCACGAAAGGAAATGGCCCAAAACACAACATGGACACATCACATTTTTTCACAGAAAACAGTGCCTACCTGTGGATTTTGGCCTCTAGCTCAGCAGGCACCTGGGGAAACCTAGCAAGCCAGCACATTTCTGAAAACTAGACACCTAGGGGAATCCAAGATGGGGTGACTTGTGGGGCTCTGACCCGGTTCTGTTACCCAGAATCCTTTGCAAACCTCAAAATTTGGCCAAAAAAACACTTTTTCCTCTCATTTCGGTGACAGAAAGTTCTGGAATCTGAGAGGAGCCACAAATGTCCTTCCACCCAGCGTTCCCCCAAGTCTCCCGATAAAAATGGTACCTCACTTGTGTGGGTGGGCCTAGCGCCCACGAAAGGAAAGGGCCCAAAACACAACGTGGACACATCACATTTTTTCACAGAAAACAGAGGTGTTTTTTGCAAAGTGCCTACCTGTGGATTTTGGCCTCTAGCTCAGCCGGCCCCAGGGGGGGCAGAAATGGCCTAAAATAAATTTGCCCCCCCACCTCCCCCCATGGAGCGACCCTTGCCTACAAGGTCGCTCCCCTTGCGTGACGGCGCATAAAAAAGATCCCTGGCGCCTAGTGGTTTCTGCCCCCCTTGGGGGCAGATTGACCTAAAATCGGCCGATCTGCCCCCAAAGCAGGCAGAAATGGCCTAAATACAATTTGCCCCTCCAGGGGAGCGACCCTTGCCTGAGGGGTCGCTCCCCATCTCTAAAAAAAAAAATACACAAAAAAAATAATTGCCCTGGCGCCTAAAGGTTTCTGCCCCCCCTGGGGGCAGATCGGCCTAATAACAATAGGCCGGAAATGGCCTAAAATAAATTTGCCCACCCAACCCCCCCGGGTAGCGACCCTTGCCTAAAGGTCGCTCCCCTTGCGTGACGGCGCAAAAAAAAGATCCCTGGTGCCTAGTGGTTTCTGCCCCCCTTGGGGGCAGATTGACCTAAAATCGGCCGATCTGCCCCCAAAGCGGGCAGAAATGGCCTAAATACTATTTGCCCCTCCAGGGGAGCGACCCTTGGCTAAGGGGACGCTCCCCATCTGTAAAACAACAAAAATCCCCGGTGCCTAGTGGTTTCTGCCCCCCTTGGGGGCAGATCGGCCTAATTAAAATGGGCTGATCTGCCCCCATGGGGGGCAGAAATAGCCTAAAATTAATTTGCCCCCCAGGGGAACGACCCTTGCCTAAGGGGTCGCTCCCCTTACGTGAAAAACGAACAAAAAAAAAAATCCATGGTGTCTAGTGGTTTCTGCCCCCCTTGGGGGCAGATTGGCCTCATAAAAATATGCCAATCTGCCCCCAAGGGGGGCAGAAATGGCCTAAATATAATTTGCCCCCTAGGGGAGCGACCCTTGCCTAAGGGGTCGCTCTCCACCTCAAAAACCAAAAACTAAACAAAAAAAACAAACAATTTTTTTTATCCCTGGTGCCTAGAGGTTTCTGCCCTCCCCTGGGGGCAGAAAAGGCCTAATAATAGGCCGATCTGCCCCCAGGGGGGGCAGAAAAGGCCTTAAACCCCCCCCCCGGGAGTCTAGTGGGCGTTTTGACAGCCGGATTGCTTTACAATCCGGCTGCCAAAACGCAGAGAGAGACTTCAAAGGGAAGGAAATACATTTCCTTCCCTTTGAAGCCTCTCTGCTTCCTCCACGTGATCGGAAGAGAAATGCTTTGCATTTCTCTTCCGATCATCGCGCTGGAAGCTGAGCTTCCAGCGCAAAGGAGGAGGCATTGTGACAATAAGCGCGCCATTAACCATTACGTCCTCGGCACAGAACCGGTTAAATAATGGTGTGCCTCCTTTTAATGCCTGCTATGTGCAAGCGTTAAAAATGCCGCAAAAAATGGTGCAAAAATTGTTTTTAGATTTCTTTGCGCCATTCCCCCTTACCCCCTTAACAGGGGAATGCCCCCCTTGCATACATTATGCCTGGTGCAGGCATAATATGGCGCAAGAGGTTACAAAGTGCGCCACTTTGTAAATACGGCGCAGCAATTTTGGAAGCTTAATATCACATTAGAGTAAAAAAAATGACGCTAATGTGGCACTAGGCCTTCTTAAATCTGGGCCAAAGTGTCTTGTGAAGGAGGGTTCATATTAAGAAACGGTAAAGTACTTCCTCCTGTGAGTCTAGGATCTAAAATACTAGAGATATGTCATGAAGAATATTTGGGAATATGAAAAACTTAGAGCAGAGTGAAAAGTAGGTATTGGTGGCCATGAGTAGATAAAGAAGTGGAGAGAAAGGTCAGAGAATGCATGCTATGTTAAAACTCCAACCAATCCCAAGTTACACTTAGACCGCCTCTGCATCCCATTCCGTGTCCGAGTATGGCTCGGGAAAACTTAGGCATAGACATAATGGGACCCATTTGTAAATTAGAGAAACAAGTATATTGATTTTGATGGATCATTTCGCAGAGTTGCCAGAAGTAGAAGTTGTACAAACAGCTAACACCAGTTGCATTATAAAATGTTTGGACAGAAACTTCATGTCAGAAGGTTTGCCCAAAACTATCTTGAGTGACAATGGTCCTCAGTTTATGTATAAAGGCTTTAAGGAGTACCTAAAAAGGAATAGTGCAGCACACAAAACCACCTCACGATACCATCCAGCTGGGAATGGAGCTGGTGAACGGTGTAACTGTGTATTTAAAGGAATAATCCAGTTAGCCAGTAGTAACAGCTTAGTGTGGGAAAGAGAGTTACGTAAAAGTGTGTGGGCGTTGAGGGTCAAGTTCATTTAAACTCATGAGAAGGAGGACTCCCATGTCCAAGAACATTGGCTGCCTAAAAACAGCCAAAAGAGTGAAATGGCCTCCTGAGGTTGTAAAGTGTAATATAGAAAAAGCACAAAGGCCTATATTTATACTCGGTTTGCGCTGAATTAGCATAATGTTTTTACGCTAATTCAGCGCAAACCTAACTCCATATTTATACTTTGGTGCTAGACACGTCTAGCGCCAAAGTTATGGATTTAACGTCATTTTCTGGACGTGAAAACCTACCTTGCGTCAATGAGATGCAGGTAGGTGTTCCCATCCAGAAAAGGACGATATGGCCTTAGCGCCATATTCATCCACCCCTGCTAAAATCCAGCACAGGGGATGGGGGCCTTAACTAATGTTAGCGCCATTATTTAATGCCTGGGTATGGGCAGGCGTTAGGGGACCTGTAGGCATATTTCCATGGTCAGAGACCATGGAAAGAGCCCACAGGTGCCCTTCCCTGGCCCTAGGGACACCCACACCAGAGGGACACCACAGGATGGGGGACCCATCCCAGGTAAGTCCCGGTACGTATTTTTTTTCTCACGCCTAGGGGTCCTGACTTGGGGCCCCCTGCATGGTGCTGGCCCCAAAGGCCATGCCTCGGGGACATTAGTCCCCTGGGCATGGCCATTGGGGTGGTGGGCATGGCTCCTGTCTTTACTAAGATAGGAGTCATGTCCATGGGGGTTGTGCGCCAGAAAATGGCGCTACACTGCTTAGAAGCATTTTTTTGCCTCTAAACAGCATAGCGCCATCATTCGGCGCCCAACCTCCGGTTTCCCCTATGCCCCCCCACCCTGTTTGCGTCCTTTACAAGGACACTAACAGGGCATTAGCACCGGCTAGCGCCATTCCATAAATATGGCACTCAGCCGGCGTCTTGGAATGGCACTAGCCGGCACTATACTTTTTCATGCAAAACTGCGCTAAAGCAGTATCGCGTGAAAAAGTATAAATATGGGCCAAAGTGTGTGTAAAAAATACCAGGACTCAAAATATAACTGCATAGCTGTACAAATAAAGGTAGGTGACATTGTAAGAGTGATAAGAAGTGGACATGTAGGGAAATGCCAAGGTAAATTTTCACAACCTATGAGAGTGGAGAAAGTTTTTTGCAACTCAGCACAACTAAGTGATGGTAAGGTATGGCATATGTCTCCCCTTTCTGTGTGTAAAAAATGAAAATATGGATGTTAGTCCACACATTAAAGGAAAGGAAGCAGACACTAGACAAAAGAGTAAATGGTAGTTAGACAAAGAAGATATTGAGCAAACCTATAATTCTAATCATCAGAATACACAAACTCAACAAGTGATAAATGACCCTAACTTACTGGACCATAAGGAAGCTAGTACAAGTAATTAAATGAGCAGAGTGGGTTCCCTTGCACTTAAAACAAAGTAATTACAACATTACTGTTATGAGTAGTATTGTGTCCCTACCAGAATACAACCTTAGAAGCTTCAAAGAGATGTGGCATCATTTTGCGACTAATTAAATGTTAATAACATTATTAAATGTATATTTGTGTTTAAAAAACAAATATTTATATAATATATTCACATCTCATTACTCTTACTTACATAGAATAGTGTGCCTGTATTAAGTTATAGGTACATTTATGGGACAGTAGGCTGCATATTAACTTATATTAATAAAGGTGTGTAGTGTATATCATGTTGATTATGTCCTAATGGGACACCTTACTCGTTGTCACCACATGTGTATCATCTGTGACAGGTGCACATTCTGGAATGTTGAGAGAACGGCACTGGCAGCTGACAAGAGAAGACACAGGTGATGTTAGTACCTTGTGCCTTCTTTACAAGTGTGTTGGGGATTGAAAGAATAAACAGAAGAATATACTTCTAGTGTGTGGAGTCATCCTTACAGGAAGTAAAAATAATACTATACGACGATTAGTGAAATTACATCCTCACTTTGACCAACAATTTTGTGACTACACATAGGGAAGGGAAACATTGCTGAAAATGTAATACAGCAAAGCTCAGAGCCATCCAACATCTCCGAGGACGTCTGTGCTGGAGGGGTTCCCTGACACACATTCTGTGGTCCTGTTCACAGGTAAAACCTCTTTGGCAGAAAGTATTGTAAAACATTGTAGAACTTACATGGCCCATGCTAGAAGATGATACTTCTTGTGGGCCATCAGAAGGCATCTATGTATCCTTTGCAGGGCAGAAAACAGAAATTCATCTCACTCATGTTGGTAGCAGCTGAACAAACTATTTTGTCATGCATAAAATCATAATTCTCTACAATGCAGGGGAAGATGTACAAAGACGTGATCTGTGACATCAACCTGCTACCAATCACAAAGCCATCAACCAAAGAAAACCTCATACGAACATGGGCCTCAGAAGGGTTAGAGAACAGCTCGGAGGGGAGGAAAGAGGCAATGGGACTGGGAGTTCAATGATGTAATGCTATTTGTTAGAAAAACATGAATAAAACATATTTAAACCTAATGTATGTTGTTGAACAGTGCGTTGACGCATTGGAATCGAGAGCCGTTGGAATTAATGTAGGGATGCTGATAGGTAGGAACAGGGAAGCAGGCTGAATATTTCTCAGTTTGTTAAGTTTCAGTTTGTTTATACTCTTTACTTTGTTGGTTGATGTGAACAGTGGCAAGTTAACTTAGAAGCATTATAGGAGTGTTGTGGAATAAAGGGTGTGAAGTAGATGTACTCAACAACACAGGACTGTGAGTGTACAATTCCTTTATTGTAGTGCACCCTTACAGGAAACAGGGTCCCACGCTCCTACCGCACTGAGCTCCACAACCGTCTCGCCTCGAACTCCGGTACACACAGAACGTGGAATCCCATTATGTCATTACGAATGACATAAGCACGCAACACATTTCCCCCCTTTAATTAACAAAACCTCAAAAACAGAAGAAAAATAACAGTGATAATAAAACAACCAAACAGAATAAGAATACAAAGTAATATTACAATAAGCACACTCAATACAGATAAAATACAATACTGTACCAGCTACTAAACTGGGCCTTGAAGTTCTGAAGTGCAACCCACAACAAAATCTTTCAACCAACTAGGAGATACCACCTTCTCTTTGCTGCCACTCACATCCTGCTCAATAGATTCCTGTCTATTTTCACAAACTGCACCATTACTGCTTGAAGACTCACACCACTCACTCCTTTCCTCACCATTACTGCTTGAAGACTCACACCTCTCACTCCTCTCCACCACTTCCTTTTCCTCATCCAACCAATCTGAAATCTTCCTCCCGTCCCTCATCTCCTCTATTATACCAACAGAACCTTAATTTCCATGATCATTCCAATGTAAGGCTATGCGTTTCAGATTCCATACCTTACCATTCCCGAGTTTAACTGCATTATGCAAAACCTCTATTACCTTTTCATGGTCAAAATATTGACTCTCCCCCTTCCTTACCTTATAAGATTTCTTGGCCCGAACCCCGTCACCTACTTCAATACTAACCGGTTTAACACCATGAACTCTATCATAATATGATTTGGTCTTCTCTTGCGATTTCTCCAAACTACCCCTCACCAATTCAGGTGACCATTGTTCCACACAGGTTTCCATCAATGATGCAGGACTAAATTTGCACCTCGGTCTCTGTACCCTCATAATCACAAAAGGACTTAATACAGTAGGATTATTCTCTGCAATACTATATGCCCAGACTGCCTTCCACACAGCTATATGCCAATCATTACATTGCTGCATGGCACCCTGAATAACCCCTTTAATAACCCTGTTAAACCTTTCCACTGCACCATTCCCACTATGATTATACAAGGAAGTAATCTTATACTTAATGCCTATCCTCTCAAAGTACGTTTTAGCTGTGTTGGAAGTAAATTGAACATCATTGTCACTCAGTAATGATGCAGGAATTCCTTCTGACAAGAACGTCCTATCCAAAAACTCCAGTACTGTATCAGTATCTGCCTTCTCCACTATTTCAACTACTGGCCACTTGGAGAACAAATCCATCAAAACTATCACATATTCCTGCAATTCTCCAAATGGACCAAACAAATCCAAAGCCACACATTCCCAAGGTTGTTTGGGTAAAAGTTTTTGATTCATTGGCGGTCTAACAGTATGTAAACTCTTATCTGCCGCAGAACATACTTCACAAACTCTAACGAATCTCTCCGTAGCCTTGTCAATTCCTGGCCACCAAAACAAATCCTTCACCATTGACTTGGTTCTAGTTATACCAAAATGCCCTTCATGACAGAGTTCTAAAATCATGTTTCGCAAACCACAAGGAGGAATAATCTTCCTACCTCTAACTACGACATTCTGCTCCACTGAAAGTTCAGACCTAATTTCCCCAAAATGTCTACACCATTCAGATAACTGATCCTTTTTAGGCCAACCATTTACAACATATTGCAAAATTAATCGTAACATCGTATCCTTCTCCATTTCCCTCTTCCGACACTCTTCTCTGATGGCTGGTTTACCTGAATCATGTATTAAGGCCACTTTGCAATCATTCCACTTGTCCTCCTCACTGCATTCTAGTCAACAGGGCAATCTAGACAAACAGTCTGCAACACAATTATGTTTTCCAGGTACATACGCCATACGGTACATATCCTTCATTCTCAGGGACAATTTTGCCATTCTCGCCGAAGCTGACACACTCCCTTCACTCGTAAGTAATTTGATTAAAGATTTGTGATCACACTGGATTGTAACAGTCTTTCCCCACACAAACGTTTGAAAATGCTCTAACGCCCATGCACAGGCTAAAGCCTCCTTTTCTATGATTGGGTACTTCGCCTCTAATGGTGATAAGGATCTAGATGCAAACAGAATAATATTTTCTTTACCCTTATCATCTTTTTGCAAAAGAACTGCCCCTGGACCCTTGTTGCTTGCATCAGTTGTCAAAAAACAGTCCAACGTAGGGTCAAGACTTCCTAAATGAGCTACTTTACTTAGTTTACTCTTAATTCTCATAAATCCCTCCTCACATTCTGAAGTCCAAATAAACCTCACATTTTTTTTTAGCAACAAACGTATGTTATAAACCTTTTCCGCAAAATTTTTAACTAATTTCGCACATTACTCAACCACACCCAGGAATGACCTAACTTCATCTTTATTGACAGGCGATGGCGTGCCAACAATGGCATCAATCAAAGATGATTTAGGTTTCACTCCTTGATCCGAGATTTCATGTCTAAAATAATTCACACACTTTTCTGCCAAATTTACACTTACTTAGTTCCACAGTTAATCGCTCACTCTCTAGCACACCCAACACCTTACGTAACATCTCATCATGTACTTTCCTGTTCTCTCCAAACACCAATATATCGTCCTGAAAGAACATCATCACCTTCTCTTTCCCAAAAAGTTTATGAATCAAATGCTGGAACACAGCCGAAGCCCATGCTAGATCAAACGGCATTCTTCTAAATTGAAAACACCCAAAAGGTGTAATGAATGCCGTGAGTTTCCTTGACCTAGAGGAGAGTGAGATTTGATGATATGCTGCAGATAAGTCAATAGTTGAGAACCACTTCACTCCCTGAAGACTTGAGACCATTTCCGTGATCTTAGGTAAGGGAAAGTGATCCACAACAATGTTATTATTTAAATGGCGTAAGTCTATACATAGAAGAATTTTCCCATTGCTGCGTCAAGCCACTACCATAGGTAAAATCGATTCTGAGCTCTCTATAGGTTCGATGACATCCATTTGTACCAGTTTATCTAGGTCCATAGATACTTCGTCTTTTATCAGTATCGGAACCGTCCTTAATTTGTGTATTTTTGGAACAGCATCACTCTTTAACACAATGTTGTGTACAAATTCATTCAAGTTTCCCAATTGTTTACTGAACACTCTTGGAAATTCATCCTCCATTTCCTTGTACAGTGCAGTACCATAATTTACCACCAAAACTTTCTCTTGACTATTAGGGTCCAAAACCATATGTAAGTTCCCTTGGTCCTTCCATCCAAGAACCGATGGTCCACCCTTTGCTACGTACAGTTTGCCTCTTGCACTCCTGTTTTTAAACGAAAATAGTAACCACCTGAAACCCAAAAGGTCAATTTTCTCACCGGTATAACTTTCCAGGGATATATCCAGTTCCAAAAACTGTGCACTGATTTTCTCTACCAAATTCTTTCTCCATACTTCTTCATTAATTATAGTGAAGGATGACTCTGAATCTGCGTATATCAATATAGGTACACCACCAATTTCCATCTCACAAACTGGTTGGTCTTTTATTATTTACGTTTAGCACAAACTTCCCTAAAACGTTTTCAGCATCCTCTTAGTAGATATTTATTTCCTCTTCATCGCTTCCACTCTGACTTTTACTATCACGCAAGTACTTGACAGTTTTATTCTTCCTTCTGCGCACTCTTGCAAAATGCCGGTTGAGTCCACAAATGCTACATTTTTGTTTCTACGCCGGGCACGTTTTTGCGTAAGCTAAATGTTCCTTGCTGTTGCACCTATAACATCTTTTCTCATTAGAATAGTTCCTTTCCTTGTGATTTGTTCTCTGCTCCGTCATGTGTTTCCGATTTGTCACCTTGTAAACAGTTTAACTTCCTTTGTATGATTGCTTAAGTTCCAATGCACACCTTTGGGACATTTCTGCCTTTCGCACTATCGCTAGGACCTCCTCCAGAGGCGAACCTCCGTTAATCCACAACCTTTCTTGTATGGTTGTATTGTATGAATGCATGACCAGTTGGCCCCTTATCAATTCTTCCTGAATTGCACCAAACTTACAATCAATAGCAAGCCTCTTCAAGTTAGCTAAATAGTAATCTACGGATTTGTCCTTACATTGTTTCCACTGAAAAAACTTATATCTGACTATACCCATGAACACCTTAGGTGCAAAATACAAGCTCCTGTAATGCTGCATTAAATACAGTCACATCTCCACTGATTGGACTCCTTGGCATTTTGTTTTTAAGCCAATAGGAACTAAAGAATGCAGCAGAATTATTTTTTTTGCTCAGAAGTCATTTTATTCTCCTCATCAATTGCATAAATGTAATTTTAAAAATAATCTTTCCATTCCAACCATTTTAAAATTGGTTCACTCCCAGTAGACCAAAAGGCTTGTGGCGGATTCATAGAAAAACTCTGTTTAGCCATGTTGCAAAAATGTAGTCAGAGACTCAAAGTCTAAAATGTGTTTCTTAGTAATGCAAAAGTCTTTTTCTTCACTGTTTACCCTGCTTTCAGGCTTTTAATTAATTAAACAGCTGTTAACCCTGTTTCCCGTAAGTGAAAGCTTCTCCCTAGTTTTGGCAACATAAATATATTTTTAAAAAATGTCTGCCACGTAACGTAAGTGAAAGCTTCTCCATTGTCCTGGTAACATAAATATATATTTAAACAAGCATTTACAATGCAACGGGTCTCACGTTTGCTCATGTTAGAGCTGATCGCGTCGTAAACTCCTAACCCGACTTTTCACCTATCGGGCAAAAGTGCATTTATGTACATAACCCGAAAAAGTGAAATTAACTATGTAAAGCGCGCGACTTCTGCCAAGCGAGATCGCGCTCGTAAATTAGAGAAAAAGAAGTCCACGAGCCCGATGGAAAACAGCGAGCCTCGCATGTTTTCTGTACTTGGTCGCTGCGCTCGAGGAGGGCTAGCTACCGGAAAAGGCATGACGTATGCGTGCCTTCGACTAATGAAAGCAAGCAGATTTTATTAGGCAAGCCCACGAACCAATAAAAAACACAGGGGTGAAGTTGACAGGACTGCGAGCCCTTTTCTAAATACTAAAGCGTCTCGCTGCGATACGCATGCGGGAGCGCATGCAACGCAGGCTCGACCCTAAAAAATGTCTGCCACGTAACGTTAGCGCATGAAACGCGTCTCCATTGCCATAGCAACGTTCAATGCAGCACAAACTCGTTGTAACGTTAACGTGTGAAACGCATCTCCGTTGTTATAGCAATGCTCGATGCAGACGTTGATTCTATATCAGGACCGGAGGCTCGGAATATGCTTTCTCTTTCTTTACTGAAAACTCACAGCAGCCAATTAAAACATAGTAAAGAAAAAACTTCATGAGCTTGCCTCTCATCAGTATTTCAAATCCTCCCTGACGCCCAGCTAAAAACCCTGCTGGGTAGTAAAACTGATATAAGGCTTGGCCTAGAGTGAATATTACAGGCAACTTCCTCCACATTTTTGTATAATTATATATAATTGTTGGTGTATTAATATATGTATATATATTTTCATCTCTCTTGGGGGTTTATATATATATATTTATCTACATTATAAAGTGCCTGTAGGGGTTTTTTCACTCCCCCTTTCTATATTTGCTGATTATACTGGTCCTATTAAGATTTATAATGGCTCAATGGAGTGACCAGGACGCAGGGTATTACCCTGACGATACTGGCAACCAATTGGAGGTGAATTTGGTTGAGGCACTAAACTCCAGAGTGCAGCAGTCAGTTAATGATGCTCTTGTGAGAGCTCTTGGCCCCTTTTCTGGGCAATTGATGGAATATGCCCAAGCTCAGGGTTGGATGTCTGGCAATACCCCCCCCATCCATGAAGAAACGACTACGTCAGTACTGTCAAAATCCAAAACTAAATCTAAGAACGTGACAAAGGATACTCCCTCGGGAGAGGTACGTACGGACTTGTTTGAGAAGTTGCGCAAGAAAAGGAGCGCAGAGCACAATTATAGCTCTCATCAGGATTCCTCTTCTTCAGAGGATTCTGATGATCCAGATTCAGATTACATCACCATTCCACCCCTCAGTAAAAAACCTAAAAATCTTTCTACAACACCTCAGATTTTAGATTTTGATCCTTCTGAGATTATACATCCTAGGTCCTCGAGTTGGCTGCCAGCACCTGAGGTGGCACAAAATGTACACGCAAACTTAAGGAAAAGTTTTGATAAAGAAGTGCGTTCCCGACTCAGGGCAGAATGCCCCAGACCAGAACTAGTCAATAATGTGGCGGAAACACCTGAAATTGACCCCACTATGATTACATTTTTGAAAAAATACGCGAAAGACCCCAAGAAGGGTCTAGACAGATCATGGCGCCTATGTCAAGACAAACTACTTGATAGGTCAGGCCCATTAACTAAAATCTTAGATTTAGCTATCGCTTCTGATAGAGCGGAACGTGGTAACAATTTACCTGCGTTCGGACGCTCTTTAGGTCGATGAATCTTTTGACTAAGTGGGAACTCTCTGTACTCTTAATCGATCAATCACCTTATATCGATAATCAATAACGAACATAAGCAACACCTTGAACAACATAACACTTAACAATTAATCCAGAATACATTTCGGCGAACCCTGACCTTTCAGCCAGGAATAACCACACCAGTTTATTGCAAAGTTAGTGAATTTATTTCCCTAGATTAACAAAGCTAGCACAATATAAATGTGTCTCAACACCAAATGATAAACATAAATGAACATTAATAGCTGTCCATATCGTCGGAACAAGTGTAATCTATGTAGCATTTGAATCACAAGGCATTCGATAGTGGCAATGCAAAGCACTAATACGATAATCTGTAATGGGCTAATTGCGTACATTTAGTCAGCATAACAAGATCTCAAATTGCATCGTGCGACATATGGAATCCTCGTCTAACCTCGAATTAGCATCAGCATGTGGGACTTCATGCAAAAACAATTTGGCAACATCAATTTAGAAAAACTCCTAGCTAGGGTCCTTATCAAAATCAGCAGTTGGTTACCTAAAAGAAACACAATGCAATTTTACAATTTCCTTTCATAATTACCAATTCCGATCAGCAATCAATGAAGTCTTCGTCTCACAGGTACCGTTTCTCGATCAGCATGGGACGGGACAAAGGGGCAGGGGTGAATGGGGCAATTGCCTCACGGCGGCAAAGTAAGGCTACTACTTCATGCAAAGGGGCAAATCAAAGTTAAAGTCTCTAGGGCAAGAATCATTAAAGTCTCTTTCTCTCGATTAGAGAAAGCATCAAAGTCTCTAAAAATGGCGTCGCAGCAAAATGGGTCATAGTAGCTACGAAGTCAAAATGGCGGGATGTCCGAAGATAGAGAGAGAGCTCCCCTCTCGTGCACCTGGGTTTTATAGACAACAGTTCAAGTCCTGTAGGGTCTCCATTGGTGGGTTCATAGGTTAGCTTCAAATTGACCAATCAAAAGCGACAGTTCTCAAGCTTTTACTTAAGCATACATTATCCTTGGAGATGGGTACGTAATTTGCAACATTGTCTCTCGATTAGCTTACTCTCAGAGCCTCCATTGTCCGCACCTGCAAGCCGACCTTGAATTTAAGAGAAAATATGCCATGCTGGCACCAACTTTAAGATAAGCATGTGAGCAGTTTCTGTGGAAAAATACAGCTTCAAGCAGAAATACACGTTTAATAGCACAGTGGAAAAATACGAACATTTAAACCGTGAGACCAGGCAACTAGGCCAAAGCCTCCGCTAAAGTAATGCTAAGCTAAGGCATTTCAAATAAGCAAAATCGTAGCACATGTTTATGATTATGTCGGATTAGTGCAATTCTAATACACCACGTTATATAAAGCACGCGTATAAATGTCGGCAAACTACTCTGAGGGCACATTTTTGTCCCCGTACAATCTTTATTAGTTCGGTTAATGTCACACATGATTATTTCAGCACTACGTTTATGCGTTAATAAATCAAAACCTTCATTTTCTGCTTCATCAATCCCTCCTCTGATGACTACTTGTCATCACACAAATTTAGCCCACAAATTTTATCCCATTAAAATTCTGTCAGCTCCCTTTTCCTTTTAGTTCCCCTAGTTTGCGCTTTGTATTCTTCTGCCATTCTTTTCATAATTTTCTCCTCCTTTCTTCTTTTAATTCTCTCCATAATCATTATTATTCCCCTTTTTATTCCCCAAATTCCAAATACACATATTATCACTATTAATATCCCTTCTATTATTTTCAATAATATTCCATTCCAAATTCCCCCAATCCAATGTCCCACTGAAGCAAGTCCCTTTCCAACCTTTTCCCACACTCCTGGTTCTTTCAGTTCTTTCAAATCTGCACTTTCTTTTGTTAGATTAGCAAGCATAGTTTTAATCTTCACACTATTATCAGGTATATAGGTGCAGCAGTGACGTGCACCAATCATTTTGCAAACGCCTCCATCCTTTGCTAAAAGAATGTCTAAAGCAAGCCTATTTTGAAGAGTCATAGCTCTTTCCGCTGCAAGTTCAGCATCCATCAGGATTATAGCACCTGAAAATTTTGTCAACATGTTATCCACTATAGTAGACAACTTTCTTATTTTGATGGAATTCAGCACAACTCCTAATGAAGGAATCATGGCTCCAAATATATCACCTACCACAGCAGCTGCGGTCTCTCTTTTCTGGATACGATGGGATCCAGGTGTCTTTTCAATCATCGATATGTCATCCAGTTGATAAACCTTTGGAAACACTATACCCAAATAACATCTTCCCCACCATCCCTTTGGAAGACGATAATAGGCATTATGCCCACAAATGTAATACACCCCTGGAATGACAGGGTCAAGTCCGTCCATCATGAATGTCCATTTGGCCTTAAAGATAAACGTATGTTTGCATTCACTCGCTCCTACAAAAATATTGTCATAGTAAGATTCACCTCGATATATACAAAATTTCCCTACATGCCAAGCATCTAAAGCAATTTTCCCTTGTGTCTTTATAGCAGCAAAGTCATAGTTATCTACTGAAGTCCTCTTATGTAACTCCTTTTCTAATTTCGCATTCATTTGTGCCCTTCTATCATCTGTGCGATCTAAAAAGCTTATTTCTACAGCAGAGACGGAGCAAGTAAGGTTCTCCCTATGAGCATGAGCCGTTTCAAAAGGTTGCATTGGCTCGAAAAAATCCCTCATAATTTTGTAATCCCAATATTTTGCAGTCTCGCTTAGCTGTGCTATTATAGGAACATAAGCAAAGGTAACATCATAATTTGAGAAAAAATACTGTATATTAGATTGACCATAAAACCTAGACATTACTATACTACATGTAATCCCATATGTAAGAGGCATGTGTTGATAAGTCACCCCTTCCTTTACCGATGTCGGTATCTGGGTACACACATAACAATCCTTCGCATCCATAGTCTCAACATACTCTGTTAGTAAGCGATAGAAAACGTTATACGAAAGCTCTTTCTTATCATGCAAGAGCCTCTCATCCATTGCTAGTCTTTTCAATGGTGTTAGTTCAGTGACAGTAAAAGGAGCAATAGTAGAAGCAGCAATAGTCTCCTTCTCACCCTTTCCATGCATTCCAAACACAATTGCCATTATTATTAGTATACATGTTAGTACCAAGCCTATACACACGTATTTACAATATTTCTTTCTATTATTTTGCATAGCGTACCCAGGCATGATCTGTATAGAATCAGAAAGCTAGAAGCACTTATAAATGAAACCACTTAGCAATTCAGTTACAAAGCTTGAACGAGCACAATGTTCACACCGTCTTCTTCAAAAGGCCAGTCACTTATCGGTTAGCAGCATTTGTCTCAATTCGGATTAGCAATGTCTCAGCTGGTTGTTTATCTCACGTTAGATTGCAGCAAGCAATACCATTTACTACCTTTTCAATCAACAGAGTCTATGAAACTTTTCTTTTCTATTGGTATCTCTTCTTCTTCTTCGTTCTCGATGCTTAGAGATACAAACTCATCAGTCCAATCATCATTGACTGCATATGCCCATTCAGGACCGGAATACCTCTTGTTTGGTATCCTTTTCCTTTTCAATTTTGCTTCTCTCTTTGATTCTGCTTCGCTGGCACTCTCCTCCTTCGCCAAGTCCTTTTCCTCACTTGACGATTGTTCCACGACAGTCACTTCCTTTCTTTTCTCTTTCACTTTCGGCCTTCCTCCTTCGTTCAAACCTTCTTTACCCTTTTCTTTTATCGGTGAGATACTTAGGCCCTCATTCTGACCTTGGCGGGCGGCGGAGGCCGCCCGCCAAAGTCCCGCCGTCAGGTTACCGTTCCGCGGTCGAAAGACCGCGGCGGTAATTCTGACTTTCCCGCTGGGCTGGCGGGCGGTCGCCTTCAGACCGCCAGCCAGCCCAGCGGGAAAGAGGCTTCCACGATGAAGCCGGCTCGGAATCGAGCCGGCGGAGTGGAAGCTGTGCGACGGGTGCAGTTGCACCCGTCGCGTATTTCACTGTCTGCGTAGCAGACAGTGAAATACATGTAGGGGCCCTCTTACGGGGGCCCCTGCAATGCCCATGCCAGTGGCATGGGCACTGCAGGGGCCCCCAGGGGCCCCGCGACCCCCCCCTACCGCCATCCGGATCTCGGCGGTCCGACCGCCGGGATCTGGATGGCGGTAGGGGGGGTCGGAATCCCCGCGGCGGTGCAGCAAGCTGCGCCGCCGCGGAGGATTCAATGGGGCCGCGGTACACTGGCGGGACCCCGCCAGTGGTGCCGGTCCGACCGCGGCTTTACCGCCGCGGTCGGAATCCCCATTGGAGCACCGCCGGCCTGTCGGCGGTGCTCCCGCGGTCCTCCGCCCTGGCGGTCAAAGACCGCCAGGGTCAGAATGACCACCTTAGTCTTCTTTTTGCACCGTGTCCGTTTGATGGACCTGCGATCCTTTCTGTAGAGGTTTGAGCTCTTTCGTTCTGCTCTTCTTTGTCCCCACCTTCAGGGGAATCAGTCACGTTTTCCTTTTCTTTTTCTGTATCGTCTGTTTCTGGGAAAGCCCCCTTCTGCTCAGGCTCTCCTGCCTTCTCACTCTCATCGAGCCCTTCGTCACCGTTACTTTCTTCAGGCTCTGTATCACTTTCAGCTGCTTCAGGTTCCTTGTCACCTTCAGCTGCTTCAGGCTTTTTGCTACCCTCAGCGGCTTCAGGCTCTTTGTCACCTGCAGCTTCGTCGTCGCTGTCTGAACTTTCTCCTTGGTCTTCCCCAAGTGAGTCGGACTCTTCGTTCTCCAATAATATCTCTTTTTCTCCTGCTGTTGCTTGTTCGCTTTCAGTTCGCTTTTGTTCTGTCTCAGCACTCGGCACCGTTTTATCAGGCACTGGTAGTTTCAGCGCTTCAACTTCCTCATCTGTGGGACACAGCACCTTCTTTGTATGACTGGCGTGAATCCAGTTGGGAACCCCCGCGCACTTCACAGCGGTAGTTGTCGTCAGGATCACTTGGAAAGGGCCTTTCCAACGGGGTTCCAGACACGACTTCCTCACGTGCTTCTTTATCACGACCCAGTCACCTGCTTTCAGTGCGTGTCCTGGACCTTGGATCGGTGGCAAGGTGGTCGCTTCCACCTGGTGAGAGAAAGAGCGAACCACGTCAGCCAGACCTTTGCAGTAGTCTAACACCATATCATCTGTAATATTCAAAAGCATGTTTGCGGGAACTGCAGGAAGTCTCATAGCCCTGCCCATGAGAATTTCGTGCGGAGACAGTCCAGTTTTTCTATCAGGAGTGTTTCTCATTGACATTAGCACTAAGGGCAATGCGTCAGGCCATTTCAAATTTGTTGATGCACATATTTTCGCCATTCTTGATTTCAGCGTACCATTCATCTGCTCCACCAGTCCTGATGCCTCAGGGCGATAGCTACAGTGCAGCTTTTGCTCAATGTTCAGTGCTTCGCAAAGTAACTTCATCACCTCGTTATTGAAGTGACTTCCCCTATCTGATTCTAAAGAGATCGGGAATCCGAAACGTGG
Source organism: Pleurodeles waltl (assembly GCF_031143425.1). Classification (NCBI taxonomy): domain Eukaryota; kingdom Metazoa; phylum Chordata; class Amphibia; order Caudata; family Salamandridae; genus Pleurodeles; species Pleurodeles waltl. The sequence goes on from NC_090444.1 coordinate 1,192,060,414, forward strand.
TATTAACTCCCTCAATAATAGCTTGGCAACTGTAAGGCTGTCGTTTCTACGTGTGGGGTATGCCTCAATCCAATGACTAAAAATGCACACAATCACCAACACATATCTTAAACCTCCATGCACAGGCATCTCAATGAAGTCCATCTGCATACGACTAAAAGGACCGCTTGCCCTACCAATGTGACTCGCGTTCACAACCGTCCCCTTTCCTGGGTTCATCTGTTGGCAAGTGACACATCGATGGCAAACTGCTTCTGCAGCTTGACGAAATCTGGGGTTAAACCAATCAGTTTTGAACAATCTTATCATGGCATCTCTCCCTAGGTGAGCTTGCCCATGATAGAACCGCGCAAGCTGTGATAAGAGACTATTTGGCAGAACAAATTTTCCCTCATGTGAAACCCATAGCTCGTCTTGTCTCTTTATACATTGTGATTTAATCCAGGAATCTCTTTCATCCTCCCTGACATTATTCTGTAGTGCTTTTAGTTCTTCTATGGTATCTACGACCTTCAAGGCAAATGCTTCAGCTGGTTCGAGTTCTGGTTCACTTATTGTATTCCAATCATCCCTTAACAATATACAGTTCAAGGCACAAAATCTTGCGACTTGATCTGCATAGGCATTTCCCAGAGACACATAGTCCTGTCCTTTCGTGTGAGCACTGCACTTTACCACTGCAACTTCAGCTGGCACTTGAATGGCATGTAACAATTCCCTTATTCTCTCCCCATTTTTCACTGGGGATCCTGAAGAAGTCAGGAAACCTCTCTGTGACCACAGTTGTCCAAAGTCATGCACAATCCCAAACCCGTATTGACTATCCGTGTAAATGGTGACTTTCATCAATGCAGACAATTGACATGCTCTAGTAAGGGCTACAAGTTCTGCTACTTGTGCAGAATAGACTCCTTGGAGCCATCCCGCTTCCAAGACCCCTGTTACAGTACATACAGCATATCCTACTTTCAAAATTCCCACCCCATCTCTTAGACATGAACCATCAACAAAAAGAATTTGGTCATTTTCATCAAGTTTTGTATCCTTGATGTCCGGTCGGGGTTTTGTGCAAAATTCAGTCACCTGAAGGCAGTCATGCTCGACGTCTTCAGCGTTCTCAATTTCAGCATGTTCTCCAGGAAGCAAGGTAGCTGGGTTCAACGTAGTGCACCTTTTCAGCTGCACATTCGGTGAGCCCAGAATGATCGTTTCATACCTTGTGAGTCTTGCTCCAGTCATGTGTTGCGTTCGGGAGCGGGTCAAAAGTATCTCAACTGAGTGAGGGACCATGACTGTTACTGGGTGTCCCATCACTATTCCTTCACTCTGAGTGAGGCTGATACCAACTGCTGCTACGGCGCGCAAACACCCTGGGAGTGCTGCTGCAACCGGATCCAGAGTAGCTGAAAAATACGCTACCGGTCTGTTTACGCCACCATGGGCTTGAGTCAAGACAGACAAAGAACATGCATCACGTTCATGACAAAACAATATGAAAGGCTTCGTGTAATCAGGCATACCTAAAGCTGGAGCCCTACACATGCACTCCTTTAATTCAACAAAAGCATCCATCTCATCCCCTTTCAGTTCGATCTGATCCAAGGCATCCTTCTGGGTCAATTTCAGTAAAGGCTTTGCTAGAGACGAGAAGTTGGGAATCCACTGGCGACAGTATCCCACCATTCCCAAAAACTTCCTCACCTCCTTCCTTGTCTTTGGTGGACTCATTTGAAGTACACTGGTAATTCTTTCCTTCATTATTTTCCGTGACCCTTTCTCTATCTGGTGACCCAAGTATTTCACTTTCTTCTGACAGAACTGCAGTTTGGAAGGAGACACTTTGGGCCTGATTCCAACTTTGGAGGACGGTGTTAAACCGTCCCAAAAGTGGCGGATATACCACCTACCGTATTACGAGTTCCATAGGATATAATGGACTCGTAATACGGTAGGTGGTATATCCGCCACTTTTGGGACGGTTTAACACCGTCCTCCAAAGTTGAAATCAGGCCCTTTATGTCCATTCTCTCCCAAATGGTTCAACAGAGCAATGGTATCGGCTGTGCAGCCACTTTCTGTCTTTGATGCAACCAGTAAGTCATCAATGTACTGTACTAAGGTTGACTCGAATGGCAACTCTAACTCTTCCAAGTCTTTCTTTAGAACCTGATTGAATATCGACGGTGACTCAGAGAACCCTTGAGGAATTCGACACCAACTGTATACTCTGTCTAGGAATTTGAAACAAAAAAGGAATTGGCTGTCCTCATGAAGAGGCACAGAAAAGAATGCTTGTGACAAATCGATGACTGAGAACCACTCAGCTTCACAAGGGATCTGAAACATTATCACAGCCGGATTCGGTACGACAGGGCAGCACTTTATTATGATGTCATTTATTTTTCTCAAATCCTGTACAAGTCGGACTTTCCCACTTGGCTTTATTAGTCCCATTATCGGTGAATTACATGGGCTGCTTAATACTTCTTTCAGTACGCCCTGCTTCACAAATTCGTCAATAAGTTGGGCAACTTTCATGAGGGTATCTTGTGGCATGTGGTATTGTGGGGTCTGGGGAAAGATTGCATTGGGCTTTACCATCACTTTTACTGGTTCTACTCCTTTCATCAATCCCACCTCTTTCCCTGTCATGTCCCACACATCCTTTCCGACTGTTTCCCGTAGTTCTGCTGGGATATCTTCTTCAGTTATCATTGGTAAAAGACAAATCAGAGGATACTCTTCGTCAACTGTTTCTATCTCATCACCCTCTTCACTGTCCTCTTCTTCCCCATCACTGCTCGTCTGTATTGTTATTCCCTCGTTCGAACACATTATCGAACAACCCAATTTGCACAATAGGTCTCTTCCTAACAGTGCTATCGGGCTTGAGTCACATACCACAAACTGATGTACCCCTTGATAGTTACCAATGTTGACTGGTATCGGATCTGTTATTGGGTTCGTCAGATGCCTGTTTGCTACTCCCACCACTTGAACTGTCCTCCCTGAGAGTGGCAAATTTGGTACTTCACTGCTCTTAACAGTTGAACGTGTGGCTCCCGTGTCAACCAGAAATGAGACACGATGACCCATTACTCTTCCTTCCACGTACGGACCCCTTTGATCAACTTCCAAGGATGCCGCAAGCACACAATCTCCTTCCTCTTCTGAGCTTTCACTCTCCCATACATTGTTTATTCCACTCTCACTGTGTAATGGGAACTGTTGTACTGTGCCATTTGTGCTCATTACCTGACCCGTTACCTGTGGAGGAACCATCATTTGCTGCTGACTCATTGGTGCCAAAGGTATTTGCATTTGCTGATTAGGTACCAAAGGTAACTGCTGTTGCATCGGCTGCATTTGCGTCATCTGCACACGGGGCATCTGCATCTGCTGCGGCTGCATAGGTTGTAATCCCTGCAATTGATTTATGGTCTGAAAATTTGGGTTTGGACCCCTCATTTTTGGTCCTCTCATTGTCTGAAATGCATTGACATCATTGTTTTGCTGACCAACACCTACACCTGCACCTTCCTGCACCACCATCGGGCACTCGCGTTTCCAATGACCTACGTTTCCGCACGCATGACACGGCATCACTTTCTTCATTGCCTGCACACCTGTCACAACAGTGTTCAAATCCGGACCATTATTCACAAAACCTCCTCTGCCTCTGCCTCTGGCCTGTGGTTGAAACGCCATGTTTCCCTGCAACTGCGGCTGCTGTTGCTGAAACACCATGTTTCCCTGCAACTGCAGCTGCGGTTGCGGTACCTGCTGTTGGAACCCTTGCATCCCTGGCAACCCTTGCAATCCCTGCAGACCTTGCAAGCCTGTCTGAGCCGCCTTAAGCTGCATCATCATCACCTTCTCTTTCAGCTTTTTCTGTTTCACCTCAATTTCGTCGCTACAGTATTTCGCATAAGTCAAGACTTCATCAATCGGTTTCGACTGCCAGCAGATCAAATGTGATTTTATCATCTGACTTATCTCTGGTCTCAGCCCTTCCACAAATCTGAACACAAAATGAAGCATGTCTTTCGCCTCGATTGCTTCTGTGCCACTGTAATTCTTGAACGCCTTCAACAACCTCTCATAGTAACTATGAATCGATTCTTTAGCCTCTTGGGCAGTTCGATCAATTTTCTGCCAATCCACATTTTTCGCGGCAACCTTTGTCTTCAAATGCTCAATCACCTTATAGTACAGACACATCACCATAGGTGATGGTGCACCTGTCTCTCTGTCTCTCTCTGGTTCACTTGTCGGCCAACCTACAGCTCTTTTGCAATCCTCCCACAAATCTGCCGGAACCACAATCTCGAATAAAGTGTTCAGGTCTTCCCAGAGACATTTGGCAAGCTTCACAAACCTATCAGTCTGTTGATACCATTCGATCGGCTTCTCCCTCAGTTTGGGAAAATCATTCGTAAATGACTGAATATCGCTCCTGTGCCATGGTACATGTACTAATTTTCCCCCTGCTGTCTCCCTCATGGGTAACATTGTTACGGTCTCGCTGCTCTGCGGTCTTTTCTCATTGTGCTCTGTGGCACTGTCCCTCCTCTTATCCTTCCTCTTTACCCATCTGCTTTCCCACTTGTCTAAGCACCTCCACACTTGGGCACTCTGCAACAATTCTCTAAGGTGTGCCTTCATGCCTGCTGATCTCATGTGTTCAAAATCTGTGGTCCCAAAATCCAACCTATAGCTCCTGCTCAAGTGTTTCGTCTTGCTTATGTACCTTGTTTACTTCTTTCGTGATCTTTGGACATAGATACCTCAACTCCTCTTCCGTGTAGGATTCTAACCTGTTCACACCCATATTCCCTTCCACCAATTCTTGTGCTTCCATGTTCAGCCTCATTCTGCTCAAGTAATCGTCTCCCTTCCCACTGTCTGAACTTTGTGTGGAATTTAGACTGTTGAACCACTGTGTCAGCTGTTGCGCATTTACCCCCATCAGTGTAGCATTCACATCGACTGCCATTGATGGTTGCGGCAACTTTTCAGTGTTCGATGTTAATGGTATTATCAGTGGGGGGCTCGACCTCACCAGTGTTGACTGAGCGCATACGGGACTAAACTCCATCAAGGATCCGGGTCCAGTTGGCTGAGTCGCTATCGGAGTTATCCCTGGAGTATTTTCTATGCACCTTCTTTCTGTCCCATTCTGCAGCATTTGTCCCTGACTGCTCATACTTAAATTAGGCTGACTATACAAAGGTACTACTGGACCTACAGTAATGGGCAGTGATATAGCATCTGGATTTTGTCCATTTCCCATATTTTGAGGCATGTTCATCCCCATATTATGGGCCATCATTGCCGGCATGCCCATCTGACTCCCCGTCATTTGAGCATGAACATTTCCTCCCTGCATCTGCTTTTGAGGCATCATAAACTGAGTTGATTCAGCTTGTGCCATTGTTGGGTTGTAACCATTCTGTACGCCCCTTACGGTTGGATCTAGAATCATTCCTCCACTGTTATCACTGCTGTAGTACCCTGGCATCTGCGGCTGATAATGTTCTGCTGGTTTCAACACGGGCACATCTGGATACATTCTCCTAACCTGCGGTATCTGTGGGGTGAGCAGTAAACTCGGATCCTTAGATCCCGATGGTGCTCCTGGATTCTGCGTTTCACTGTTCTGTACCGATGCCGGAGGGGCAGAACTGGTACTTGGACCTTGTCCATTCTCTGCATAAGGCGGTGGACGGTCGTTCAGCAATTGCATTATCAACTCCTCATCCTCTAACTCCTCTTCTCTTCTCAACTTTTCCTCGTCCTCTCTATCCTTGGAACATTTCCTGTCTGTCTTACAGGTAGCTTTCTTACCTGTCTCCTCTTCATCCTTAGTAATTGCGGGGAACAATTTTATTCCCTGCAATACATCTGACCTCCACACCTTCTGCGCATTATCCCACCTAGCATCCGCTAGTGTCTTTTCTACCTTCCTCATCCTTGTTTCAAACTTGTTTTTCTGTTGCTGTCTAGCCATGAGTTCCCAAATTGCTAGAGCCTCAAACTGTGCTGGCCTTGGAGGTACCTTCATGTCATACATCGTGAATCTCAAATTTTCTAGGACCCTTATATTGAATGTCCCATGTATCGGGAATGCTACGCTCCCATGTTTTTCTGTCCACTTGTGCCATTGCTTTAGCCAAAGACACGGAGCTACCCCTTTTTCCTCCATTACAATGTAAGCTGGTGTACCCTCGGGCGGCGTCTCCTCTCCTACGCTCACTTTAATGTAAGTCTCCCCCTTCATCGCACTCCTAAATGCTTTAAGGAATTTCATTTTCTCGTCTTTTAATTCACAAAGTTTATAATCAATAGATCGCTGTTATTCCACTATATTTGTAATCAATAGGTGACTTTAATTCCCGGAATACTCTTCACCTGCCTTTCCCCTTCCAATCGAGTGCCACGGACTGCGTCCAATCCGTGCGCGACCCTTCTCTCCAACCAACCTATCCCAGCGCGGCTCTTAGTGACGTCACACTCACACACACTGCGGCTGACAAAGCCTCGCGGCTAGTCCTCCTTCACTCAGTTCCTCCCGTAACAACTTTTTGCATGTATCGCGAGCTACCAAAAACTAAAACAGATCTGTCGGTTTACTACAGGAAGGGTAACGTAATCGCTTCAGGACCTTAGGGACCTTTCACTAACCTCGGCCACTATTCGATCTCTTTCACCAGCCTCGGCCGCTATTCCGTCTTTCTCAATCCCCACATTCGCAAGCAAATCTGACCCGCAGACCTACTCTCAACTTGTCAATGATCTGTTCTAGTGCACTTAGAATCTTGTCAAAGCCCGAAGTCGAAGTTTCTTTCACTCCCTAACACACGTACCCACTCGTTGACCACGCCCGATCAACCTACTAAACCGCCCAGACCACAACATGGATCAACATACTCCGGAGTCTCTTGACCTCGCAGGGCCCGTCTCAACAACAACAACCACGTGGACCTTTTTATGCACAAAGCGCCAGACGCACATGAAGTTTGACGACTTCCCTACTCTCACACTCGGAGCCGCACCTCCGCTAACTCTATGAAGTTCGACGACTTCTCTACTTCTACACTCGGAGTCGCACCTCCGCTATCCTTAAAAAGAAAGTCCTCGCAACCTTTTCACACACCCTGCGGCAATAAGCTATGCAAGCGCAAAACCCTAACTTCACTCATACCATCACTAGTACCGCCGACGCTGTTTCCACATCTCCTTTCTCTTCATTCGCAAGCTTCGAGATCCCGGGAAAGTCGCGGTGGACCTAGCCCATCATCATCTTGTCAATCATTTTCATCCAAGAAAATCTAATTCAACTTCTCGAATGAGGCCTCAAATCCGTAACCGTTAATTCAACACCATGTACTCTACTGATACAGGGTCCCTAAAGACGTAACCGTCCTCTGCTACCATCTACTGATAGAGCGGAACGTGGTAACAATTTACCTGCGTTCGGACGCTCTTTAGGTCGATGAATCTTTTGACTAAGTGGGAACTCTCTGTACTCTTAATCGATCAATCACCTTATATCGATAATCAATAACGAACATAAGCAACACCTTGAACAACATAACACTTAACAATTAATCCAGAATACATTTCGGCGAACCCTGACCTTTCAGCCAGGAATAACCACACCAGTTTATTGCAAAGTTAGTGAATTTATTTCCCTAGATTAACAAAGCTAGCACAATATAAATGTGTCTCAACACCAAATGATAAACATAAATGAACATTAATAGCTGTCCATATCGTCGGAACAAGTGTAATCTATGTAGCATTTGAATCACAAGGCATTCGATAGTGGCAATGCAAAGCACTAATACGATAATCTGTAATGGGCTAATTGCGTACATTTAGTCAGCATAACAAGATCTCAAATTGCATCGTGCGACATATGGAATCCTCGTCTAACCTCGAATTAGCATCAGCATGTGGGACTTCATGCAAAAACAATTTGGCAACATCAATTTAGAAAAACTCCTAGCTAGGGTCCTTATCAAAATCAGCAGTTGGTTACCTAAAAGAAACACAATGCAATTTTACAATTTCCTTTCATAATTACCAATTCCGATCAGCAATCAATGAAGTCTTTGTCTCACAGGTACCGTTTCTCGATCAGCATGGGACGGGACAAAGGGGCAGGGGTGAATGGGGCAATTGCCTCACGGCGGCAAAGTAAGGCTACTACTTCATGCAAAGGGGCAAATCAAAGTTAAAGTCTCTAGGGCAAGAATCATTAAAGTCTCTTTCTCTCGATTAGAGAAAGCATCAAAGTCTCTAAAAATGGCGTCGCAGCAAAATGGGTCATAGTAGCTACGAAGTCAAAATGGCGGGATGTCCGAAGATAGAGAGAGAGCTCCCCTCTCGTGCACCTGGGTTTTATAGACAACAGTTCAAGTCCTGTAGGGTCTCCATTGGTGGGTTCATAGGTTAGCTTCAAATTGACCAATCAAAAGCGACAGTTCTCAAGCTTTTACTTAAGCATACATTATCCTTGGAGATGGGTACGTAATTTGCAACATTGTCTCTCGATTAGCTTACTCTCAGAGCCTCCATTGTCCGCACCTGCAAGCCGACCTTGAATTTAAGAGAAAATATGCCATGCTGGCACCAACTTTAAGATAAGCATGTGAGCAGTTTCTGTGGAAAAATACAGCTTCAAGCAGAAATACACGTTTAATAGCACAGTGGAAAAATACGAACATTTAAACCGTGAGACCAGGCAACTAGGCCAAAGCCTCCGCTAAAGTAATGCTAAGCTAAGGCATTTCAAATAAGCAAAATCGTAGCACATGTTTATGATTATGTCGGATTAGTGCAATTCTAATACACCACGTTATATAAAGCACGCGTATAAATGTCGGCAAACTACTCTGAGGGCACATTTTTGTCCCCGTACAATCTTTATTAGTTCGGTTAATGTCACACATGATTATTTCAGCACTACGTTTATGCGTTAATAAATCAAAACCTTCATTTTCTGCTTCATCACTTCCAAGGAATCGGACACACCGGTGAACACTGATGTTCTATTAGGCTGGGCTCAGAGAGCAGTGTGTCTTTTGGGCAACACAAACTGTGCTATTTCCACCGAGCGCAGAAAATCCATTTGAATTCGAATGGACCCTAAATTAGTTGACCTAGCTTCGTCTGAAGCAGGACCGGCTGCCGAAGGTCTACTTTTTGGATCATCCTTCATTAAGGAACTGGCCAAATATTGCTCTACTTTTTCAACCTTGGATAAGGCTCAATTATCACTCAAAAAAGTATTTAGAAGAGGCCTTTTTTATCAGGGCTGGGCGTTATGGAGGACGAATGCCCGGCCGAGGCGGTTTTGTCAGTCCCCAAAATTACTACCCGAGAGGTAGAGGTAACTGGTCCGGAGATCAGACTGACTCCACGTTCTATCCCTCACGCCCCCGTGGAGGAAGGTCCAGGTTCCGCAGGGGATACCGCAGAAGTCAGCAAGGAGCTATCTAAGACTCCTCCTTTACCGGTAAGACTTATTCTCCATTCACGTTATTCTTGGGGGAAGAGTGAGCCTGTTTGTAGACAAATGGAGAGAGATCTCTGGGGATCCTTGGGTTATTCAGACCGTATCAGGTTTTCACCTGGACTTCATCAGCACTCCGATTCAGCAAACTCCTCCGGTAAATATGAGTTTTTCCCAAATAAGTCAGAGTTTCATAGATCTAGAAGTACAAGCATTATTAAACAAAGGAGCAGTAATTTATTCAGCCCCTCACCCTACCGGGTTCTGCAATCCTATTTTTGTAGTAGACAATAAGGGAGGTGGTCACCGATTAGTGTTGAACCTAAAAGATTTCAATTCTTGGATTGTGTACAGACATTTCAAGATGGAAGGGATTCACATGTTGCGAGACATCCTTTTAGAAGGAGATTGGATGGTTCGATTAGACCTAAAGGACGCATACCTTTCAATCCCGATTTTTGCTCCTCACAGGAAATTCCTTCAATTCCAGTGGAAGGGTCATTGCATGGAGTTCACGGCTCTCCCATTCGGCCTGTCCTCGGCCCCATGGTGTTTCACAAAACTCTTGAGACCTGTGGTGGAATGGCTGAGAACCAAAGGTGTTCGTCTTATCATTTATCTGGACGACATCTTGTTGATGGCACAGGACCCCCTGACATTACTGATGCATCTGAATTGGACAGTGAATCTGTTACAGGGATTAGGTTTCCTTATCAATGCGCAGAAGTCATTGTTGAAACCCTCCCAAACGATAGAGTTTTTAGGCTTCAAGATAGATTCCATCCTCTCCCAATTGACCCTTCCAGCTTCAAAAATTTGCAACATCAAGAGAGAGTTGAGAGTGGCCTTGCTCAGCCCGACTATCTCTCTATGGAACATTGCTCGTTTGGTGGGTCTATTAGCCTCATCCATTCAAGCAATTGTTCCTGCCCCCTTGCATTATCGAGCTCTCCAGAGACTGAAGATCCAATATTTAAGACAGGGTTTGAGTTACT